>NW_010972598.1:15685965-15686228 GCF_000737465.1 Haliaeetus leucocephalus | reverse complement strand
GGGCACACCCCCTCGCGGCTCGGCCAATGAGAAACGGCCGCGGCGGCGCGTCACTCGTGGGCCGGGGGAACCTCCTCAATGAGCCACATTGTCGCGGGCGAGTACCGCGGCGCGCGCTGCTCCGGGGCCGACTCCGCTCCGCTCCGCACCGCTCCGCTCCGCACCCCGCCGCGCAAGATGATCGCCTCTCACCTGCTCGCTTACTTCTTCACCGAGCTCAACCATGACCAGGCGCAGAAGGTGAGGGTGGGGGGCGCGAGGGG
>NW_010972598.1:15612855-15685955 GCF_000737465.1 Haliaeetus leucocephalus | reverse complement strand
CCCCCCCCCGCAGCACGTGTCGCGGCTTCCTGCCGCCGGCGCGGAGCATCCGCGGAGCGCGGAGCATCCCCCGGAGGCGGGACAACCACCCCCCTTTCCCCGCCCCGGGGGGCGACGAGCCGAAGCCCCCCGCGGCCGGGTGAGCCCGGGGCACGGCCGGAGGATGCCGGAGGGGTTCGCTCCCATCTCGGAGGCAAATGCAGCACCTCGGGCTCCCCTTCCCCAGGCTGGGACCCCTCTCCCCCAGCTTCATCTCCTGCACTGCCTGCGATGGAAAACTTCTTCTTGCCTTCTCCCTCCCTTAATTTACGGGGCCTGAACGACCCGAGCCTGTTCCTGGACCGCAAACGCAAGTCGAAGCGTCCCGTTGGGATGCATGGAGCGTTTGTCACCAGTAATTCAGGAGTTCAGGCACTTGAAAAATGCAAGTGGTTCTGCTCTCCTGTGGCTGGTGGAAAGCAGCCGGCCTTTGTTTGGCCAGGGCAACGCTTAGGCTCTAAACAGCAATTGTTAAATAAATGATTCCTGGAAAATAATGCTGGCTTGGGAGACTGTGCATGAAGGCTCAGGCTCTCCTCCCAGCCCTCTGCCAGCATTTGGGGCATCTAAGGATATGTCAGAGAGGGTTTCAGCTCCGAGTTCTGAGGTCGCGCAGTGATTTCTATTGTCAGAATTACAGTGCCTGGGCGTGGGGGGGTCAGGGTTTGCAAATGCCCCCTTAAAAAAAAAGCAAAATGCAAAATACATGGCTGCAGAGAGCCCTGGCTCGCTCCATCGGGTAATGCTGGGGACGCCGATAGAGAAACAAAACTTGCCACGTTGGTCCTTCGCCTGCATTAAATAGGAAGTAAAACAAGAGAGAACATGAAAAAAAAACCAAAACAACCAAACAAAGTACATAGAAATACCTTCCCAACGCAAAGCGATCTGTAAGGAAATACGGGCTCAGCTTCTCCCTCCGCTCGCAAGTGTCCCAGGGTTGTGCAACAGCCAAATCCACGGGAAGGGGTTGTGTAACCCGACGGCAGAAATAGGCCAGCGGCACAGCCCGACTTCTGCCTCTCGGGCTCCGGGCACCTTACGAGTTCCTTATCGGGACCTGGAAATAATGGAGAGGGAAGGTTTTGGTTTAAGGTATTCGGCTTCGTTACCCACCGGGAAAAGGGTGTGCAAAGCCTCGGGAACCGGCTTCGTTTTCCTCCCGGCTCCAAAGCCTGAACAAAAAAGGTTGCCGAGATGTGCGGGGAGGGGGGTGGCGAAATATCCAGCAGCCGTTGGCTGGGGCTCTGGCTGCTGTGGGAGATGGCTCTGCCCTCCCGTCCCCAAACAGCCGCCTCCACAACTGGATTTCTCTGAGTTATTTTTAAACAAATTCCCGTGAATCCTCCTGGTTAGGCAAAGCTGGGGTCAGTGCAGCCTCCGGCGAGAGCACGGAGCTTGGCTTCGCTGCAGGGGAAGGGGGGGAGAAAGGGGGCAAGCAGCTGGATTTCCGAGCTGGATGCTTCCACCATGGATGCAAAAATTATTCCTGGCTTATAAATCTTCCCAGGCAAGGAGTGGGGGGAGTCCCCAGCCCAGGGAGATGTAGGGGCTGAAATTCTTAGAAAGCTGTGATTTATTTTTTTATCAAACCCAAAGGCTTTACCCAGAATTTGAGACTACATTTGGGAAAACATTTTAGGGCAATAGCCTGAGGTGTGTTTGAGTCGTGCGTCTTTTTGCTTTGGATCGGGCAGAAAAAGGCCTTCGCCGTGGGAAGAAAGTGCCCTTTCCAACAGCTATGGTTTGTGTCCACATCAGGGCCTTAAAAATAGCCCCCAAAATAGGATCTTTCTCCCAGTTCTTGACAAGGAGCAGCTTTACCTGCTCTGCTGCCCACCTGGGGGATGTCACGTACATCCCCAAACTCCTCCTGCCCTTTGCTTTGCCCAGTTGGAAAGTGGATTGCAGTACTAACTTATCTAACCCCCAAGGGATTGTGCAAACTTTAATTAACCTCAGCAGCGTCCCTTGAGATCCCGGCTTGAAAGTTTGCCGCGGATGATCCATGTTCCCTTCGGATGTGCCGGCTCATACTGAGTTTCCTGGTCCCCGAACCTCAGCCTCGTCATGCGACGGGAGGAGCGGGAGGCGAATGAGCTAAATAACCGGGCTGGCGGCTCTTCTTCCCCATCACTCCTTCGAAAGAAGGAAAAACTGGCAATGGAGTTAATTTCCCTACAATTGTGGCTGTTCCCAGGCAGGGGCAGGTTTTCCTCTGTTTTTTTTTTCTTTTTCCTTTGCTACGGGGCTTAGTTTTATCTAGCTGATGTCTCCCTGGCTGCCTCTCGCAGGCTCCTCGGCGGCTGTGGGAGGGACGCCCGATTGCATATTCCTGGAAACCAACTTAACAGCTTCTCTTAAGCCCGCCAAGGTCAGCTGCAAGACGGCCTTTCCCATCTTTGGCACCTTCGGGGGAGCCATTGCATGTCCCCTTGCTTCTCAGCTTGTCATTTGAGCTGCTGTGGGGAGCCCGGCGAGGGTGCAGCCTCAGTTTCCCCAGCCGCGGTGGCATGCTCCCAGCATTTGAGAGCGGGGTCTTGGCACTAGCGAGGCTTTCCGATCCAGCAGCATCCGAGGGGGATGCTGCCTCTTATATCTGCTCCAGAGACCTTCTGGGTTTAAAATGGGAGAGAAAGAGGATTCACTATCAGGGAGGCATCTCAAAGGCTGGCTGGGGCTGCTCGGGACCGGTGGGAGCTGGGAGCAGTTTGACGTCTCTGACCCCTGAACTGGAAACCAGAACGTTTTCCCAGTTCACTTGGGCTTTTGGTGGGGCTGTGGAGCAGCGGGGTCACGCAAAGATGGGTCCCCAGCCTCCACTGATGCTCTGCGGCGTGATTTCCTTGCCATAGGTGCCCGGCTCCACCTCCAGCACAGGGTTCAGCTGCCATCCCGGGGAAGGGGGGTGAAGATGGGGAGGAACCAGCCCAGCAGGAAACCATCTGACTCACTTGGGTTCAAGATGACTCCGGGCGTGTGTCATCAGAGGCTTGGCTGCCGCAGAGAGGGCACGTGGGGTTTAATTCAGCGCAGAGCCCTCAATAGCAGCCAAGGACGTGGGTGCTGCTGGGGTCAGGGCTGGAGGAGGGTGGGTGCAGCCTAGCATCAGTCCTGTGTCACCGAAGGTGGGGAGGTCGTGGAAGGGGATGAGCCGGTTCCCGGCACTGAGTCAAGCCAGGCTGGGTAACGGCACAGTGACATGGGGATGGGGAGCGCTGGTTTTCAGTATGCAGGGGCTGAGGATGTGGCACGGTGTCTGTCCTGGGCTGCGGTGCCCGTCCCTGATCCGACAATAAAAGTTGCGAAGTACGTGCCAGGCTAGAGTCCCGAGCCAGGAAATAAAACACTCTCCGTGCTGGATGCTTTCCCGGCTTCACCCTGCGACCTCGGTGAATTGCTGCCTCTCCCTCTGCCTCAGTTTCCCCAAATCTGTCACGTCCTGCCGCAGATCCAGTGGGATGGGAGCACGGCTGCCAGCTTGCCTTGGTAACCGCTGGGTGCTCACACAGCATCTCTCTCTGAAAGAAGCAAGGAGAGAATCGGTATATCTGAAAAACTTCAGTGATTTTTAAAAAAGCAGCATGTTTTAAGTTAAAAACTGGGAGAGGGAGGGAAGTAATTTGAAGAAAAAATAATTTCAGGCAGAGATTACCCTGGAGAGAGGATTGACTGTGCACACTTGTAGGTTAGGAGTGCTCAAGCCTTTCCCCAAACTTGAACATCTCTCTGTTGTTCTCGTACACAACAAATATTTTACTTTCTGTTGCCAAAAAGGAACAGTTCAGCCCAGAAACCAGCTAACCTCTTCCAGTATTCTGCTTTTTCCCCCAAACGCTGCTGAAATGATGCACAACCAGCTGAAAACTACAGTGAGCAGATACTGGGCGTCTGGAAACATTCGATCCCAGTCTGCTTCTCGCCAGACACGTGGCTTTCGAGAAAGACCTGGAGCAAAACTAAAACTAAAAAGGAGCAGCTTTTCCTTCCCAGAACCTTGGGATCGTTAATGGGGAAGATGTGGCTGAAACCTTATTGCACGAGAATAAACCGCCCCGAGTCCTTCCCCTTCCCCTTCCCCGCTGCCATTTGCTGGGCAGGAAACGGTTGCGCTTTGCCGGAAGCCTCTGTCACGCTGTAATTGCTGTCACTGCCAGCCATCCTGGCCCACGACCCTGCTGAACGATGGGGAACAGGGTCCCCACTACCACTGCGAGGGGAAAAGCATCCTTCATCCTCCCTGCTTCGGACCTCTCGAGCAGAACCACCGGCCGTGCATCCCCCCGCTGAGGGGGGACAGCGACGTGGGATAGATCTGTCGGGGAGGGTTTTTCCACTCTTGCAAGTCGCTGCGTCGACAGGACCATCTTGCAAACATATAAACTGAGGAATTAATTTTTTTCTCCGTGGATAGTGGCATTGAATTGGAATGAAGTTATTCGCAGGCTAATACATTGCAGAACTGAGCCCTTAGGGTCCAGCCCCAATGGCAGGATTAAGAGGCATCTTCAGGCAAAAGAACATCATCATCCAGCTGTAGTGCTGGTACTGGTGCCGTGAGTTACTACCATCATTGCAAAGGCAAACCTGGCTTTTGGGGTATTTTAAGCGTGGCACAGCTCACTCCACTTCCAGCTGGCGGCAAAAATTGGGCAATGTGAGGTTTCTTCAGCCTTGGGGCGGATGGACCTTGCCCAACGGTGGCCTTGCAGCTGGGAAGGGCAACACTGGGCGCTTCCCCAGCACCTGGCGGCGGATGCTTGGCGTAGAAATTAGCTGAGCCTTTGGAGACAGCCCTGAGGTAGGAGACGGGGATTTGCTTGGTTTTACTTCCAAAAAATTGCATCAAACGCGTTTCACCTGCAGTGGGTCTAATGATCTGGTTCTTTAACAAAATGTCCTGCAACTGTCCTCGGCTGTGAGCATGCCCAGCACATCCCAGCTTAAATCTGTTCCTCCTCCATTCAGTTTATTTAGACTTCCTCAGGGAAACACTATTATTTATGATGGAAGCTTTCCAGAAATTAAATTGCCCCATTCCGGATCCTAACCTAGTGACTTTATTTATTTGGAATTGGCAAGGATCTTACAAAAGGTTAAACAACCAAGAAGGTTGTTTGTCTTCAAAGATACTCCTGCTTCGGCGCTGCAGACTAAATTCCCCTGTCTTACCCGATCTTTGCTACAATTTGAGATGTGCTTGTGTGCAGGAGGGGTAATTGGAGTAATGAACCGAACCGTGGGGCAGGGAAGCCTTGGGCATGACGGTGGCCATGGCCCTTCCTTGGTGGGGGTCAGGTCTGCACTGAGGTGGTCTCGCTTGGGAAGGATCTGAGCTGCTGTTGCCCTGGAGCCGTTCTGTGGGACGTCCTGACCTGCCTTAGCTGCCAAGTGGGACAACGTCTACATCCATAGGAGAAGATGATCCAGGTTTTAAATGGCTTTGGAGATTAGAAGAAGGTCACTGTTTCTCAAGCTGCTGATTATTCCTGGTACGGTGGAGCCTGGAGGACATGGGGAACGTGCTGAGTGGTGCCTGTCCTGGAGAAAGGAGGTGAAACCTCCGCGTCGTTTCCCCGTGATGTAATTTTAGGGGCTGGCAGGTTGTGCGTGCAGCACCTTCGCTGCCCTGTACCTTGGGCAGGGGTCAAGGACCAAACAACGATGGCTTCTTGTGCATCTGAGCTTCCAAAGCATCCACCTTCTCTGGGATGAGATCTTCTAGCGGTATCTTGCCAGTCTAGGAGGAAACACAAGCAAAGTCAGGGTGGCGGACAGGAGAGAAACATTTTTTTTGTTTGTGCAAGGGTGAAGCTCTGCCCCGAGCCCTCCTGGTGCGGTACCCCACTGCTGGGATGGGGACACCTCACTGGGACCCCATTCCCACTCATGATGGTCTCACCAGGACCCCCTGACCACCGTTGGCTGCCAAAGAGGCCCAGTGAAGGAAGGTCTCATGGAGGCGAGAGGCTGCTGGGTGGCAGAGCACCCAGTCTTAGCTGGGTTTGTCTCTTAATTATCACCCACACTCCAGGTCAGATGCTGCCAGAGAGGACACAGAGTCTGGCTGAGGTCCTCCCTGTGCCAAGGGGCAGGTCAGTGCCTCCCAAGGAGGTTGTGAAAGGCCTCTGCGAGCCAAGATAACACTATCATCTTCTCTGGCTTACAGCTAAGAAATGGGGTTGGGCCATCTGTCCTGGGTTGATAGCGTTGACCGATAACCATAAACAGGAGATTTCCTACCCTGAGGCTGGGGTGGAGGTGGGCTCCCGACCCAGGGCCCCTCTTGAAGCTGGAAGAGGAAGGAGAAGGTGGAGGTGGGCTGGGGCAGCGGCCACCTTCCCTGTGCCAGGGACCAGAGCCTCTGTACACGGGTGGCAATTTTCAGCAAGCGAAAGCAAATAGGAGTGGAAGGAGGAGAGTGCTTGACTTCCTGCTGCTGGGGTAGATAAGGAGGGGCTGGTAAACAGCCAGCACTGGGAAACCTCGAGTTTTCCTTATCCTTATCCTTTCCCTCACACCTTCCTGGTCTCCCAGCTGGCAGGCGCTCCTTCTCTGCTCCAGATTAGTGGGAAGGAGCTGAAAGCACCGAGAGAAATCAGGAGGAGGTTTTACCCATCACATCAGGAAGGATGCCACTCCCCTGGGAATAAAGCATGTCTCCTGGAGCGTGCTCAGCTGGGCTTCCCTCCATCCTCTGACCTTGCTGCAGCAAGCGGAGCAACTGGGGACTCAGCTTCCAAATTTCCAGCAGAGCTAGTGGGATGGAGTGGGGGAGGATACGCCGGAGCATCCCAAGCCTGAAACGCAGGCAGCCAAAACCACAGCAGAGCTGTTTTGTTCAGCCCAGGGTCCAAGCGGCTGCATCTGTGAGCAAGGTCACGCTGGGGCGGATGGCTATTACTTGCCCACAAAATGCCCATTTCCTATAGCGTAGCCCTATAAAAAAAAAATTCATGCTTGATTTCTGATGACCTTATGTTACGTGCCTACAGACAGGTGAGCTAACTGGGTGGAGATTTCCTCTTGACTTCGCAGGGCTTGCAGCTGCCCTTTAATTAATTTTAAGTGAAGTTAATTGAAACAGGGCATAGTTTGGGAGCTGGCAGTCTGTCCGCCTCTCCGTTTCCCTTCCCTGCTCCGGCCAGGCTGCAGAGGCATGCATGGTGCTAATGGATGGGTCGGGGAGGAGTTTTTCCATGCCTTTCCCAGGGAAGATGAGACGCTTTGATGCTGTTTATAGGAGCTGGCCATCTTCGTAGCCTCAGCGTAAGGGTATAAACAATTGCCAGGAGCAGAGGGGGGTGGATTTCTTCCCTTTCCGGCCACTGCACCCACTTGTGTCACACAGCGTTGTTTGCTCAAGGGGGTTGAGTAGCTCTCAGCACCGTAACCCTTTGTAGGGGTGATCTCAGCAGCAAAGAAATGAATGGGCAGTGGATTCCTGCCGAGCATCCTTCACGTAGGAAGAGGCCCTGGGGGGTCAAGGTTGAGGCACGTTGCTGCCGTGGCGTAGGAAGGGCTCCGCAGCTGGAAAACCTCCGGCACCGACCTCCTGACTCACAGCCTGGGCAGAGAAGGTTGTCGAGTTTGGGTCTTACTTCTGTCGCAACCTGTTTGGGTTCCCGTAGGTGAATGAGCGGAGAAGATGCTGCGGAGCATCAGGAGCTCCTCGGTGTTCGGTGTTCCCAAGTTGGCACCCGTCTGGGCAAGGGGATGCTGCCGAGGAGGTGCGGGGTGGCATTTGGTGAGCTCTTTGGAGAGCAGCCCCGGATGCTTGGGAAGAGGTGCAAGAATGGCAGCGGGCGTTACTGGCATGCGTGGAGATAAGCTGTTGCGGCACTGCTGGCGGTGCCGTGTCGGCAATGTGCTGGCGCAGCCGTGTCCTGCCCTTCGGGGTGGGTCACGACCTGCTCCTGCTTCTTGCATCAGCCCCAGCAGACATGAGAGGGGCTGAACACTGTCCTGAATGTGTCACGGGGGTTGTGCCCATGTCCCCAACCCTCCAGCTGACTTTTTTTGCTTTATCTCCACCTTTCAGATCGACAAGTACCTGTACCACATGCGGCTCTCCGAGGAGACCCTCCAGGAGGTATCCCAGCGTTTTGGGAAGGAGATGGAGAAAGGGCTGGGAGCAGACACCAACCCCACCGCCTCGGTGAAGATGCTGCCCACCTTCGTGAGATCCACCCCGGATGGGACAGGTACCGTGAGATGGGAGATGCTCCCTCCTGGCAGAGCAGAGGGAGAGCATGGTGGGGAGGTCTCGGTAGCTGCTGACACATGCCAGGAGGAAAAGCCTGGGCCACCCATCCTCACGGCACTGCCGAAGCAGGGATAGCACCCATGGCCACCTTCACTCCTGGTCCTTGGGGCTTCACCCTGCTTCTGCTGAGCAAGGCTTAGCATGGGGACAGGTCTCATCCCCCCCGCCCTGGGCTGGGACTGGGGGGGCTCCCAGTTCCCGCTGGTGGGAGGGAGGGTGGGAACCAGCCCTCGTGTGTCCTTCCTGGCAGGATGGAGACAGTCACGGGTCCGGCTCATCAGATTTCATTAGCGCTGAAGCGGGCACTGGTGCCAGCCACTGTCTGAATGCCACGAGGGCCACAGGAGGAGAAGAGGGCTCTTCAGACTCGGCTTCTCACAATATGGCCTTTCTGCCTGCTTCCCGCGCTGGCAGGAGCTGGCCTGCCTGCAGCACACTCCCAGCTGGCCGCAGCCCTGTTTCAGGCTCTGGTTTGCTCCTCTCAACCCAAAAAACTGCTTCCTTGAGCATCCATATGGGAAATTTCCTTGTGCTTCCCCCTCCTAGCTTGGTCTTTCGGGAAGGAGCTTTGTCGCGGTTCCTGCAGCGTTGCCCCTTGCCCGCCGGCATGCAGTGGGATGCAGATGCCACCCAGCACCTGCCGAGTCTCCCGGTGCTCGAAGCCGGTGAAGCGGTCCTAGCTGCTGAAGGGCAGGGAGGGACAGAGAGCCCCGAGCAGCCGGAGCTGCCCTTGGCTCCGCAATCTGGGCTGGCAGCAGCCCCAAAGAAAGTCCCTGGGCCAGTCGGTCCCGTTGGCTGGTGTTGCTCAGAGCTGGGGTTGCTCCAGCATCAGCACCTTCATGGAGGTCCTTGCAAAACCTCAGCGACAGAGACTGCTGATAGCCAGCAGAAAAGGTGGAAAAAGAGGAAGGGAGCTGACGGAAAGACCCATCTGCCCTTCCCTCGCCATCCCCAGCTGTTTTGCCACCGCTGTATTTTCATACCTGGCTTCTGCGGGGTGAGCGGGTCCCAGCAGATGCTGTGGCTGGAGTCTCGAGTGACCTGGCCTTGGCGGGCAGCGACTGGGCAGACTGGAGTTTCCTCTCCTGAGAAGCATGCCGAGCCGGTGTGAGCCTGCTGGTTGAGTGATGGTGTTAAATAGGGCGTACCCGAGAGGTAGCCGTGCTCGAACAGCCAAAAAAACCCCATTGCTGCTGGCTGTCCGCTGTCTCGAGGCAAAGACCAAGGTGATGAGCTGAAGGTCTGAGTCACCGGCCAGCTCTGGGTGGGTGTTTGCTGGGAACATCTTGGTGAGGTCTGAGGAGACAAGTCCCTGGGGAGTCACAGGCATCATAGAATAGTTTGGGTTGGAAGGAACCTTTAAAGGTCATCTAGTCCACCCCCCCTGCCATGAGCAGGGACATCTTCAACTAGATCAGGTTGCTCAGAGCCCCGTCCAACCTGATCTGGAATGTTCCCAGGGATGGGGCAGCGACCACCATTCTGGGCAACCTGTGCCACTGCTTCACCACCCTCATTGTAAAAATTTCTTCCTTATATCTAGTCTGAATCTGCCCTCTTTTAGTTTAAAACCATTACTCCTTGTCCTATTGCTACAGGCCCTGCTAAAAAGTCATTCCCCATCTTTCTTATAAGCCCCCTTTAAGCATTGAAGCATCCCTGCACCCAGAGCCATCCTGCCTGCTGCATCCTGTGTGCTCGGCCCCCCCCGGTGCACGTACACCCAAAAGCTGGACCTGGCTGCCTGCCCCAGGATGGAGATTTCAATCTATTTAAATGTTTAAGAATATTTTTAATTATAGGGATAGCCAGAATTCTGCCCCTGGGCACGGGAACTATTGCAGCCAAAGGTGCTGGGTGCTGGCGGAGCGTGTGTCAGAGCTCCCAAGAGGCAGCAGCAAAGCTCTCAGCACCCTGACCCATATTAGGGAGAAGGTGCAATCCCTCTCCTTGCCCTTAAAAGAATGAGCCTTGGCTTCCTTCACCATATCCTCCTGATTTGCAGCTTCTCCAGTGTCCCAGCTGGCATTTCTCACCCAAACCAAGCTCAGCACAGCGGGGAAAGGGGCATGGCAGCACGGAAAATGTTACGGGAATGGGATGCTGGGGCAGGCACAGGGCTGCAGCTGCCCAGGAACTGGAAAGCGGGAGGTTTTCAAGCAAGTCCCTGGGGAGCCAAGAGCTGGGATTCCCTGTATGGCTCCAGCTGGATCCAGGCCGTGAGCGGCGTTGGTGTCTCTGCTGTTGAGTTTTGCAGGCCGGGGGGGGAGGCCTGGAAGGTGGCACGTGGGGGCAAGCTGAGGCCAGCCCAAGGTGGGGGCTCGGTGCCAGCTCCCCTGGCACATTGGCTTTGTGACGAGACGGCATGACAGCAGCTCAGGAAGAGCTCAACATCCAGGGGTGCGCCCTTCCTTCTTCTGCTTTTTTTTGAAGCTTCTGGGCAAAGTCTGTCTTCGGCTGGGCACAAAGTCCCGCTCCCACCCACTTCAGGTATCAGCAGCTGCCTCTCACCCGAAAGACAGGTTATTCCTCTGCTCCAGCCCTGCTTGTGGCCACGCCAGCTCTGCCCCGATGCCGGTGCCACGCTGGCTTCAGGGGCTCCACACCTTCCTCCTGCAAAGCATCCCTGCCCTTCCTTCGCCTCCTTGCTATAGCACGAGTCGTCTCTGCTTTCGGATTATGCCCCGTTTAATGCACAGCCAGCAGCTCCCTGGGATCCAGGCGGATGAGAGGTGCTTATAGAAATACAAGGTCACATCTGCGAGATTAAGTCAAAACACAGACCAGGCTCCCGACCACTCCACTCTCCTCAGTGCCGCGTGGGTTTGGCTCTTGGTGGCTTTGCCGTTCCTGATGCAATAAGACGGGGGGGAATTTCTGCTTCTGAAGTGGGATCTCTCCTAAAAGCAACATTCCTTGCTTTGCTTGGCTCCAGCTCCAACCAAAAAGCCCGCTGTGCCGTGCTTGCAGTGTGGTAGTGTGCATCGTACTGCAGGCTGGTGGGGGAAAACAGACCCCAAATAAACTTTTCCGTGGAGCCCCAGGGACTCTGAGCAAGGGCTGTCATTGCTTAGTGCAAACACCACCTTCCTCCCTGCTCCTTTCCTGTTTTTTCCAGGCTTTGCAAGTGTCACCGCGTTTCCTCCTCCATGCTGATGTTGACACGAGGATCTGCTGGTGCATCCTCCGTTAAGCCCCAGCAGCTGATATCCATGGTCTGGAGTTTTCAGGAGGATGTTGCAGGACTTTGGTGGTCAAACCCCTGGAAATTCAAAGGATGGTTCCTCGCAACACCCTTCCCTTGACCGGTGGGCACAGTTCCTGCCAATAACCAGCTGCTTCTGCAACAAAACCAGCTCGCATGGCCCATGGTCTTGAAAGGCTTTAAAGAAAATGCTTTTTTCATGCCCAGAGCCCCTTGCGGGGTGATTTACTGCAGTCCCCAGCAAGAAATCGCATTGGGGAATCACTGCCAGATGACTCTTGCTGTGGTCAGTGTGAGTTGCTCTTTGCTGGACCCAATTCTGTCCAAAACAAACCACCAGGTTAAACCCAGATCTTTTGCTGCTGCAACCCCAGTATTTCATGCCCAGTACATCATAAGCCCCTTTGCTGCTCTCCAGCGCTAATTCGGTAGAGATGCTGATGCGAGCACCAGGGCTTTTATATTCTTTCTTCTGCTCAAAGCCTGTCAACTTGCTGAAAGGAGGCAGGGTAGGGCTGGCAAGGGCGTCCGCAGACAGGGCTCGCCGTGGGAAATGCCAGGGTCTGACCCTCCACCTTCTCCTGCGTCTCCCTGGGGGGCAGAGCCTGGACCTGCTCCAGCTTTTTCTCTTCCTCTTATTTTTTTTATTAAGCCGATTTGACCAAAGATTCCTACAAAATGGGATTGCAGTCAGGTTGGAAGCCTTGAGGTTTGAGATGGGAGGGCTGGAGTGACCGACCTCCAAGATGCTGGGGCATGTTCTGGCATATGATGCTCCGGTCCCCTGGCCCCAGCTGCATTTCTAAGGACGGCAGAGCTCCTTTGCCCGCTTTGCCCCATGCTTTTTCCAGGGAGCGCAGGCTTTTTTAAAGGCACTAAACAGGCACTTTTAGGTGGTTTGCTGAGAGCAAACAGACCCTTAGAATCAGAGCTCCATGCTTACCCTTGCTGTTTGGTTTGTGAGCTCAGCATCGCAGCCTCTATCTTATCACGTAACAAGGGAGCCCTAATCAGAGGGAGGACCCAGATGTGGTATCAGCCAGTGGAGGCCATCATGCAGCTGTCTTGCTTCAGCCTGGGAAATTTTGCTGCCTTTTTCCACCTGCAAAGCTGATCTGCCTGGAAATCCACCCCTTGACTTCAGCAGTCACCACTCGAACCACTTGTACCTCTCCCCGTGACTGCTGAGCAGCTTGTAAGGGGGATTTTTGGTTGTTACGTTGGGTCCCGCTGCTGCTTTGTGGTGAGGGTCGGCGGGCGGCAGGTCAAAGGAAAGCTGGTTTGATACAGCTCTGTGGGCAACGAGCCTCACAGGGGTGCTTTGGCCAAAATATTGGGTATGCGGAGGGCTGGGCAGGACAAGAGGACAGCCCCATCCGTGGCTCCTTGGCCTTTTTGTTTTTGGGATGCTCCTGGGCTCCCCACGTTATCTCCAAGGAGCTGAGCAACCTGTGACCATCTTGGCTCAAGCATCCCTAGCCCTGGCATATTTATCAGCCTCCTGAAGTAGTTTTCATTCTCCGCTAGCAAGCAGAATGGCATCTGTGTCGACAGCAAGGGAAGCAGGAGTATGGCTCAACCCGTGTTTGGGGCAGAACTTGGTGCCAGCTGTGCCCAGCCAGGCATCGCATCCAGCTCTGCCCATCTGTGGCCGAGACTAAATCCCCACAGTGGGCTTACCGGTGACATCAGGACAGCGAGGAGCTTCGCTGAGGGTTTTCCTGGTGCATTTTTCAGCATCCTGTGTAAAGAGACAGGGCCAAGGCATGCCCTGTGGCTGGCAGACAGTCTGCAAAACGAGCTGCCAAACTGGTTTAAACCTCATCCCTGCAAAGGGTCAACGCGGGTGCAAGGCAAGGAGGAGAAATGAATATTCAGGGTTTGACGGCCCCAACTTTTGGTGCTCCGCCAGCTCCCGTGCTGTTCTCCGACCCCGTAAGCGCTGAACAGGACGGCCCTTGGCTACGCTGCCTCACTCAGAGCTATGCTGAGGGTGTTACCCGAGGAGGGATGAGTTGCAAAGCTTTGATGGGGTCCAGGTTTGGAGTGCTCCATGGTTCCGGGTTAACGGCTCCTGCAGGGGGTGTGCGTGTTGCTCCAGAGATGATGCGAGGGTTGGCCAGAGCCCGTACAGGGACTCAGCTGAACTTCAGCTTTTGTTAAAATAATGGTGTAACTGCCTCGGCATCTCCTCGTCTCGCCGTCTGGTTGATCTCGGGGTATAACCTTAATCGACGGGACTGCAGCCAGGGCATCGCAGCCTGTACAGCGGGGCTTGGCATGGGCTGGTACCACCGAGAGCCGGGACCCAACCTGCCCTGCATCACCCCTGGGGTCATGTACTGACCCCCCCCCAGTGCTCCCCCCGTTCTCCATCCTGAGTGGCAAGGCTGTTGAATGCTGCTCAAGACCTCTGAGCCCCTCTTATTCCTCATCTCATTTCCTCGGAGCACGAGGACTGCTTTTAATAGACCTTTTCAGCCGCAGAGGGACTTTATAAAGCTGCTCTCAGCCCAGGCTCAGAGTCTGTCACCGTCCCCAGTTCCCTCGCCCCGAGTCCTCCGAGGGTCAGCCCCAGGAAAGACGCCAGGACAGATGGACGCCCCGCAGGCTTGGACAGCAAGCTGCCTTTTCAGCTGGAGTCACTGGAGATGCTGGCTGGCCTGGTGTCATTTGAATACTAATAAACCACACTTTTTGTTTCAACTGTAGCCCCTTTGTAAAAGCATCGGCGGGCACAATGCGGCCCCCGGGCGCTGTAATCTGCCCGGGGGAGCCAGCACAGCACATTTAATGCATTCAGAAATCAAACAGTGCTGATAGAGGGCTTTCCCCCATCCCTCTCCCCACACTGCTAGGTATTTAAAACAGCCAGCTTGGCACTTTTCCCACAT
The DNA here is from genome assembly GCF_000737465.1 of Haliaeetus leucocephalus. NCBI lineage: Eukaryota > Metazoa > Chordata > Aves > Accipitriformes > Accipitridae > Haliaeetus > Haliaeetus leucocephalus. Next base: position 15,671,551 of record NW_010972598.1, on the reverse strand, counting down.
CCCAGGTCTCAGTTGGTCCAAAATTCAGCGAGCTGCCTTGGTGCCTGGTACAATAAAAACAAAATAGGAGGTGAGACCTGCTGGGCTCAGCCCTTGGGTCTTGGAGGTAGCAGGACCCGGGTCTCCTCTTGGCCAACACCAATGGAGAAATTGCTTCCCACGTCTGCCTGGGGAAGACAGCAATGAGGCCCTGAAGGTCTTTTGGATTTTTTTTTCCTCCCTGGTTTCCTGCTTACACCTTTCAATCTTGCCTTCGGCGAGAAGCCACATGCCAGGAGTGCATGGGATTCCTGGGGCAAGGCAGGGGAAGGTTGTCCTGGACTGCGGCAGCCAAGCCTGAACATGAGTTTTTTTTCCATGTATCAAATTTTTAGCCAAACTCTAGTGTTTCAACAGCTGGCTAGCAGGGTTTTAACTGCTTGGGCCGGAGATTTAGGAGCTTTCATGAGCATCCTACATCAATAGGGCCAGGAATGTCTCTGCCGCCTTCTTCCTTATGGAGCCCGAGGCTGGAGCTCTCCTCCCCTGGGAGCGCTGTCGGTTTGGGCATGGGCTTGTCTGGATGGAGCCGGTGGGATCTGTCCTCCTGCCAGCCGACATGCTCCTAGCTCAGCCACTGCCTCTGCATGCCCTACCCAGGGCATCAGGATACGTCTCAAAGATGTTGCTTTGAACTCCCATCAGCTATGGGGGTGCCAGGGGTGCAGAGGAAGGGCAGGAAATACAGCCACAGCTCTGATAAAATACAAAAACCTACCAAATATATAATAAATAAAATAATGAAAAAATAATTTTAAAAAGTCATACCTTACCCTCCTATTTGTGAGGTGGCTGGTTACTTCCTCGCCTGCTCTGGGGCTGTCTGGCACGGGCACTGATACTGCTGAAAGGGACCTGCCGAGTTAAATGGTTGTTCTTGTCTGGGTTCCCGCAGAGGATGGGGACTTCTTGGCACTGGACCTCGGTGGCACCAATTTCCGTGTGCTGAGAGTGAAGGTGTCCGACAACGGCCTGCAGAAGGTTGAAATGGAAAATCAGATCTACGCCATCCCTGAGGAACTCATGCGAGGCAGCGGGGTGCAGGTGGGTTCAACCCCTCTCCCCCTCCATCCCTGCTTTCCTGGGCAGCCCCCCAACTCCAGGGCTTCCCTTGCCATGGGGGGAACCACCCATTTTGGGGCAGTTCTCCTGCCTGAAGGGAGGGCTGGTGTCACCCCAAAACCCCGAGCTGTGTAATGGGGTTGGAGCAGCACCCTATTGCTGCCTTGCCCGGCAGGATCCAGGTAGATCCTTGCCTTCCTTTGCCCAGAGCTATTAATTCCTGACACCAAGTAACCATGATGGGTGAGGACCATGGAGGTGTCATTTGGGTGACAGACCACTGGTCCCTCAAGCAGGCAGGGATGCCGGCACTGTTCCGGTGCATCGTCTTAGTCGGGACAGCAGGGCAAGGGCTCACTCTTTGCCTTCATTTCAGCTCTTTGACCACATTGCTGAGTGCTTGGCCAACTTCATGGACAAGCTGAAAATCAAAGACAAGAAACTCCCCCTTGGGTTCACCTTCTCCTTCCCGTGTCACCAGACCAAGCTGGATGAGGTGAGTGAAGGTCTTGCCTCCTTGCCGAGGGTTGTGGCTGAGCCTGGGATGCAGTGGGATGGGGGCGAGCTCTCGCTGGGAGCAATAGTTGTCCCACACCAATTTAGCTTGTGCTTTTAATTTGGCTCGTTGGGTTTGGGTAGCATGTGAGGTCTTGGTGCTGATGGGAGCAAAAGATGCATTCCGGGGCTTGCAGGGGTCTGGGAGGTGATGTTTAATGTGCCGGTAGCTCCGCTGTGCATGGATGCCTCTGCGGAATGCAGCTTTTTCCCCTCTGCAGACAGAGCTCAAGGAGAGCGGCTGTGGCGGGCGAGAGCAGCCGCCTGCAGCCAAAGGCAGCCCAGACGTGCCGAGCATCACATTCCCCATCACGCAGCCAGCGCAGGGAGAGGGAGGGAGGGGGTGTCACCTGCCCCAGCTGCTCGCCGTACTCCGGGCAGCCGGGAATCGATGGCTGTCAGCTCCGCTCAGCTGCACCAGCTCTCCGCTGGGAGCTGGTGACCTTGCTGGGAGACTAAACATCTCGGCAAGCAGAGCCCAGCTGAGGCACGTGGCCCCTCGCCTGCCACCCACGGCCTCTGCCTGGCTCTTGCTCTTGGGGTGGGGGGGGAAGCGGTGCTTTTCTTGCCCTTATCTCACCCGGCTTCCCAGGCAGGATCAGAAAGGAGGGCGGCTCCATGGCGTGCTGGCGATCCAGCACGTCCTCCCTGGGTGGGGAACGCAGCGGCATTTTGTACCAGGGATGGGGCAAGTCATGCTCCTGTGCCTGAGCGATTCAGCAAAAGTAATGAGGAAGAAGATTAATGCTTTCCTCGTGGTAGAAGCAGGGGCTGTAAAAAAGGAAAAAAAAAAAAAAAAAAAAAAAGAGAAGCTGAGAGAGGAAGCATCTGTCCCCGGTGACCTCGTCTGCTTTGCTTCTCTCTGTGCCTCAGTTTCCCCATCTGTCAGGCAGGGCGGGCGTTTGCCTCACTAAGGCATCTGGGGCTCTAGGGCTGGAGATTTTGGATGCAACTGAGTCCTTTCCCTTCCCCCAAGGCTCAGCTCAGCCTCCGGCCAGGTGACTGCAATGGCTCTGCTGGGTGGGAACACACCTGATGCCTCTAGCCACAGGGGATGGCGAGACCTCCATCCCGCAGGGATGGGTCAAGGAGCTCTCCATAGGCTTGGGAACAGGTTTTGCTCCAGGGCTCCATAAAACCCAGTCACTGGAATCACGTTCCCTCCTGCCAGCAGGAGCAATGAGCAACTCGTGTGCTATTTCGCGGCCATAAACTTTATCTGCGCAGAGACGCGGAAATTATTGCTGATACCACAGCTTGCAAGCTGATAATAGGGAAGGACTGACCTGTGTGTCCACCCAGCCCTTCCCTTGCACCAGGGAGCCCTTGAGACACGTGGCTTGGTGGGTCAGTCCTCCAAGCATTCCTTCTTGCTCTTTCTCCGTAGAGCATCCTCGTTACTTGGACGAAGGGATTCAAATGCAGCAGCGTGGAGGGGAAAGACGTGGTGTCGATGCTGCGCAAGTCCATCAAGAAAAGAGGGGTAAGAGGTTGGGCAGGCCTGTCACCTCCTGGGGGGGTGGGACAGGATACTTAAGGCTCCACCGTGACAGCAGAGATGTTTTGGTCTGGTTTGGCCATGCTGACTCAATCTCTCTCCTCTCCACCATCTCAGGACTTTGACATTGACATTGTGGCTGTGGTGAACGACACCGTTGGGACCATGATGACCTGTGGCTATGATGATCATAACTGTGAAGTTGGCCTCATTGTTGGTGAGCTGCAGCAAGGGGGGGGAGAATTGGGGTCCACCTCTGCATGAACTCCAGAAGGAGATCACATTTCTTGCAGGTTTCAGGGTCTTTTGGGGGAAAAAGAAAGGGTATAGCGATGTTAGAAAACCAGCATTGCCCAATGTTCGCCTTCTTCCATCTTTGCTTTCTATGGTGCATTTGGCTGTTGGTAATTATGGGGAATAAGGGAAAGGCAGCATCCTGTCTCACCGTGTCACGCTGCTTGGTTCAGGTACCGGTACCAACGCCTGTTACATGGAGGAGATGAGGCACATTGACCTGGTGGAAGGGGACGAAGGTCGGATGTGCATCAACATGGAGTGGGGGGCCTTCGGTGACGACGGTGTGCTCAACGACATCCGGACAGAGTTCGACCGCGAGATAGACATGGGCTCGCTCAACCCTGGCAAACAATTGTAAGCAGATTCTTGGCTTCGGCTCAGGCTTGGGGTTTGCTTTGCATTGTCCGTCCTCCCATTGCGCTGGCATTAGTGGGACCGAAGAGGTCGTCCTAGTTAACTAGGTCACCACGTCCTCCGCCGTGCCAGCGCCACCAATGCAAATAGGGACTGTATCACAAGTTTGGGTTGGTACACCCAACTGAACCACTCAACACTTGCTTCCCTTGTGAGCCTTTCACTTGAATGTGTTGATTTCTGTTTCTTTCTCCCGCCAATGAAGTTATCTGCCAGCCAAGGCAAACACCACCACCTAATGTCCACATCCAAGTCCTACAGATCTCCCATTCCCCAAATGGCTTCTGGCAGCATGGGTGGGATTTGGGGGGGGTCTCTGCAAACTGACAGACCCCCTCCATGCAGCCATAAGTTCTTGCAGAACGATGGTTATGTCAACATGGCTTTATTTTCTCAGTGATGGGATAAACTACTGTGGAAAGAGATTACCCAGATTGCATTTGGGCCTGGAAGGCTGCCAAGTGTTTTTAGGGGTCAACCTGTGGCCACCTCATGGCACACGCAGCCAAACAAATGCATCTTGTGCTTCCCTGTTGGCAGGTTTGAGAAGATGATCAGTGGGATGTACATGGGAGAGCTGGTCAGACTCATCCTGGTGAAGATGGCCAAGGAAGGGCTCTTGTTTGGAGGAAGGCTCACACCAGATCTGCTCACTACTGGCCACTTTGAGACCAGATATGTCTCTGCTATTGAGAAGTAAGTAGGATCCGGATGGTTTCCTGGGGTCCCAGCCCATCTCCTGACATCTGTGCTGGGGGAAAAGAGGACCCATTACAGGGCTATCCAGCATCTGAGCAAACCAGGACACTTCAGGTGGCAAAAGTTGGATTTCCAGGCATGAATCCTTTTTTTGTTCTTTGATGTGCAGGGAGAAAGAAGGACTGCAGAAAGCCCACGAGATCCTCACCAAGCTGGGCCTGGAGCCATCTCATGAAGACTGTGTGGCCACCCACCGCATCTGCCAGATCGTCTCTACCCGCTCGGCCAACCTGTGCGGGGCCACCCTGGCAGCTGTGCTGCGACGCATCAAGGAGAACAAGGGGGTGGACCGGCTGCGGTCCACGGTTGGTGTGGATGGCTCTGTCTACAAGAAGCATCCTCAGTGAGTCCATGAAGATAGGCAAGGCTGGTGGGGAGAGAGAGAGAGGGTGAGAGAGCACAAATCTGTTCCTGCCAGCAGTGGATAAAGCTTGGCACAAGCAGAGCATCTCCAAATATTTCCCTGGGCACCTCTATTTGGATCCCAAAGGGGCCCCAGTCGTTTACAACCCCAGAGGGTCACATCACCTGCGGTGGCATACTCAGGTCCTCTTTCCTCCTCCGTAGCTTTGCCCGGCGCCTCCATAAGACAGTTCGGAAGCTGCTACCAGACTGCGAGATCCGTTTTGTGCGGTCAGAAGATGGAAGTGGCAAAGGGGCAGCCATGGTGACAGCGGTGGCCTACAGACTGGCCGCCCAGCACAAAGCACGGCAGAGGATTTTGGAGGCGCTCAAGCTGAGCCATGAGCAGCTCCTGGAGGTGAAGCAAAGGATGAGGATAGAGATGGAGAAGGGGCTGGGCAAGGAGACGCACGCAGAGGCAGCGGTGAAAATGCTTCCCACCTACGTGTGCTCAACTCCAGATGGGACAGGTGATGTACCCTGTGTATAAGCCCACGTATGTCCTGTGTAAGGCAAAGAGCCAGCATCGCTACTCCCAACATCTGCACCACTTTGGGAAGGGATGGGACCTTTGCCATGGCCAGTTCCCTCTTCGTGGTGGGAGTGGCGCAAAGCTTTTTACCCTCCAGTATGATACTGGGAAAAGTGGCTGAGCCTCCAGGACGTTCTGCACTTGACTTAACACAAAGCCTGGCTTTCACTGTGGTTTTCACTGCCGCAGGTTTCTCACCACCATTGTCCTGGGTTGTGCTCCCAGTTCTGTCAGTGGCTTGGGTGTGCGCCTGCCCCTTGGCTTGAAGCCCTGTGATCTCCCCAAGTCTGGAGCAAACCTTGCCATCACGTTCCTACGTGTACCTGCTGTTCTCCGTTCCCAGCCATGTCTTGGTTCCTGGTCTTCTCCCAGGAAGAGGGCAGATTTGGATCAGCTTTGTGCCACATTCAGGATGTCCCTTGTTGGGATCTCTCTCCTAACGATTCTCTCTTGGGTTTCAGAAAAAGGAGATTTCCTCGCCCTGGACCTGGGAGGTACCAATTTCCGTGTGCTGCTGGTGCGCGTCAGGAACGGGATGAGGCGTGGTGTTGAGATGCACAACAAGATCTACTCCATCCCAGTGGAGATCATGCAGGGGACGGGAGAGGAGGTGAGGATGGGCAGCTGGAGGTGGAAAACTGGGGCATCTTCCCTGGCAGCAGAAGTGGCAGGCAGTAGTGCTGGCTGACCATGGGAACTGTTTTTGCCTTGCTCTGCTTTCCAGGGTGCAAAACCAGGACTGGAGAAGGCTGGTGCTCTCCTGCCTTTAGAGCAGTGAGTTCTGCCCAAGGCTCAGGAGTTTGAAATGTGCTTTAGGAAGCTTGAGACTGGTTTTTAAGTTAGAAATTGCATTAGTCTCAGACATCACTGAACCTCCCCGAATCCCACACACTCCACAAGGGCAGATAAGCATCATCCCTGTTTCCCAGCTAGAGAAACCACAACACAAGCGGTGAGAGACGTCTCCAGAGTCTTATTTGCAGATGGAAAGAGTTTTGCAAACCACTCCAGGCAGTGCTCAGGGACTGGGGAGTATTTCTAGCAGACGGTCTCTGGGGATACCTTGCAGAGTGACCGGATTCCTGTGTCACCCCTGGGAAGCTGCTTACCTCCCCGCTAGCCCCTCCTTCCCTTCTGGGCACAGTATGGGACCTGCAAGGTGGAGGTATCACAGTGATATGACCACACTGTGGGGAAGAGGATGAAAAAGGAGCTGTTTTGGGCTTGCTCACCTCACACAGCGCAGCTGAACAGCACCCTGGTCTGTTCAAAGCCCTGTTGGCTTGGGAATGGATCAACGTCTCCAGTAGGTCAGGCGGGCTGGCATCCAGCTGAGTTTCTTCCTGTGATGGTAACTTCTCCTTTTGGCTTTGCGCACCCAGCTCTTCGACCACATCGTCCACTGCATCTCCGACTTCCTGGAATACATGGGAATGAAGGGCGTATCGCTCCCGCTTGGATTCACATTCTCCTTCCCTTGCCAGCAGAACAACCTGGATGAGGTAACCCCAACCCACATGGTAGCGTACACGTCCAGTACCCAGGGCTGGCTGAAAAGCCAAAGCACACTGGAAACTTTATGTACCAGCATCACTGACCATGTGGCAGGTCAGACAGAGACCCAAGAGAGGGGGAAGGCAGGAGCTTGGGGCTGGCGGTGCTTCTGAAAAGCCCCCTTGCTGCATCAAAGCACATGCAGATCCCTTGAGTGCTTGAGACAACCCAGCTGAGGCATCCTCTGCGCGTGAGGATCTGACCTCCACGTGCCGGGCAGTGCCCACCAAGAGCCGGTGGACGTGGGGTTGCTGTCCCTCCCCCCCAGCAACCTGGGTGATTTACTGTGGGGTATTTCCACAACAGGGGATTCTCCTGAAGTGGACAAAAGGTTTCAAGGCAACTGGCTGTGAAGGGGAAGATGTGGTGAACCTGCTGAAGGAGGCAATTCACAGGAGAGAGGTGAGTATCCACGTAGCTGTGAGAAGCTGGCTGCTTGCTCCCACATCCTGGCTGTCTTTGGCATCTTTAATTGGCCTGTAAAGCAAATTAATGGGCTGAGCCCAGGGCTAATGAGTGTCTGAATTTTAACAGCCACCCTTAGTCATCGCTAGAGGTTGGATTTTCAGACCCCGGAGCTAAGAGCTGGCTTCTGGCCAGGGCTGGAGCTGACTTGTCTCTCTGTGAGTTAGGAGGACACCATGCCCATCTCCCCAGTGCAGACCACCCAAAGCTCCTGCCCTGGGGGCTGTTTCTGGCAGGGCCATCCCTGCGTGCCAGCTCCTCTGCAGTTGTGTCTTGAGGTTTGAGTGTCCACCTGCAGACATGTGGGGCTGCAGGAAGTCTATGGTTGCCAGGAGGACTCCCATGTTCAGCAGACAGGTCCTTTCCCAATTGTAGGAGCAGATGTAGCAAGCTGTGTCCTTCAGGAATACCCATGCAATCCCATCCCTCTGCAGGAATTCGACCTGGACGTGGTCGCGGTGGTAAATGACACAGTTGGCACCATGATGACCTGTGGGTACGAAGACCCGTATTGCGAAGTTGGGCTGATAGTTGGTGAGGACTGAAGCTTTCTTATGGAGTTCCTCTGCCTGCGGTCCCAAACCTGTCCCTGTGGGGTGCTCTTGGCTGCAGAGGCTGTCTGAGGGCTTTTATCTTGCCTCTGCACCCCGCTTCTCCAACAGCCCCATTGAAAGATGCTTCTTTCTCCACAGGCACAGGCAGCAATGCCTGTTACATGGAGGAGATGAGGAACGTGGAGCTGGTGGAAGGGGAGGAGGGCAGGATGTGTGTCAACATGGAATGGGGGGCGTTTGGTGACAACGGGTGCTTGGATGACATACGGACGGAGTTTGACGTGGCGGTGGATGAGCTGTCTCTCAACCCTGGGAAGCAAAGGTGTGTGGTGTCGCGGGGGAATTACAAATAAGAGAGGGGTTCAGATTGCTTAAAGAATGACCTCCAATTGTATTAGCAATAGAAAAATGATTTAATAGAAATTTGTGTAAAAGTGTGACTTCACGGAATTCGTTGGCAAGGTTCACTCTATTACTTAGTAGATGGATAAAATGCACACAGGAAAATTAAATCAGAATCAAACTAAACTTAGGTATATAGGGACCGAAAACATAATAGGGTAAAAGGGAATGTGGGAAAGGGTAATTAAAACCCTCCTGTTGAGTCACGAGGTTCAGAGAAGACCCCCTTGCTTTCTAAACTCCTGTCGGAGTCTAGGTGCAGCTGGATCAACTCCTAGTCCCAGACTTGAGCAATGGTTTATGTCTAAAGGGATTATGAGTATAACAGCAGCCTAAAATTCATTCACAGTTGAATAAAAATCATGACAGTAAATTAAGTATAAATTTGAAAGTATTAACTTATATCTTATAATATATTTGCTCTAACTTACTTACTATGGACTATTCACACTAGTACACATGCATGCATAAAGACACTAAAAGAAATACATGTAAGAGAGTAAAAAGAGAGTAGAAACAGGCATACCTGTTAAAAATTCTCCTCGAGGTCAGTGAAAATATTCACATCGAACGCTTCGGCATTTGTCTCAACGGGCGAAGGGTCGAGCCTCAAGGAGCTGAGAGAATCAGCCCAGGTTGTGTTGGTTTTCGGCAACAGACCTCTGATTTTCTCAAACCAGAAAGTTTGCAAGCTCCGAGAGGCATCCCACTTGGAGGGAGATGCTGGTTGCAGCCTGCTGCGGTCCAGGAGAGCTCAAGGGGCCTCACTCAGCACCGCTGTTTATAGGTTTGGGAGATGATTGACTTTCATCATTAACAAATTGCTAGAATCCCAGCTGTGCTGGAAAATTCTGAGACCATTGGAGAATAACTCAAAACATAGATTCAGGGTGCTCCAGGATTGTCAGGGGAGGACTGTAATGTCTCATGGTTGTTACGACAGAGAACTGCCTGCAGGTTGTTATGAGAACTGGCTATCCCTACTCCCGTACCTCCGCCTTCGCCCGGCAAGCAGGAGTCCTTGAGATGCACGGCGTATCTCCCTGTCTTACCTGGGTAATTGTTCCTGGCACAGCCAAGGGTCGCTTCACTGCCCGACTCATTACACTTATCCGAAGGCTTAGCGAGCCTTCCCGAGTTCATAAATCAGCCTGGAGAGGGCGAAAGAAAGGCACCACCACACGTGGTGGCTTTGGGGGGGCTGGGAAGGGACCATCCATGGGGCTGGGTGTCCAGGAACAGTTCAGTGGTGCCCCACCAGCCTCTTGATGGAGCATCAGGGGATGATGAGCAGGGCAGAGTCTGGTTTTGAAACACACCGATGTGTCCCTTGTCCCCTGCCTGCAGCATGGGGACCGTGCTGCAGGACTTGCTCCAGGGTGTCAGGCCAGGGGTTTGCGTCAAAGGCATCTGGCAGAGCTGGGATCCCCATCCAGACCCAGTGTCCCTTCTCATCCTGATGTCCAGCCTTGCCCTCTCCTTCCCAGGTTTGAGAAGATGATCAGCGGGATGTACCTGGGGGAGATCGTCCGAAACATCCTGATGGATTTCACCAAGCGAGGGCTGCTCTTCCGGGGACGGATCTCAGAGAGGCTGAAGACCAGAGGGATCTTTGAGACCAAGTTCCTGTCCCAGATAGAAAGGTGAGGTCCAACAGGTGGGGTGAGGACTGGTCTTACAGCTGCAGATCAGAGCAGAGATGTACTTTGGGGAGAGCATTCCCCGGGCTTGTGGGAGAAGTGCCAAGCACTCAGTCTGGAGCCAGGATGACACAGGGTAGTACAATGCTGATAAGTCAGCAAAATCCATGTGGTTCTGACAGCGCCCGTGTTGAGAGACAAGGAAACTGTCTGGTGTTGGCAACACAGATGCCTCTTATCCTCTGCCCTGGACAGAGAGGGGCCACAGGTTAAATAGCTGCCTTGCTCCCAGTCAATGGCTTTGTCCTGAAATAGCCTCACTGATGAGGATGTGACACCAGAGCCACATCCAGGTCTGGAAGCTGAGGTTAGAGGGGAGCTGTAGAGCCCCTCCAGTCAGTATCACCCAAGCTGCAAGTCCCTGGGCTCTGCAGGATGTAGATAAGAAAGGGGAAGCCACACATCCAAGTTGCTCCATCTCCTAACGCTGCCTGGCCCTCGTGTCCTCCCCAGTGACTGCCTGGCCCTGCTCCAAGTCCGCTCCATCCTCCAGCACCTCGGCCTGGAGACCACATGCGACGACAGCATCATCGTGAAGGAGGTGTGCACAGTGGTGGCCCGGCGGGCAGCTCAGCTCTGCGGGGCTGGCATGGCAGCCGTGGTGGACAAGATCCGGGAGAACCGCGGGCTGGACTTCCTCAAGGTCACGGTCGGTGTGGATGGGACCCTCTACAAGCTGCACCCTCAGTGAGTTGCTCGGTGGTCCACGGTCATCTTCCAAGCTGGTGCACCTGCCCATCTTGGGCAGATGGGTTGCTAAGTAAGAGCCAGTGTGAAAAGCTTCAAGGGGTAGTTGGAGAGGAGAGGAGTTATTTTAAGGTCTCACTCTTTAGAGTGATCTAAACTGTCGAGGCACAGCAGGAGCCAGCTGCTCCCTAAAGGATGGGGCACCAGGACCCAGTCCCCCAGTACCTAAGGTCAGGCTGACCCAAAGATGGTGACCAGGTTCAACTAGGAGTCCAGATCATCAGGCAAAATCACAGGGATGAAGCAGGTGTAAACCAATAAGTCAGTCTATCATCTGGATGAAGAAGGCCCACAGCCAAGCAAAACTAGGGCAATGCCTGAGCTGAAGGCCAGTACTCCTAGGACAACATTGCTCAGAAAAGGACTAAAGGCACAGGGCTGAGCTTAAATAGGGCTCAGGGCCCATGGGTAGAGGGAGGGCTCTGAAGATCCCCCCAGGTGCGGCTGGTCAGGGCTACTAAGGTTTATTAGCGCTCTCGGGGCTTGGTGGGACTAGAGAAGGGGTCAGATTTAGTCCTAAGTGGAGGGAGAGCAGCATTATGTTGTGTTAACTGTGGACTTGGGCTGAAGCATGGAGACTTATGCTTTCCAGTGCCTCCTACCTAGCAGCTCTCTCTCCATCCTTCTCCTCTGTGTCTGTAGCACTGTTTGAGACTCTGTTGAAGGCAGCTATGATGATAGGTGTGAAGTGGTTTGTTCCTTGTGGGGCTGGCACCTTCAGCCCGAGGCAAGTTAAATCAGCATCTCTTCCTTGCCTCCCCCAGCTTCTCCACCGTCATGCACGAAACAGTGAAGCAGTTGTCTCCAAAGTGTGAAGTGACCTTCCTCCAGTCGGAAGACGGCAGCGGCAAGGGCGCAGCGCTCATCACGGCGGTGGCCTGCCGGATCCGGGAGGCTGGCCAGCGATAGAAGGAAGGAGGTTTGCCGAAGAGCTTGGTTTCAGCAAAACAGGACGTTTCCCTGCCCGGTCCCTCCTTCCCTCCCTCCGTACACACACACACACACACACACACACACGTGGCCTCCCCTCGCAAGCAGACTCTTAGCTTTACTTGTTCTCTTGAGATACCACCAGTGGGACTGGAGATGCTGTGTGCTTTGTATCAAGTGTTTTCTTAGGAGTTTTATTGCATGCCATAAAACTGCGTATCAAGTAAAGCTAAAAGTGTCTTTTGGCTGTCTACCTATATTTCCAGTTAGAGCTGGACCTGTTCCACTTGCAGCCTCCGTCAAACACCAGCTCTCCTCCCCACATCTCCTAACCACTCTCATATCTTCCCTAACAGCAGAAAGGATAATGCTAGAATAATTAAGACACTGCATTGTCACTTTACAGTAACTAGTACCTATTTATGTATGTCAGAGTCGTAGTGTGTCCGTGCTGTAGAAAGCAAACCTCTTTAAGATTGGGCTAAAGACCTCCATTAGTCTTTTACCCTGATCAAGGCTGTATTATTTCCATGAAAGTCATGGTAACTCTTAAAGCACAGGGTGCAGAATTTCAGCCGGTGTGTTCTGGGTCTGCACTGAGAGATACCAAGTATCTCTGTTGGTGAGCAATATTAAAGAACCTGCTGGATCCAAGTTAGAGGTGCTCCTTTAACTGCTCCAGCAGAGCACGTGCCTGGAAATAATTGGGGACTCAGGGTCTAATCCCATTTCCCGACCTCTCACCCGCACCCTAAATAGAGTGTAGGAATGTGGCATGTACGGTTGTGTTACGTTCCCTGGAAACCACTAGCGCCCTTCCCTGGTCCATGTGCGGATACAAGGAACCACTGCCAAGATGGGTCGGTGTCTTCCCTGCAAATACACACACACTCAAATGTCGTCCGTGTGTCTACACTTGGCGCGGTGAGTTTGGTTTGCTTTTTGTCTGTGAAATAGTTCTGCGTCTTCAGCCTTTTAGGTGACACCTGGATTTATACACTGTATATTTATGTTTCAAGAGATCTTAAGTCTTTTTATGTACATAGTCTGGGGGGGTTATATTGCTTAGAATTGACTTCACCTTTTAATGTCATTTAAGAATGCTACAGAGTACTTATTTTCTTTTTTTCTTGTGTTATTTTTTTAATTTAAAATTTTCTTGGGGTAGACTGGAGAAAGAGACCCAAATTCCTGAGGACAGTTGTACAAGAGGTTTGGGCATTCTGAATTTATCACCAGAACAAAAGGGAAATCAGAAAGCCAGGGATGTGATGCACAGGAGCAGTGGGGCCCTGCAGTGAAGCTTTGAGGATTAGGCTGGTTTTAACCCAAGGAGAGGTTTTATTTTGTCCCCCTGCCCTCCCCAGCCTGCTTTGCTCTGGAAGGTCACATCACTTCCTATTGCAGCGCGTGGTGAAATAACCCAGGGCCCTGCAGGGACCCCTGTCTGAGCCCGTATCCCTCACGCCACTGTCCTGGTCCAACAAACACTCGGCTCAAGTGCTGACGGTGCGCGTGGGCTCGCGGCGAGGCACTGGCAAAGGCGATCTCAACTCGCTCAATGAAGTTAGCGGCAATAATTGGTGTCACCTCATTTCCATTTGGCATCCTCAGGGCTGTCGGCGAACGTTCCCGGGGACGAACGTGCCCGTAGCATCACTTTGTGTGCCATGGTGAAAAGCAACGATTAATTTTTCCCAACAGAAAAGCCTGCGGATGAACTAAATGCTGCAGTTCTCTGCCTGAGTGGGCAGAGGCATACGGATGGGGGTGGGTATGTTTCTGTAAATATTTAGCAGAAGATAATGAAATTCCAGTGATGTACAAAAAATAATAGTAATTCCCACAAACAGACCTTCAGTTTGGAGGATAGAGTTTTTGTCTATTTTTATGTATATTTTTATACTGCTTGGGATAACCTCGTTACCAAAAGTATCTCTTCTATGTTGGGGGTCAAGTTCAGTAGCACAATTTTAAAGCAAAATTACTCTTTGGGCATTTTAAATGCTTATTTTTTTGTAAGCCTCAAGACAATTATAACAAATAAAATCTGACTGTGTATAGAAATGATGTAAGAAACCAAGTTTAGTGGAAGTTTTAGATGATGTTGAATAAATTTTTGAAAGATGATACAGAAATCCTCTAATATGGTACCAAGCAGTTGTGTGTGATTCTTTCCTGAGAAGACCAGCATTTTGCCTACTGAAAAATTGAAACAGAAATGTTTTTACCTGCTGCACCGTGCAGAAAGTTGCATTAGTGGCTGTGTTTTTTAACTTTTATCCAGCTGTACCCCTTTTGAAATAGGTAGTGTTTTCATCGGTTAGTGAGCTAAGTTGTATACAACTGTAGTTTTGGTGGGAGAGTAGGAAAGATTGGGACTATGGGGCAGCCCTGGTTTTGTAGCTGATTCAGGCTCCAGTTCAGCAAATTGTGGAGCGGGTGACTAAAAGGGTGAGAAGAAAACGTGGGTAGTTAAGTACCTGCTTAGCAAGGACAGGCAGAGCAGGGTAACCTTGCTCGCCTTGCCTTTCTTTGCAGCAAAGGACAGGCTGTGATTTACAGTGGCAGGAAGGATTAGCCCCGAGCTCACAGGGTGGTGGTGGTGAATTGCTGAGCACTTTCTTTTCTCCTGGAACAGAGGAAGTAAAGGCAGTACAAGTTACCTGGAGCTACAGCTGCTTTTGGTCTGTCCTGCAGTATCTGGTCTGGGGGGTAGTGGTAGCAGCAGCACCATGGGGCTGACAAAGCAAGGGAGCCACGTGCTGAAGCTCAAGGGTATGGATCTAAACTTTCTGTGAGGTCAGGGAGGATTTTTGGCTGGGCTTGGTCAGATGGATACCCACCTGGATATCCACGAGGCTCCTGTAAAGCTTGAAAGCTTTTGCTTCCCCTTTGCTTTGACTCAGAATAAAGCAGTGTCTGAAATGTTCCCAGTTAAAAAGCGATACTTGAAGTGTTACAAAACACCTGTGTTAACCTGTGATTGCAGATATACCCTTGGCTGTAAGAAAGGTTTTTATTAAACACTTTGAGAAGTTTGTGCTCCTTTTTGTCTCAAAGGGGATGAGCACCAGAGATGTTTGCTGTACAGTCTGATTGTAACTTCAGTGGGACTGTAACCTCACACCAAAATGTTGCCGTGGGATGTTATGTGAATGTGTTTAAAATGAAGAAGGGAAGATTGAATCGTAACTATTGATATGAAGGGAAGATCAAATCTATTATATGTAGGGAGAGATGGACAGACTGATCAACTTGACTTGCCCAGTCTGTCTCTTTCCTCCAGTAAGAAACGCTGCTTTGTGGATTTAGGATGGCTTTTGTTTTGCTTGGTTGTTCCCATTAGGATGCATTTTCTTTGCACTCCCGCTGTTGTGCTGGCGTGTTCTCTGACCATGCTGGCAGCATGAGAACAGGTCTGCTACACTGGAGACACTGACCTTTCCTCCCTGGCAATTCTCTCCTCATTGGTACTTCGGACAGGATTTTATTGTTACTGCTTTTTTTTTTTTTTAAATATATCTATACATAAGCAGCAAATTACTAAGCCTTGCAACAGGAATTTGCCTCTTTCTTTCTTGGAGGCAAAGGTTGTGTAGGGAGTAGCATCATATTCAGTCACCCAGTCTGAGGAATACCCGAGACGCACAGATCTCTGGCCTGGAAGCAGCTCAGAGGTAGTTTGACCTGAGATAACTTGGTGCTTCTGTGCTGCAGTTTCTTATCAGGCAATTCAAATGTGGCCAGGCTATCTGACAGAGATAAGAGGGTGAAAAGGTCCAGTGCGTGGGAGGGGAGTGGGGACAGGTGTAAAACAGTGACAAAACCCACAAATCCCCATGCAATGCGTGGCGAGGCACAGGACAGCAGCAAAATAAACTGGAATGGGGGGAGCCTTGGTCCCCCACCTCACCATAATCTCCTCCCCTCCAGCAGATAAAGAGAGGAAAATACCATCTTTTGACAGATCATTTTGCTTGCTCTGGTAGAAAAGTGGTCATTGAAGGCCAAAGAGGCAATTCCTGGTCACAAGGTAATTTGGAATGAGAAAGAGTCAAATTATTTGCCTTGTGACATCCCTGATAAGTCTGGAGTCTTTCTGGCCTGAAGCAAAGAAAATGCATCTTAATGTGGGTGTTGGCTCCGTGTGGGGCAGGGGGAGTTAAATAAAGCCAAAGACTGTTCAGCTGCTAGCAGAAATGAGTGACTGTAGATTCACCTGATGTTGTTATTTTGTGATAACAATATTTATTTTTAGTAATTGACTGCAATTATATTATATATAGGCTTCCTTATTTTTGTACTTTTCATACCGTTTTCCTGAGTGTGGTGTTGTACTTCTCAGCTCCCCTTTGCCACGATTGCTGCTCCTAGTCAGTGACAAATAAAAGAGAGAAAAAAAACCAACCAAACAAAAAAAACCAGCCACCCATTTTCTGGGGTAAGTTGTGATGTGTTTGGGTTTCTGTGCTCCTCTGACTCCTTCGCAACCCCTTAGGAAGGACACCTGCCCCACCACCCTATCCCAAATCCCTCATCCTGTCCACTGGGAAGAAGGACCGAAGCTGGGAAGGGATTTGTTTCTTTGTACTGACAGTCCCTCCACAACCAGGAGGGCAAGGGAGGGCACAGGTAGCACCAGACCACTCAGAGAGCAAGGGAAGGAGCGAGTTGTTCATGCCTGGAAGAAAAATATCAAGATAAGGCTCACGTAAGCTCTTACTCCATAGCCCACATCCTCACCACGCTGCAGGGTGGCGGTTCCCCAGCAGCAAGGGCAGACGTGCATGGGGGTGCGCAGGCCAGGGCTGCATTTGCAGGCAGCAATGGCTTTGCCAGGGTGAGCAGGGGCAGCGGGTGGCCCTGGGAGCCAGCGGGGTGCAAGGGCAGAGCAGGATCCGGACCTGAATGGGAGGTGCTAAGCCCTCAGCACAAAGCAGGAGCCCTGTGGCAGCTCAACCCACCAACAAAGCTTAAGATTTCAACCCTGGCATTACATAAAAAAATGGGGTTTATGTACCTGTTCTCTTCTGCCATTAACAAGCAGCCCATATTTCTTTCCACTGAATCAATGACACATTTTAAAGACTTGGTACTTCTAGTTAAAAAAAGAAAAACTGCTTACTTAAGTATCTAAATACCAAGTTCAATGCTGTAGCAGATGAACGCCTTAAAATGCTTCTGCCTTCTTCCAAAGAAGTGTGACACAATACAAGGTTATACAGAGGTGAATCCACAGGCTGAAGCCAACAGAAAAAGCTATTCATGGCAGAAAAGGATAGAACCGGTGAGTATTCCACTTGAAATCATTTATTGACAAGTTGCCATGTTTTTCCATCTTGCCTAACACATTTTTATCCTTGTTTTAAAGTACAAATGGTTTTAATACTCTTCTGACAACATTAAAAAAATAGGCTAAAGAGGCAAAATTCCCACTTTGAATCAAAAAATCCTGCTGTAAGAATTGAAAATTGCAATAGACAAACATAAAACCCAACACATACAAAGAACGAACAGAGTGTCTCTTACACTTGACCATTCGTCAAACCAACTGAAAAGGAATCCATTGTTCCCAGCTCTTACTTCGGATCCTGTGACCTTGCTTAACTGATGTGAAGTTTGCGTTAAACACATACAACTCAAAAGGCACTCAAAGGTCACAAGTTCCTGAGCTAAAATGGGATATATTCCCAATGTAACAGTTAAAACAAGTCACAAAAAACAATGTTTAAAAACTGGTATTTGGTTCATGTGAGTATAGTAAGCATTCAGTAGAATCCTAGCTGAAAGCTGCTGCTGTATAATAGACTCAAAATGATGGTGAGTACATTAATGAGTATTTTCAGTACATGGAAAAAAATAAACAACTGACAAGCATCCTTATTAGCAAATTCACGTGCTAAAAAAGATAAATATTTGCTGCAATGTTTTAAAAAAAGCCCAAGAACAAGAAAGAAATGTACGTATATGAGATGCAATAAAGGCTTAAAAACAAGCAGGTTTGAAAGTCTGTACAGTTCAATAACTAACGAAAGTTGACAGGCAACATTTACATAGATGTATTTGGCCCTAATGGAAAAAGACCACAAAAGTAAGCAGAATGCAGATCTGGTATTCACAGATCAGTTATTAAAAAAAAAAAAAACCAAAACCACACTAACAAAAAACACACGTCCTACCATGTGTGCTCAGAATCTGACAGATAAGTTCATAAGATGTCATTCATGAAAATTCCCTATTTCCAATTTGGCTCAGTTTTCGCCCAGAAAAATAAAAATGTAACATTTCTCAAATATGGAATGGCTACTGTCTGAAGGTGCAGAACAGAAATAAAACAAAAATATGGGATAACTAGTTTTGGCCTATATAATTTCTGATCTTCTCTTCAGATATGCATAGGAGTATACTAAGGCCATATATATTTGCTACAGTGTAAGGCCTTTTTTGTTGTCAAAGCTCTGTGCGTCAGCAGGGCATTTAACTTAAAGCAGGCATACAGAGTTATAGAAGTGCTACTATATTCCACTGAAGAGGTCTCAGGTTTCCAAATTATCTAGCAGTGCCTCACTGTCAGCCTTCTTCTCTGGCGATGTGTACAAGAAGTTACAGCAGATATAGAGTGGGAAGATCAGGAGTCGACTGTCCAAATTCATTACTACCTGCTCCTGTGAAGCAAACACAGTGGACATTTGCATAGTAAGTGATGCCATTAGAGGGAAGTACATCAAAAAGCACACAAGATTGATACTAACTGTCATTCTATAAATTTTAATTACTAGGTATTAAAAAGCAGAAGATAAAAAAACCCCAAGATAGTAATTCACCTTAAGCAGACGTTTTATAATATTAACACTGATGAGATATTCTCAAAACGCTTACAACCCTTTGATGCAGTGCTGCCAACCCTTCTGCATCAAAGATAACAGAACCATAAGAAATGGCTGAGCAAACATCACCTTCAAGCACACTGGAGAGAAAGGGAGACTTTTCTGCCACTACCAGTTTCAGGAGATTTAACCAACCAGGCCATCTATAATAGTCTATATTTCAAAGCAAATTACAGTTTGTTGGTAGGAATTTTTCAGTTTTACTCTAGGAACTGGTTTTTGGGTAGCAAAAGTGAAACTTCATGCTACAGTAAGGATGGCATTTAGAAGGAAAAGTTTTCTATGTACTCACCATCTATGTATCACTGCTGATTAGGATTTGAGAAAGTTGATGATCAAGACTTTCGTATTCCTTACTACATTCTGCTGTCACAGATGGGCAGAAATGGGCACATTCTCTTAAGAAACCTCCACTCCTCTCTGAAGCTTTTATTTATTTTTTTTAATAGAGTAATGAATACCATCCTTGAACAACATGCATTCTTTTAACTTTTCAGCTTACAATATAAATGTCTTCAAACAAAGTCCAAATTTGCCTCTAAATAAGCAGGAGTCTGATGGACATATTATTCAGATGGGTAATCTCCCCAGCACTGGAAGTCTGGGAAAGCAAGCAGTCGTCCAGCAGAACACTACACTAAGAGCAAATAGCTTCAGCAGCACCATGGGAACTAATTTCACTATTATCAACACTAATGAAATCCACACTACCCTACTCTAGTTACACTCCACAAATTAGCTTGATCTTCCACTGCCTATAAAAGGAACGCTTGAAATTCCACATAAGCAATGACAACAAGAAGAACAACTCCTCTTCAAAAGCATTTTTGACTTCTCAGCATTTTTTTCATGCCTTGGACTTCACAATTCAAGTTCAACAGCTCAAAAATCCACAAACATACCTGGTCCTTCTCAAGGGTTAGGATCTGATATCCTGTCGTTCTACTGCAAATAATTTTCCCACTGCTATCAAAAGAGGCTAGACGTAACCTAGGGATATAACAACAGTTAAATTACTTAAGTCTCCCATAACTTAAGTTTTTCCAGCACAAAGAGTTTCTCCCAAGGAGACAGAATAACATTTTCAAATGTAACTAACTTGGTGGCAACAAAATTTAATGCAAGCATACATGGAAAGACTTAGTTATGGTAAGACATTTTAGCATAAACCACAGGGTCTGCCTTTTTGGTTACTGTTTACCTGAAGGCTATGTTTCTCCGAGGCTGCAGACTGACTGATCCGCTGCATGGCTGATTCAGCGTATTCCGTTTGAAAATGATGTAACGATTTGTATATGTAACAAGAAGGTCAAAGCCAAAGTTGAATCCAGTCCACCGCCAGCAGTACTGAAGAACGTAAGTAAAAAAAAACCAAACAAACCAGTCTGAGTATTGGCTACACAACACCAACGATAAGTGCCACCTCTCCAACAAATCAAACTTGGGAATGGGATTCTCAGCTACAGAGATGTATGGTGGATTCAAGGATCCTTGCCAACACCTATTTGAAACATAAGACATCTTGGTAGGCAACCACTCACTTCAGCAGCCAACCCTTGCAGACAGATGACTACACGAGACAAGCTTAGTATCAGCTGCCTTCCAAACATAAAAAAATACATTTAACACAAGTGGTTCTAAAATACTTCTGCATTCTGGTAACTGGTGCTGTATTTCTGAGTAACACTTAACTACAGGATCCCATTCATGCTTAAAGCACTCCTTGAAGTACAACGTCCTTAGGTTAAGAGACTTCAGTGGGAAAAAAATTCATGTTTCCTGTTTTTTCACAAGACTTGTTACCTAAAGACATATATACATATGTATATGGAACACACAGGGGTTCTGGCTGTGACGATTACACATTTTATCTAGAAAGCTTCCTTTTCCAATTAAAAAGACATCATTAAATCAGAGCTATATTTTAACTGCATGTATTTTACAAGTCTCAAATGATAAGTCATGGCTACGTTCCCTCCTTTCACACACTAAAGTTCTTCCAAACATGGGCTTGCCTGCAGTGTAAGAACACAATTAAAACACTAATCCCTTATTCATCACAAAGACGGCAAGCGTTTTCATCCTTCTAGGGAGAACAAAATAATTTAACATACCATCTCCATTACATCTTTTTGATGCAGTTTGACAATTAAGACCTACATGTTTTGAAAATACCTAACATGTCTAAGACATGTCAGCTATGCACAGACTTAGCCACATGCCGTACTTACATCACCATCCTTTGCAAGTTTTCGACCACACCTCATGCTGTTACCTTCCAGTTCCTCTTTATTTATTTCTTGAGGCCTACAAAAAAACTGCATCTTTAAGGACACTTAAACAGCTTTGTGTTGTACTTTAACATGGGAAAGATGAACAGACCTGAGTAAACTGGTCTGACCACACAAGTGACCCTTCTTTGAGCAGAAGTTAAGACTAGATGACCTCCCAGGATCCCTTCCAACCCAAACTGTCCCATGAACATCCAACTACTCTACAAAACTGCAACATAAACCAGGTTGTGACACCTCATTTAGGTAGGACTTTTACAGAAGAACTTTTCCAGATAAGAAAATAATAGCTGTTGCAATGAAATACATTCTCCAATCCTCCTAAAAAAACTTAAGTCCTTTTTAAATGCAGTAGTCCGACTTACAAGGCACAAACATAAATGAGTGCTACTGTTAAGGAACAGCTGCAGGACTCTGCAGAATAGCAGTGCTATGAAGAAGCACCCACAGAGACATTGTGAAAAGATTTCTCAAGTGGCTGGTTATGCAACCTGTCTAAAAAAAGTTTACCCACAGTGATCATGAAGTGCCACAAGCCTCTTAATTCTGTAATCCTATACCAACATGAACTTGTTTCACCCAGTAATTTCCACTGGCGCTTCAACATGTAGAAAAAATCTTGCAGAGACAGCATAAGTAAAATCAGTCCCAGTTTTCCAGAAGTATGTTACTCACTTAACTTTACACATGATTACATCATTAATCAAATAAGCAACCATTGCCAGAAAGTCTTCAAGTTACACTGAGGACAAACGCTTAAAGTGAGTATTAAAAAACACAAAAAAAGGCCACCCCCCCCCCCCCCCCCCAAGTTAAATTATAAACCTGCACTATCAAACAATATACTTCAAGCTATATAAGCAAGAAGAAACGCAGCATCTGTTCTCTTCCTACTGTACACACACCACAAGAACTTGCGGCTATAGCTTTTACGAACAAACTCATTCTGTGGTCTTTTCGCCCCCTGTTTCTGTAAAAACCAATCCTGGAAGATTAAGTATTTTATGAGTAAGTTAAGCAAATAAGCTAATCATGCTAACCAAATTCATCCAAGAACCTCCTGTGTGCTTTTTCCACATCTTCTAGCTGAACTGGTTATGTAGCTGACCTAAATTCAGTAATGGTGATAAAAGATTTATTTCTGTTTAATTAGTGACAAATTTCACAAACATTAGTACATAATGTTCAGACAGACAGTAGTATTCCCCGCCTCTCAACTCCTTGAGCAGCCTCAGAAGATGCAAAACTTCCAGCTTTAACCACTTACACTGGCCTACCATATGCTTAGTGAACAGTCAAGTTATTCTATTCCGTTCTTGAACACTGCCAAAGAGACAATTAGAGTAAAAATTATTCCAGTCATGGACTCAAAAGGTCTGTCTTGCATCTGCCACAGAACAAATGTTTAATTAAAATGAAAAACAAAAAAAAGAAAAAAAAAAAAGAGATCCACTTTAGCTCAAGTAAACCTCGAGCAGCTACAGTTCAAAGTCACAAACTCCAGTATTACACTAAAAAATTCTCAAATTCTGAAGAGTGAATAAAATGTTTAGTCCTTTTAAATGCAAACTACATGAAGTACAAGAAAAATATTTCCTTCTCTAAAGTTATCAAAAGAGCAAACCACATCACACATTTCAAAGCAATATCATTTCCATGTTGGCAGTCTTAAAATAAGCAGGTGCAATTATGCTATGCACCAGGTGGGATATGAAAATAGAGCCTTACTTCAGCTCACTGGGAGTCAGACTTCACATTTTGTTCAGCTTACTAAGTTTGCATCTTTATCTCTAAGGGAAAAAAAAACGTGTTAAGATATTGATACAGCCAAAAAGTGTGAGAGGAAAGGCAGCAGAGCTGGATAAAAGGATGGTCTAATAAAACCTTAATTCTTTTCTTTCAGCTCCAGGTTGGCTGAATGTCCAAAATATTTGCTTTAATACGAAGGAACAGTTGCATGTCTTCCCTTCTAAGACACAAGTTACGAACCACAGGCATCTCGCTGCAGGGTGGCACTACAGCTTGCCAGTAGGAGACAGAGAAGTGATCTCAGGACTTCAAATAACGTTTATCTTCTCAGAGATTGCATGCTATAGACTAGCAACATTACAACTGAGTTGCAAATAACTACAGGGAAGCTCTTCACGCACGCATGTGCGTGCAACCCTCCCCATCTCCCTCCCACACAACTCCAGAGAACACCACGTTCAAAAACAATTAGTCCAGTATTGACTATTAAACAAACAGTAACCTGGATGCCACCTTGAACCATCAAGTTTGTAAACTACCAAAGTCAGAAGCTAAGACATATTGAGAAGAAACACTACATTTCACCCACTTCTTACCACAGCTATTAATGAAAGACCTTGGCAACAAATGCCAGAATAAGACATTCGGGCAAACAGATGTCTACTGTTAAGCAAAACTTTCTCTGCCCGAGATATTCAGTTTTAGCCATTTTTAAAAAAAGAAAAAAAAAAAAGAAAAAAAATCCCATACTGCAAAAGAGAAAACTAGTCAAGCAAGAAAAACGTGGAAAAATACTCTGCTCCTTCCAAGAGTCACTGAAATCATCAGCACTGTAGTTGAACATGAAAGTTGCTCATTTTAAAGCTGCTATGATCCCCATCATCACCACTTCAGTTTTGTATGAGCTTACTTTTTCAGAAGCATGTACATCTGATGGCTGACAATTAAAATACTCTCAGTGTATTACAGTGAACTACCAAAAGACATCAAAAATAAGCAAATACCCAGTCTTATCTTGTGTCAGAATTTTGATGACTATGTTAATACTCACTTTCATATTAACTGTGGTTCCCATACAAGCTAGAAGGTAACACTCAATGTACAATCGTCTACTGTTAGATACATAAATGCCAGCATTACAAGAAAAGTCTTCCCAAGAAAACAATAGTATCAGAAACAAGCAATGACCACCTGACATTAATCTTTAGGAGCTGAAATGATAAGATTAACAATTGCGTACTTTACTGTTTTCTGAAGCGCTGCTACTGACAAAGAGAACCACTTCTTAAAAATCTTGACTATTCTTAAGACCGAAGTCAGAGTTTTGGGGATTTTTTTACACTATTACATGTTAACATCAAAAGGAAGTAATTAAGGGAATATTTCCTATATAATACGCAATTAAGCCATGGAAGCCACTGCCACAGGGTATTGGGGACTAAAGCATAAGCTGTTTCAAAACAGAACTGTACCTATTTAAGAACAGGTCTATTGGTGGTTGGTTGTTCAGTAACAATCCAGCCAAAACCTCCATCTGGAAAATCTTCAACGACTCACTGCCAGAGAAGTACATCAAGACAACACTCACTCTTCACTTTAAAGGAAGATGGTAGATTTGTACCTCTCTACTGCTGAACGCTGTCACAGACTGCATGGCCTTTGGTTCAAATCAGGACAGTGGTTCTTATGCTTTTCAGACTGCAATTAATAAATGAAGCCTACCACTGCAATTGAACTTGCTCACATTCAGAACGGCAAACGCTGTGCTAATGGAACTGATGGAAGAAAATAAATAATTTGGTTTATTGGTTTTTGAAGGGTAACAAACATTTTGCAGCTTCCAGACCTGACATTTGCTCTCCACAAAGCACACCAAGAACCAGGAGAGAAGACAGAGGCAGGAACTATTCCCCCAGTTGCATTTTGGAGATTAAGGGACCTGGCTCAATGCAACATGGCAAAAAGCAAGCAGAAGGAAGGGAAACAGTTTGTGATCACACACCTATATGTGACATACATTAAATCAACATGCCTCACTGCCCAAGCCACCACCACTGACAACCCTTGTTAGGCACAGGCTCAAGAAACCCAACTACCCATTACACACACAGACACCAGTCAGGGTGTTACACAAAGTACAGCTACATGCAGATCTTGGAAAGGGCACAGAAACACAGCAGTTGTCATGGAACTTCCTCAATGGCAATGCAATGCCACCACAGTACAGCACAGGGTCTAGGAAGGAGAAAAGATAGGATATAAAATAGGAGTATTACGGAGAGAACAGGGTCTTAGCAGTGGAGAAGGATGCACTGCCTGGGAAAAGCTGGAGGTGCTTGCAGTACAGAGAGCTATCAAACATAAACACTGAGGGGGGGAAAGGCTGTGAAATTAGAAAGGAATGAGGCAAACAGGATGCCAAGCCCTGCTGGGTGCTGGGCCCTCACTCACTGTCTGGGAAGCTAGGATGGGAGAGGCGGGAACAAAGGTTAGTGTGGAGTTATCCCTGCATAAACAAAAAAATGACAAATTGTCTTCTACACCAATTCAGTTAGTTACATCGCACTGCAACCTCTTGCCCACCGAGGCCACAGAGGAAGGAAGCAGGACAGAAGAAAAGGCTTCTTCTCCATCTGCAGTACTTTTCCTAAAGTCATCCCTAAAATGCAAGGCTAAGAAGTTACTTTCACAGCCTCAACACATATTTCAAGGCAAAGTACCAGTGAGAAGCATTAACCAACATAAAAGAAAATACAAAACATCCCTCCCCAGCGTTTACCTCTGGTTGCATTATACAAGTTTGCTAGAGTTCTACTGTTTAAAGGATAGGAGATTGGCCAGCCCAAGGGAACAGACGGCTCCACAGAGAACAACAGAGTTTAAAACCACTGAAGTATGCTCCCCCCCACTCTTCTTAATGTAAACTCCGAAAGTTAATCATGTCAGAATTTATATGAAAGGAAGGTTTCTAATTTAAGTAATAAAAGAAAGCCTGTAATATACCTACCCAATATCATTGTCTTGTTCTGCTCTGAGCATGGCAAACCACTGCTGTTTGTAAACAGAGGACAGCCATTCTAAAATTAAAAAAAAATAAATAAGCTTGGTGTTGTCTTTGGAGCTGGGAAAGGGGATGTTCATAAACATTTGAAATATAGAAATAAAATTACATTGAAATAATAAGGTTACACTTATTAACTGGATGGCCTATGCAAACCCACCACCTGATAACGCACTTGTGTTACTCATCTCTAGGCCTCATCTACAGAAGAAGCGGTACAGATAAAAATCAACAACTAACACTAAGTAACTCGGGACTATATTCATCTTATCAAGCATTCACAATTGCCAGAAGTGATGCAACTCAACACATTTTCTCGGCATGCAAACTTTTGTTAAGCCAAGGAGCTTGTTAACAAGCTCTCGGGAGAAGATGCTGTTTTCTGAATCCCCAACAGAATTCTACAGAAGTTAAACAAGAAGAAAACAGAATCAAAGGATAAAAGAAACAGTGACTTGTCATGGATATGGTAAAAACAAACAGAAATTGTCCCCTACCAGGAATAAAGATAAATCATGTCTTCCTCCAAGAGCACCATAAAGATTTTATCGGCTGTATTAATTTGACAGTTGCAACCAAGATATAAAACAGAACAAAAACTACTAGCTTGCAAGTCGGTTACACAAACGGGATCACAGGCACCCAAAAGCAGAGTATGTAAATTCTTCTTAGTCAAGATAAACGGGACAAGTATGCAAGGTCACGTACAAGAACAAACTCTATGGAGGAATGGACTGGGATGATTGAACGCTGAGAACCACTGTTACCACAAAAACAAAACAGGTAGTTGATGAAGATGATAGAAGAGAGAAAAAGTGAGATCATAGTGCTGAGATTGCCTTAGAAGTCCCAGATGCAAAAATTAAAACTAGCCCTTGCCCTAATTACTCTAGAGTTAAGATTCAGATCAAAATGGGAATTAACCAAACTACAACAGAGAGTATAAAAATGAATCACGGAAAACTACACAGGTAAAGAACAGAGAATGGATGTGCTAGAAGGGAAAAAAAAAAAAGAGACAGAGCACCTTCTCTATTTTTGTGTATGTATGTATCTATTTCAGATGTTGTATTTCACCTGTAGTTAATCTGTTCATTTGTAAACATTAAGAGGGAAAACGCTGATTAGGAAATGTTCAGAAGTTACCAAGTAAAACAACAATGAACACTTCACTTACAGACAGACACATTACGTATTTCTGTCTCTTGCATTTTTTCTATGCAAACAAGAACAGACTCTGTTGTGAACTCCTAATACAGTATTTCAGTTTTCTCCTGCAGGTGCTATGCACATACAGGGTATTTAAAAAAAAAAAAAATTACACCATTTCTTTCAACTATTCAACACGATTTCCGTCTTTACCTCCTTGAGAACAATTTCATCTAGAATAATCTAAAAGGCTTATGCTACAATACAAACTACCCAGCAATTTCCACATTTGTAGATTCTCTCAGGTGCCATGCAATCACCTCAAATACTGGATGCTGGCAGCCAATAACCTGTTTGAAAGTGCACCACCAAGCTAAGTCTCCTTTTAAACGACAAGCAAGAGCTCCTGATCTCAACATAGCTTTTGGCTATGAACTGATATCAATGGATTACAACGGCTATCAAGTATTAAGCTCTAACAGCACTTCATTACACACAGAGGTCTCCACATTACGCTCTTCTTCCCTCCCCGCTCTCCCAGTTCTCTTGGGATTCAAGCTTTTTTTTTTTTTTTAATTAATCAGTGGTACAGTGTAAACACCAGATATTCTTCCTGCACTAACCTAACCACACGCTCATTGTCATCACACTACCTTTCCCACCACACAACTACAAAGCGACCAAGCCTATTTCTGCATTTATCACAGCTTATGAACTGTTTAACTACAAGAGTAAGCATTTTCCTGTCTAATACCTTGTGAACTATGCGAAAATTACATTCTTTTTTGCTAAGCACAAGCAAATCAGCCTCAAAGTTGCAATTAATCTTGTAACAATTTAAGAAACATTCTTCCTCTGACGTACATAGATAGGTTTCTGGGTTTGAGTATAGACACAAAATTTATCCACTGAAGAACACTAAGAAAAGGCTGCCCATCACAATTCTGGCAAGTGATAACAACAGCAACATTAAGAGAAGGAAATCAAGTGTACTACTGGCAAATTTCTGGTTTGCAACATCTTACATGCTGACAAAGCCACTTCACAAGGAAATAATTCACAGTTCTCCTGTCTCCTTCATTAAAGATCTAAAGGATCATTCACCCAAAGTTGCCTTATTTTTTATTACAGAATGAAGATGTCTTTGCACTTTGATTAAAATCTGTACCAATATCAGTCTTAAGTAAGATGGATTATATCTACTTTATACATCATTTAAGCATATAAACTATCACATATCAAAGATCAGATCTGTTCTTCTGAGATTTTTACGTGTAATATAAAATGTTATCACTTGCGTGAGGTCAAAAACTGCCCCATCTGCTGGAGGTAACCGATCAGACCATTCACCCAAACTGCACCTCGGCTGGACGCAGCTCTCTGGAATGCACTGCCTCCACCTGCTGTTCAGAGAACACTTTTAAATAGACGTTTTGAGCACAGGATAACCCGAGTTCCTTCGAATTTTACTTTGTCAGAACTAGTGCAGAAGACAGTGTCTTCTCCATCTGTTAAGGTATTAACTTAAACCAGAATTAGGAGTAGGGAAAGCCAGTACTTTTAAGCAATAGTAATTGTCCACTTTCACGCAAGAGATTGACAGATTTCAAGCAAGGAAAGGACCCTACCCTCTTCCCCACAGGTACCCCCTATCATAGGGAGCCATAATTCAGCTTTTGATAGCCACATTTTTTGAATGTTTCAAAGCATGAGAAAGAGGTGCTCAAGGTTATTCAGACATTCAGCTACAAAGAGCAACTAAGCCATTATTTCAGGCAGAGACAGGATACAGCAGTACAAAAAAGGCAAACTGAGTAAAACGACGCTCACTACATCACCTTAATGGCAAGGAAAGTGTTTTTAAAAACATCTAACAATTTGATCAGGCTAGCAGGCTTCAAAAGAAATAACCCAACAAGTCTGTTTTGGCGTTATATCATCATTGTGTTGACATCTATGGCAGCACGAAGGAAAAAGCCAATATGAGATGAAAAAAAAATTTTAATTTTGCAGGAAGACATCAGTGTAACTCAAAGACAGGTGAAATATTTACATATGGCAAGAGTCCAAAGCAAGCCCCAAGGCTACAAGTATGGGCAGATGACAAGAACACAGATGCTAAGAAGTTACAAATAAGAGCGATAAGCAGCTCAATAAAAGCAGTCTTAATTGACATTTGGCAATTATACCTATAAATAGACATCACAGACACACAGATGAATGGATAGTTATCATGTGGACAGGTATAAAAAAATAATATCAAAGCTGTGTACATGAGCTAGGAAAAAAAACCACCTGTCAGAGTTAAGATGCAAAATTCAATGCTAAGATTCAACTATGATAAGGGAACCCTGAATAGAGTGAAATGTGGAGCAAGAATACCAGAAGCCAAATTCAAAGGCAGAGCATGAGAAGTCCAAACACTGTTATAAGGAGCACAACTAACTGGGGGGGGGGGGGGGGGAAAAAAAAAAAAAAAAAATAAAAGGAAAAAGAAGGAGGGGCAGGTGTTCCACGAGATAAAAGATACAAATGATAGTGGAAAAAAATTTTCAAGTGAGAGCCCAACTTGATAACTCATTTCCAGTCTTACTCATCTATCCAGGTTTACACTTTTCCAAGCAAAGAACAAAGCCTATCTGTGAATTCGGACATGAGCAGCAAGATGAGAATGGGGCTTTTCATTTTTCAGTGATGATGTAATGTTAATCGCAGTAATCTATAGTAACATTAAATGGCATTTCACTCTATGGGCTTCAAAAAGCACCAGGACCTAGAATGAGGATGTATTTTATACAAGCAAAAATGCAAATAAAAGGACAAGAGAGCAATACTTAAATATCCTATCTCCTCCAAAAACATCCTAAGTATACATTAGCAAGTGACACTTGTCTTTGAAGATTGGAGAAGAGTTCACAGCATCTTGTACTATCACTTTTCATTTTCAGGTATTATTCCAAATTCTATGAAAATCTATCCAGCTCTTTTTAGAAAGATAATGGCTAGAAGACACTTGAGTCCCAGCAAGTTTTGCTCTCTTAAAAGTTTTTTTGCATGTCTGGGGCTCTGGGGTCATTTAAACACTGATATTGTACTATGTATTGATTATAGAGTATTTTGATAAACTGACTGATCAACAAAATGCTTAGCACACCTACATGTAGTGCCTTTTAAGACTTTTACACATGTAAATTTAATATTCAACTTCTGCTGAATCTTCAGCCACAATTCAGATGTTGGAGATAAACATGTGAGTGGTAAGACCAGTAAATGCACCTAGATCCTCCCAATTAGTCTAGGGTAGGACAGGCTAGGAAAGACACACAGAACTTGATCAGAGGAGTACTCACTCACCTGAGGGTATTAGGGAATCTCTCTCAATAATTCTGGCTGATGCCAAGTCACTGATGATATACTGTAATCTCAAGTGCGTGAATACCGACAGGAATGCATTCCCCTGTTCTGATTCCAGGAACGCAATGTCATCCTCAAAATCTGCAAGACAGAGCACCTGTATTACAATTTATTTTCCTAAATATTTTCCAGACCCTATTGATATTTGAAATTGAGTTTTAACTTACTGATCAGAGAAAGGTATTATGGACAGGCAAATCACGATTTGCAGCTAAAATTAAGAAATTACTTACATTCAAAACTTTTCAGCAGAAATGTTAGACCAACCTTTTCCTCTTTTGAAATACACTAGTGCCTTCTAGTGAGAAGGCCACAAAAGCTTACCCTAACTGAACAATAGCAAAAGCAACAAAGCAAAAATAGTGACCATGTCTGCTCACTTGAAAACATGTGGACAAAACAGTGAAAAAGCTATCACTGTTGAGAATCTGATGCCAGGGACTGCTGGCAGAGGCAAGCTTTCCCAGTGAAAATGGGAGGAAGTTCAGAAGTGGAGGAAGACTATCATATTTTACCTCTAACATGCATCTTCCCCAATCCAAGGCCATGCCAGTTAGTCTTACCTTTCCTACGCTTGGCAAACCAGGCATCAGCTTCGGTTAAGAGTTGTTTCAAAGACCCATTCCAAGAAGGCACTAGCTGAAGGAACATCCACTAGGTAAAATAAACAAACTCTAGTGAGTAATTGAAGAAGTTTTCAAACAAGTCATAGATGCATTATTAAAGGAATCTTTTCACAATGCATTAATTCCTACAAAGATTCTGATACTCTATTAAATACTTTCAGTAAATACCAAAAAGGCTAAAATTCTCATCACGTTACAAATCAACTAGTACACAGGAGTTCAACTTCGTGAAGCCCCAGCCAGCCCCTTTGCCAAGTACCTTTTTGAGAGCAGTATACACGTCCATTTCCACTTGCATTACAAACAGGTTAGAAGAGCTAATAAGCTGTTTCATGAGGTTTATGCTTAAAAAAAAAAAAAAAAAAAAAAAAAAAAAAAAGTCATACGAGTTCCGAGACAATATACACAGAATCAAGAAAACAAGCTAGGTTAACAAGCAACCATCAATAGCCTAGAAAGTAATTTGTAGTAAGCTATATATTTTGGAAGAAATTGTACTTCAACACTGAAAGTTAACTGAAGCCTGAATACCTGAGTTCTTTGAAGAGTTCAACACTCTGGTGAGTCATCAGGTTATTCAAGAGCCATTCAAGGCACCTAGATTAAAAGCAAGGAATTAGTACCTTCATTTTTTTCTTATATATGTCAACATTCCAGCAACAGTTGCTCAGGGTGACAAAGCCTGATTATGTACCATGTGATTTTGAAATACTGCTTTAACCCAACACATGAATGCATAAAAATATGAAAAAGAGTTATTTCAAAAACATGATGTTTACCATAAAATCTTCTAAAAAATTTTCTAAAAACTCTTAAAGTTGCACTTAGTTTCTCTCAGGCTACAGTGAAAGCTAAATTCAAAGTACTATTAATGCCACAAAAACTTCTGAGAACACACAAATTCACAGCAGAAGGAAGCAGTTAGCACTAACCTCAGCATTCTGCTCCCAAATGTGTAATTATCCCTCCTAATTAAGATAAGGTTAAGCTTAATTTCTGAATATTAAAGCAGTTTTGTGATAAAACAGTCAATGATCACAAGTATTATTTCATTGTCCCACTGAAGACCAAACATACTGTCTTTACTAATATACTTCACTAATTCATTCATTCACAGCACAGGCCAATCAATCTACCATAATCTACATCAATTTTAAGGTAATTGATCACAGTAGAAACTCAAAAACTAAGTAGGACAAGCAGAGTCCAAGTCAGATAGATTTAAAAAATAAAAAATTAACTTGGGCATTATTTTACTGTCTGTAAATTCACATGTTTAATTAGCAATGTACAAAGCAGCTTAGAGAAAGTAATTCTTACTTTTTCTTCACAGAGTCTAACCCGTATGTCCCCGCTGAATTATAATAACCACACACAGTTTTTGCATTAATGGTTTCCTTCATTGTTTCACCACATTGCTGGATTAAGCCATCCTGTGGGGAGGGAAAAAACCCACAAATATTCAAAGTTTTAATTTCCCAACAGGAAGTGTCAAAGATTGTGCAGTTCATACAAATTCTCATGCCTGAACAATTACCAAAGTCACAAGCGCTACAGTGACCTATGCTACACTACCCAGAATTTTTAAACCAACTTTCCTCAGAAAAATAGATTCTTTTCTTAAGAATATATCACATGAAAGAAAAGCTTAATGAATACCTTCAGGGTAGAACAAATGAGCTGTTAAAACATACTTTAATCTACTTGTAGATATGATTCTCAAAGCGGCACCTAATATTACAACGGAATCTTAGTCATAGCATTTTTAAATAAAACCACTGCATTACGTTTGGGTTTTTTCCCCACTTAGTCTGAAAAGATGATTCATTTCCCTGGGTGAAACAGTACACGTGTGTGAGTATCTGAACTGTTATCTTTATCTGAAAAGAAAGCATAAAATATTGCATATTTATTACTTACAAGCTGCAGCATGCAGGCTGCTGCTAGAAGTGCAACTACTCGACTGGGTTTTATTAACACATCATCTCTATACAGCGAGCCAAAAGCCACCTGCAGAGCTGAAAAGAATACAAGTGTCAAACAAAGATAGGGCATTGAGCATGGATAACTAAAAGAATCCTTAAATATAACCAAACCACTTCAGTGCACGCATTCTCTACAATCTTATTTTGCCCTGGATAGAAAGCTAGTATTTACCTGCCCAAGCGCACACAAAACCAGAAAACACAAAGCATGGCATTAACCAATAAAATACAGTCCTTTTCACCATTTAAACAAAATATTCATCTTAAAACAGCCACCAAGTCACGCCATGGAGCAATGTGGAGAGCAGTAAAACTAGATAAAAGGAAGTTAAACCTCATGATCCTTCGCTGCAATTGATCACTAGCATAATGTTGAGGTATTACTACGATGTTACAAGTTTCTCTGCAACTCTTCTGAAAAACACTACTTTCTCACTCCGTGGTGCTTGGAACCATAGCGAAACATTCCGTTGACTCACATCGGTCCCCTGCAAGCACTCACTTGGTAGCTTTGCAAGACCAGACAGATGAAGATGTGATTCACACTCTAACACTTGGGTCTCCACAAGCGTTGCACACATTGATCTCAAGAGCCCCGATACCAAAACAACAGGACAAGTGGTTGCTTTTCAGCTGTGCTTCCCAACTCAAAGGTACAAAAATTAATTCAACTCTACTGGTGACCTGAGTTAAGCTTAAAAATCAATGAGCACAGAACTCATTCTCTCAAGTTTCTTATTTACTAGTTTGAAAATTATTCTTAAAAAAAACCCCAAACAAACATATTTTCATCTTTTTTTTGTCAGGTTGAACTTAACCTCCACCTTCAGAGTTTACGTTAAAATAAAAGGTTCCTACTTACCTTCTATATCAATATTTTGGTCGGGAATCTCCAACTCTATGACGTTCATGCTAGATTCTTTCCAAGATCCACTGAACATACTGGAAAAGTAGCCTGACTATATGACAGAAGAGGAGAGAAAAAGAACTCAAGTAAAAGATTTCATTCAAATTAAAACTGTCAAAAGCAGCACATGGAACAAAAACGCAATAATATTTACCTTTATGCAGAACAAAATGTATTAAGGGAACTTTTCACAAGCTAAAACATTCTGATATACTTGAGAAAGAGCTAATTGTATTTGTTCTATTTCTGAAAGTGAAAATGCCTATAGAAAATTTGGACTACATGTCTGTAATCAAAGTAAAGAGCTTTAAAAGGCCAGCAAAGCCACATAAGCTCTTTTCCTACAAACCACACCACCAATGGGGATATAATTAGTCCAAGAACTAAGTCCTTAATGTTACCGACGGACAACATATCCTGCAGGCATTAGGAAATGCCAGTTTGGGTATTGGAGAAAAGAAAAAAAAGCATGCAAGACATACAAATTAATGTACAAAGTTGTAGTCTCATACCAAGGACACATACACATACACCATTTATGTAAATATACCTTTTATTATAAAGTGTAAGGCATATAAAACTAGAATTTGATAGGTTTCCATCCAAATGAAGTGAAATATACTGCTCTACTAGGATTCATGATTTTCCTTCTCAGCAGGAGATGTGCCCATTATGAGATGCTATCACTCACTGAAGTTTACCTGAGAGATCAAAAAAATAAAGTCTATTTGTACAGCACCATATTCCCTGACCTCTTAACTCAGCATTTCAACTCAGGGCAGCAAACAACATAAAATCCAATTTTGATTTTATTTGATCATGTAAATATTTCTATACCTTCAGCATATCCTCTAACTATGATGACATACAACACACTACTCTCAAAACCAGGACCTTATCTTACCAATCCCCATGAAGCTACCTTAGCTTTTCCACGTAGACCAACTCCTCAATTTCATGAGGAATTATAATTTTAGTAAACAGCATCAGAAAAAAGAAATCCTCCATTTCTCAGATCTGCCGTTCACTGGCAGAGCAGCACCTTACTGTCATTTAACAAACTAAATGCAGTAACTTGAGAGACTAGAGAAACAGAAACATTCAGACTGAGGTAGTCTGCTCAACAAGGCAGAGGAGGAGTCGTCACTTCATTAAGAGTAATTTACAAGGAGAGTTATTTTTAACCTCCAAAAATATTTTACCTATAGTAACATAATTCCAACGACAGAGCATGAACTGAAATAGAAACCTGACTTACAAGAACAGTTAACTTAACCACAAAATTTCATCTCGCAGGAACATCAGTTGGACAAGGCCTCTACAGAAGAAAATCGCAATTTTCAAAGTCTGTTAAAAAGCATCCACAGAAGCGATTTAATATTCAATTTTAGTCATCAACCCGCACTAAGTTTTAAGTAGTAGCTTCACGAACTTGAGACATAGCAACAACAGAATCACAACAATGATTAAAAACACCATGGCCAACAACAGTCTGAGGATGAACTGGCAATGTGCCTACCCTGTTTATGCTGCACAACGTAAGTCTGACTGTCCAACCCGCTTATATCCTCCCTTTGTTATATAGAGTCCAAAGTGAGTGGACAATTAAAGCTGTGTCTGCCAGCTGCCCTCCTTGGTCAAACACATCCACTCTTCTATCCAGAGATGGCTGCCACTGGTCAATCTTGGCCTATACAAAAATTACTTTCCTGCCCTCATTTTATGCTCTTTAAAACGCTTTGACGCATGTAAAATAAAAGGCTTTTTCCTACAAGGAAGCAATGAAATTTCCCTTGCTGTGGCGAATGCAAGTAATTGCTGTACCTGCACCGAATCACGGCATTAACACAACAACAAAAAAATCAAGAATTTGCTTCTACCATCACTTGTTACACCAGAGAAACTGCATGCAACCTGCTGAACATCTCACAGTGACATCTTCATTTTGTAACACATAAAACTGCTTTGTGTTTGACTACAGCTAACAAAGAAGTGCACACATTTTCAGGTATAGTACCTGACAGTTACTTTCTCTTCTCGCTTCAAATAAATTGCTTCCAAGGTTAGACTCCCACTTTAAAGTTAACGGCACAACTGAATTAGACATTTCAAGACAAAGCCATGGTTTCTCCCCACTTCTGTCACAGGAAAAGTAATAAAGAGAACAGACAGTAAAGATAACAGTACCTCTTCACTCCAAAAACACAAAAAGTAACACAAAGAATTTCACCTTAATACAAGCCCAAAACAAAATGCTGGTAGAAACAGCACCTTTTTTTGTAGGTACGCACTAAGGTTTAGTCCTTTTTTGAGCTTCTGTGCATACCTTCCTCGTGCAGCAGCAAGAAAGCCTTCATCCAAGGATGAAGGCTGCATAACAAGTACAGAGACCCAGCTCCAGCAATTTCACTTCAGGTTCCTGTAGCTGAGTCCCAATGAACAGTAAAATTGAACTGAATTAGGATGTGCTTTACAAATCCATTCTGGAAGTGCTTTCTTTGCCCCGCAATAATACTAACATCGCAGAAGACTCTCAGCCATTTGTTTAGCAAACAAGAACACGTTCTCAGGACATCAAAAGACAATTTTTAGCACTGTTTTCACAAAGGATGCACCAAGGTTAAGATGAGTAGATTAAAAAAATTAAATAGCAAGAGATGGAACTGAAGAAGAAACTTTTCAAACAGGAAGCTACAGCTACGTTTCCTAACATTACTGTTGAAAGCACAACACAAGTTTTTTAACTGTTTGTGTCCACTAAAAAAGTAATGAGTCTGAAATATAAGGAGAAAAAAAAAAAAAGAAAAGAAAAAAGAAGTCACACTTAACATTTACCAGATATTCTTTTATTAAAAATACAGTTTCTATCATGAGTAAGAAAGCAGCCACTTACCTGACACAAATATATCTTATGCAAGTTCCACTCCTCTCCCAGAGCACAAATTTTGATGTCACTGTTCTCCCCATTCAAAAACAGAGTTTGATAAATATACTTAGAAGTGCTTTTCAATTTTTTCCTACAGAAAAAGGCAAACAGAGATACGGTCCCTCAAATTTTTCCTGTTACAGAAGCAACACTACGTATAAAGTACTCGACAGGGTTTTTTCTCTCCCCACAACGGGCTGCCCACCCCCCTGCCGCCGTTGCCCCCCACGTCCTCGAACGACTTCCCCTCTCTTGTTTACTGCGGCTGCTGCTGGGACCTTTCCAAAGCAAACGAGAAACTAACCCCTGCCCCAGGCCCACGACCAACCAACCCCACACCAAAAACCTTTCCCCCCCCATCTGCCCCCCACCTCCTTCCTGCACCACAAGCCGCCGCAGACCGGGCTCGGCCCTCGAACGTCCCAACCCCTGCCCCCATAACCCGCCACCCGCTCCCGACCTCGCCAGGCCCCTCAGCCCCTCGCAGCCCCTTCTTCTTGCCTCGCCACCCCAGGCCCACCGCGACGGCCGCCGGCCCTGCAGCCCCTTCCCGCCACCCGCCCCCTGACAGACCCACGGCCGCGACTGAGGCCCGCAGCCCCCTCAGCTGGCCCCCTCAGCCGCCGTGCCGCCCGGACCTGCGGGGGGTGTTGAGGAGCCGCTCCTCCCGCTCGGCCTCGCCGTCGCTGTCGCTGTCACCGGGCCCCTCGGCCCCACCGCGCTTCCTCTTGCCGCCCCGGCCACCGCCGTCTCCGGCCGCTCCATCTCCGCGCGGGAGGCCCACCCGCCGCCTCAACACCCGGCTGCTCAGCGAGCCCATCGCCACTCCGCCGTCGCCTCCGCCTCCTTCTCCTCCTCCTCCTCCTCATGAGGCCGCCCGGAGCGGAGCGGAGCGGGGACGGCGACGGCGGCGCCTCAGCAACCGCCGGTGGCGGCCATTGCCGCCGCGCCTCTGCGCCTGCGCGGAAGGGGGGGCGGTGAGGGCGCATGCGCGGCAGCGGCTACGCTCTGCGCATGCGCCACCTGGGGCGGGGCGGGGCGGGCTCCGGGTGGGCGTTGGGGTGGAGGCGGCGGGCGTCCCCGCGGTTTCCTCGAGTGCCGTAGGAAATAAAAGCAATAACGCGAGCTAATGCTCTGCCTCAGCGTCATCACGGCTCTTGCTTGGCGGTGGATGACCGAGAGGAACTGTTCGGGTTACTGAGCTGCAAGTGGGACCAGCAGCAGCAATGTAACTGCAGCGTTTGGGGGGGGGGTGGTGGTGCAGGCCTGCACCCCCAAATCTGCCCCCCACACAACCCCCTCCCCGGTGATTTCCCCCAGACACAGCATGGGTATGGGATTTTATAAACCATTTCTCAAAGCACTGCTGGAGTGGGGTTCACAGCATGCCCGTGGGATTGGGCCCACGGAGATGGGGGCAATGGATTCGCCCCTTCGTAAGGAGCTGGAGCCATCTCCTCTCCCCCCGTCGCGACGTTCCACCCGCCCTGGGCACCGCGCTCTGAGGCTGAAGCGCCCAAAGACATCTCCCTGCAGACTCTCCCCACTCAACTGGCGTGTGGAGGTCTACGCTTGGGAGAAAAAGCACCTGTGGAGCACAGAAGTTGTTGGAAAAACAAGGACACGGTTATTTCACCATTACCTCTCCCAGAATACACAACCATGGGAGAAGGTATGGAAAGGAATTGTTTATTAATTTTTAAAAAGTCAGCAACATAACATGAGGCATTTATACACAAAACCAAGCCTGAGTGCATCTGTTCGCCTGTTGTACTGGGTAAGACAATTTTTCTTTCACTGAGCAGAAGGCTTCAGTAGAAGTGGAAAAAGCTCTGCCTCCTCTCCCACCAAAACGAAGGAATGTGTCTCTAATTACAGCACAGAGAGCAAGAATGAAAATTATTTTATTTGAGGCCACAGAAGTATCTCCTATTCAAGCCAACAGTAGCCTAATTTAGAAGAAAATGAGTGACAGAATTGGGTGTAGGCCATATCGGTATTTGTGCCTTCAAATTCTAACCTCAGTCTGATGCCTTCAAAACAGAATTACATACCAACACCTAAAAAAAACCCAAATTGCTACACCAAACAAGAACCACATTTATGTAGTGAAAACAACGCTCAGCTTAACAGGCAGTTTGTGTAAGGTCTGGGGGAAAAGTCTCTTCCAGTGGGTGTGGAAGTCCAAGTCAGGCTGAGGCACAAAAACTGGACCTGCTAATGGTAGTGTTACACAGGGCTCCAACCAGCCAGTGCTGGTGAGATTTGGTGAGCTACCCCAGTACAAGGCAGCCCAGTTTAAGGCATCAGGTAGTGCTGATGAGATGCGTTTTTGGGGACAGGTCATTCCTTAAAAGGCACCGTTCTAATGACATCACTTTATCCAGAGGAAGGGTTTGTAGTATAACCCTGATGATTTATAATCCCACAAGTCAAGGAAGACAGACCAAGAATATGGAGCTGCCCTGCAACCAGGGCAGGAAGAGTTTTTTTCTGATGTCACCAGTGACATCTTCCCTACCTACAGATCTATAGGCAACATATACATAAACTGCAGCAAGGCAAAATGCTCCACACTAACAGAGGGGAAGTTAAGATCTAAATGTGCTTGTATTTTAGAGGATTGATTTCTTTTTGGTTTACTTATCTTGCAAAAACTGAAGCAAGCCTGCATTCTGCATTCTCCATGTATTAATTTCTCCCTGTGCAGCCTCTCACATTCTGCATCTAAGTTTGCTTCAGCTGGTAAGTTTTGCTGGTGAATGCAACAGCAAAGGGACAGCTTGTCAGGAAACAATTTAGCTTTTATGTATTTGGTTACAGCACTCTGTTTAAGATGGGCTTTACTAGCCCAGTTACTAGACAAATGGGTGTTCCAAGCATAAAAGCATATCAAAAGGGTTAATCGGAATGGCCATTATCTAACCAGAGCATTAACTAACCTAAGTCAATGCTCTTAGCAATTAATAAGATATTTGGGAAAAATTAAAAAGAAAGAAATCCTTATGATCAACTGCTTCCCATCACCCAGGCAGTACACCAGACATCCTTTAATCCTCCCCACCACAGAGTCTGAGCAGAACTTTCCTATAGTCTCCTGAGCAGTCTCCCTAGAGAGAAAAGAAAAAAGGAATGCAATTAGGTTTACAGCTCCACACAAGGCTGGATTCTTTCCAGCACATACAATTTGTTGTAGGGTTTGCACCTTCTTTGACAATTTAAGAACTAAGAACATTAATGAACATTTTCAGTACATAAGTGTAAAGTCTCCTTAATTCCACCTCCTCTAAAATACCCAATAGATGTCAGTCAAGTGGCGACCTGTCTCCTTTAAGCTGCTTAGGAAATCCAGCTCTTTGTTTCTAACACTAAAAAGCTTACCTTAATGAAGGAGTAGAGTGATTTCCCATACATGGTCAAGAATTCCCTTCTGATATCCAGCATATCTATTTCAGAGCGGGACACCATCACTCGGATCAGCGTGTTGTCATCTGTTCCCAGTCCCTAAAGAAATAAACCAACCATCTACAACTACAAATCATTTTGGACAACTCACTGACAGACACAAAGGTTTTATCACTTGGTCTTCTGCGGAATCTGTTCCTAATTAGAGCATTTTTGTGTTAATAGAGTGATCAACTAGCAGCTTGCTGCCAAGTAAGCATATCACTCTGAGCTTCCTGAGGGAAAAGAGGTCCATAGAAAAGCTCAGACTTTTTTTTTTTCCCAGTTAATGGCAGAGTTTCTCTTTATCTAATGATTGCTGTCATGCTACTGACTTGAGCACGGAAAGGCAAGGGAAAAAGAAAAACCAACAAAAATAGCAGTCTCATACCAAAAGCTCTTTACCTTCATGGATTTATACAATCTTTCAGCAAAATATGCAGGTTTATTTCGCACGCACTTTACTGTAAGGGAAACAAGAACAGGAGAATTAAGGCCAATAAAAACTGAAGGAGAAGGTCTTCCAAACCTTTACAGCACTTTCTCAGTGAAGGTGTTTATTCTGTAAAGATGCGATTTCAGGGCCAACAAACAGCAAGTACAATTCAGTCAGTGACCTGCTGTAAATTGATGTCTCCATGCCTAGTGCACAGTAATATTTTCTTTAAGGCTTTAATGCTTCCTGACAGCAAATGTCAGCTACCAAAGCATCACTTGGGAAAGCAAACAATATCATAAAGCACAGAACTTTCTCACCCGATTGTGTCTGCAAAGAGTAAAACACTGTGGCTTGCAAAAAAGACAAACAGTATCTGCCTCCTGAAGCTATGTAAGCAGCCAGCCAGGGCAAGATACAGTATCTCTAATTATTTAATTACTTTGTAGACAAAGTTTAAGAGCAGGGAACTCACCCACAGCTAACAAAGCATCTTCGAGGTCTCCTGACATCTCAGATTTAATGCTGTCTGTTATGTCCTTATTAGCAATCCCTCTGTATGCATCAAAAACTAGGAGGAAGAGTCAGTGATAAAAAGAGCCAGTGAGATGCTTCAGGGCATACAGTGTGTAAACCACCAAGGATCACTTTGCAAGATCAAGCTCCTCACACTCCATATGAACATTGTACCATTATTGTGACATTGTAAGCTAAATCAGGGCTGTCCCACAGAAATAATTCATTTTAATTATCAACTGTCTTGCTAATTGGCCTACCACTGCTGCTAGCATTTTCAAGAACTGCCAGTTAATGACGGCAGTTTAAATGCTTAGCTCTGCCCTCATGGGAGTCACACTTCATTATCTCCAATTTACAGGCTGGAGCAAGTTGTACTGATGTTTTTCTCAAGTCCCTTTTTGTCTCAGGAGGGAATAAAATGGTCTTAAAGAATTGAATGTGACTGGGCTCTAGGATACCTGCTGTCTCAGGAAGAGTTCACAATCAGTTAATGAACAAGTACAAAGCTCCTACAAAAGTGTCATGCTCAAACAAGTTAAAAAATCCAGGACACCGCAGAGGGTCCTACCTCTTAGTAGGTGGCATCTGTTCCGTGTACAGAGGATGGCCATAAATTGTACCTCATCTGTTCCCCATTTCTTCTCCCCGGCTTCATACAGGCACTTGAAGACATTATGAATAGAAAATTGAGAAGACCAGGTGTACATAACATGACATTTTTACTTCCTTGGTGCTTGAGCACTGCTGGCCTGTGGCTTTTCTAGATCACAGGTATTTTCCAACAAATACTAACCAAGCACAGCAACTCTCAACTGAAGTGTCGTCTCCCCTCCCAGATACCCAGCCTGTCTAGAGACCTCTCACCAGAGTTGCAAAGGAGTCTAGAACCATTATCCCCATTTCACCGGCTGAGTCACAACAGTGAAGAGGCTCCCCTCAAGGTCAAAACTGAGAATAGAGCCCAGGTGTCCACCTAGGGCACTGCTGCCTAGTGTAGGTTCAGGCTTACTGTTCTACCTTGAAAAAAATGAGGTCTAGAAAAAGCAGGGAGTCACCATGCATCACATGTACAAGAACAGACAGTTGTTGCAAGGAAGCAAATTGCTACACACCTGAGCATCTTGCTGAGCAAGGGCATCATCCACATACGTTCCCTCATCTCTGTTTCCCTGCAGAGATACAAGGATGAAAAACTCATTTCACCAGAGCAACTGATGGAAGCAAGTCCTGCAAGTTCCTGCAAGTTCGCCTTAAAGTTGAATAGTAGCTTAAAAATACAGCAAAATATAGCTCAGATGTGATTTGTACTTCCTTTTGAAATGAGCAGCAATCCACTTTAACTGGGCCATTTTAGAAAGAGCACATGGCGTTAATGCATACCCACAGTCAGACTCCTCTCCCTGCAGAAGCTGGGTGTGAAATGCAGGCAAGGTGAAATGCAAGATAAGTGAAATAAAAGCCAGCCTGAAACACCTCATCACTAAAGTGAGAGGCATGTCCATCAGCAACAGAAGATTCACCCCCATTTCCCTTAGCCTGGACTTACCGTCGAGAGGGACACAAGGACTCTTCGAAACATGGAAGATGTGTCAGAGACAATGTCCTCCTCGAGGGTACAGCCATATTCTAGCAAGAGCACACACACATATGACATCTGTTAACAACAGGTCCACCACCTGGACACTGTTTGTCCACAACATTTGCCAGCCATAAGCTAGATAAATATATAACTGTGCTCAGGGCTCTAAACATCATAGAATCATACATTCATTTAGGTTGGAAAGGACCTTTAAAATCATCGGTCCAACCGTTAACCTAACACTGCCAAGTCTGCCATTAAACCATGTCCCTAAGCGCCACATCTACACATCTTTTAAACACCTCCAGGGATGGTGACTCTACCACTTCCCTGGGCAGCCTGTTCCAGTGCTTGACAATCATTTCAGTGAAGAAATTTTTCCAAATATCCAATCTAAACCTCCCCTGGTGCAGCTTGAGGCCATTTCCTCTTGTCCTATCGCTTGTTACTTGGGAAAAGAGACTGACCCCCACGTCTCTACAACCTCCTTTCAGGTAGTTGCAGAGAGTGATAAAGTCTCCCATGAGCCACCTTTTCTCCAGACTAAACAACGCCAGTTCCCTCAGCTGCTCCTTATAAGACTTGTGCTCCAGGCCCCTCACCAGCTTGGTTGCCCTTCTCTGGACACGCTCCAGGACCTCCATGTCTTTCTTGTAGTGAGGGGCCCAAAACTGAACACAGGACTCGAGGTGCAGCCTCACCAGTGCCAAGTACAGGGGGATGATCGCTTCCCTAGTCCCACTGGCCACACAATTTCTGATACAAGCCAGGATGCTATTGGCCTTCTTGGCTATCATCATGGCAGTCCAGCCATCACATTTAGTGCTACAGGGCAAGATTAAGAAGCACAGCCAGTATAAAACTGGCA
The DNA here is from genome assembly GCF_000737465.1 of Haliaeetus leucocephalus. Classification (NCBI taxonomy): domain Eukaryota; kingdom Metazoa; phylum Chordata; class Aves; order Accipitriformes; family Accipitridae; genus Haliaeetus; species Haliaeetus leucocephalus. The sequence continues at coordinate 15,627,797 of NW_010972598.1, read as the reverse complement.
ATAGATCCACACATGGACAGACATCCAACTGATAGACATAACCATGCCACCCCGTTTTATTTCCACAGATTCAATTTCTGGGTGAAATTCTAATCCTTGAGGCTGTTAGCAGGCCTGCTGTTGACACCTGTTTAACTCAGAGGTTCTCTCTGGACAAATGGCAATAGTTGTATTGGCTGATTTGTCACATTTAAAGGCTAACAGACCCTTCTTCCTCTTCACATGTCCATGCATACACACGAGTGACTTCAGTCAGTATGATAATGGCTTGCAGTTTGCACTACATACGAAGTTTGTAGTTCTCATTAATGCGCCGAATCTCTTCGTTTGTGCGAGAAGCCAAAATTTCAATCAGGCAACCTTCGTCTGTTCCTGCACCCTAGGGAATTACAAAGACAAGATCCAAGATTATTATGACAACTGTTTTGATATGCAACTAGGATTTTTTTAAAAAAATTATATATAAGTTAATAATAAATTAATAATAAATGTATAATTATGCCATATTCTACTAAATTGACCAGAACTTAAGCCACATAAAAGGAAGATTTCCAAACCTTCATAGCCCTCCTCAGTTCATGCACATCATACATGGTGGTAGGAGTCATCATACCAACGATAACCCTTTCAAAATTCCCACTCAGCTCAGACTTCAAGTCATCAATCAAATCCTAGAAGACGGAGAGAGAAGAAAGGAGTTGGGAGAAGATACAGCCTTCAAGAATAGAAAGAACTCATTCAGCACTTTTCTTCATGTGCCAGCCGTCCTTGGATGAACAGTTGCTCTGACCAAAATAAACTTCGCCAGGAAAAGCTTGTGCTAACCTTACTGTTGTGGAGACTAGGATGTTGTTCACATTTCACCCAAGTGATATAACCCTAAAAATGTCTGCATCTCCCAGTTAAAGCCAGAGGCATTAATCTCTGAAGACCACCTACCCTGCCAATACTGCTTTTATAGGTGATCAGAACTTGCTGACGTTGGGAAATGTTTAGTTTGGTCAAGATCTCAATGATGGCGTCTTCATCTGTGCCTGGAAGAAACCAATGGAAACCAGTCAAGCTGCTTGCACAAGAACAAGATGCATGCTCTGGTCTTGTCCAGAGTGTGCCATTAGCCATCTTCTGTTCCTTACACAACCTGGTTCTCAACAGCACTGGGGACTAGATCAGTTACAGAAGTGCCTCAACCCAGCCAGCAGCATGGCAGTACCACACTGCAGGAGAGACAAGACAAGAGCCCGAATAAGGATGCTTTTGTGGTGAAGACTTGGATTTCCAGTTGGGTTCAAGTGTCAGCCTGATCAAGTTGCTCGATTCCTTTTGGTGCCCTCGTACAGCAGTGGGGCAATGCAAATGGCTAGAATTCCCCTCTAACAAACCACCAGACAAAACATTCCCAAAGCTCGGGGAAAAAAAAGAGGGTTTAACAGTGGAGGGAGACCAACTTACCAAATCCCTTCATAGCCTTCCTTAGTGCTTGTGCTTCTTGCTCAGCACTGAAACTCGAGACCCCCTTGATTGTTGCCTAAACCCACAGGAGAGGAGTTATGAAAGGCAGACTCAAAGTGATACATACATTAGAGCTGAACTTAAAAAAAATTAAAAATTAAAAAGATGCAAACACAGTGACAGCAAGTAAAGTCCACCCACCAAACATGAGTGATTTTATAGCAGGCTTCCATCCTTCCCTAAAGAGAAACAGTTTATTCTAGAGGGACTTCCCAGCCACATAAGAAATAAGCCACAGGGACACAACTAAAAGGAGAAAATATCTTCATATAGCTGGCCATGGAGTATCTGGCTTCCAGTTAAACAATGGCAAGCAGCCTGACATCTCTGTTCAGTCCAGCTGGGGCTTCTTCCCAGCAGTTTTCCATGTAAATCATAGAAGAAGTTGTTCCCATCAAAGCCCTATTCCTGTCTTCTCTAAGAGCCGCCAGGGACCATCATTCTGTAAAATAATGCACCAGGAAGGGCAGTGTTCTACTCAAAACAGTGACTCACAAACAGGTTTCTCCTGCCTCCTGTCCAGTGCCATTTCTGCAGGTCTACACTGCCTTTTACAAAGGTTTCCATGTTCCCATGAAAATCATCAGCAAAACACTGCTTAATATTCATGTAGGTTAGGCTTTCTGAAACAGGCACAGGGATAACTACCATATAGATGGATACCGTGCAGGTTGAACCTGGAAAGAATAATATGCCCAGGAAGTTTATCTGGAGAAATTAATGCTCTTTGATCTACTATCTGATTGGATTTTTCATTAACTCCCAAAATGGAAAAGCCCGTATGTGTGGGTCATTCTCCTCTAGTATGAGGAAGCAAAGAGAAGCGATAAACTCACCCCCCATAAAGGGACAGATTGTGACATTGCTCTTCCTGCTGTGTCCTTATCTGAGCTACTCTCCCCACTTTTATCTTATCAGAGCAACAGCTGGCACAGCAAACACGCACGCTTACCATCGCTCTTGTATTTGGTCAATCTGTTATTGTTCAAGTCCCCAGGCCGTTAGACAACTGTAATAAAAAACAAAGGGAGTGTCAGTTTTCTAGCAAATAATTAATAGGCTATACCTACCCTTGCCAGTTAATGGGGCTGGTTAAGTAACCATCTAATTTCTCTGAGGACTAAAAGCAACATTTGAACAGCCCTTCTGAACGCAGTATCCCTGAGTTTCCAGTCCTGCTTTGTACAGAATGAACAAAGGCTGGCTTGCAACAGCGTAGGGCCAGGGCGTTTGCCCTGTCTGAAAGAAGGATGTGTTGCACAAGCAGATGATTAGCGCTAGTAATTTGAGAAATTTCTTTTCTATTGCTATTGTGACAGCCTGGCTGAGGCGACAAGGAGAAGCAGACAATGTTGCCCTGGGAGCAAAGAAAATAGACTTGATTCCCATGCCCTTCAAAACATGTGGCTTTGACCTTGCCAGGTGAGAGCCTGAGGATGAATTAGGGTGAGGGTGCCTGCACAGTCCTAACAGCCTTCACAGATACTCCCTGGGAGGCAGAGGCAACATCAAGGCGTAGATGAGCATGCAAAGGATAACCTCACTTGAGGACTGGGACAGGAGAATTATTTTCGCTCTTAAAATCTGCTGTATTCAACATCTCCTCAGTTTGGTGCAATGTGTAATTCCTTGTAGGACTTCAGTTTTAACCAACTGTTAAAGCCCTCAAAAAAAAAATAATATACATAGCTTACTTGCCATCTCCCCAGGGTTATTTTTTCTGCTCATAATTTTATTTTCTTGCATAGGGCCTGCACATGAACACACCCAAAGTATTTTCCCATATCCCTGGTCAGTTGACAGAATGTCAAGTACTAGGACAAAGTTCACTTCCCTGCAACTCAAGTTCAACACAGCATGAGCTGAGGTTCTTGCATTAAAGCCTCTAAGTAGAAGCAGTGATGCCAGTGGCTGATGACATCTCTCCTTAATCCTGCTCATGGTGCTTAATAGCTGCTATCAATGAACCCGGATGGCTGTGCAAGAACAGTAGTGTCTTTGCTCATGCTTCACATGACTCTTACAAATCCAGAATACTATTGGAGGGTGCTGTTCAGGCAAGTTAACTCTCAGTATGACATTTGCCATAGATGTGTTACGCACAGGCACTCCCAAGTGCTCTCCAGGTCGTCTGTATGTTATTACATCCTGTGCAATCAGGCAACACATGGAAAATTATTAGTGTTGAACTTGCTTTCTTTCATTTGATCATAGATTTCAGTGGTCAGATTATGACCCAGACCTCAGAAAAGTCATCTTTGCACTTCTCTAATCTTTTACAGAAATAGAAAGCCAGCTTTTTTTGCTTTAGCCAGACACTAAATAATGGCTTTGAATTTCACACATGTTTTTCTGATGCAGTTTTACCCTTCAGTTGGTTTGTACACAGAAGCAGGAATATTAGACAGGCTGGTTTAGCAAGTCGATAAGAGGGCAAAAGAAAGGCCAATAAACAAGGAAAAGGGGGTGGGAGGCTGAAAAATTCCGAGTGCAGATGAGCTGGCAGAAAGAAACCAAAACATGAAGAAAGGATGCATGTACTGGATTCAGCGCAAATGTTCCTGCAATATCAGATTACAACAGAAATGTCACATTGAATATTAACTGTAATATTCCGACTTCTTCATCCAGCTTAAACATCACTGGGAATATAGAGTAGAGCACTGCAAAAAGGCAGTGGTGCTAACCCCACCGCGCAATCTGCAAATGCTGTTTTGTTCCCAGTATATTTCTGTGTGTGGTGCCACAAGAAATGAGCCACTGAAGTTACAGGTGGAAGTTCTCCACAGTTCAGCCAGGTTCTCCAGCAATGGTCCCTGCCCCTGTAACCCTCTTTCTCCCTTTCACAGATGAAGGCATCTCCATGAACTGCTCAGGCTGGAGCATTAGACGAATAAAACTCTTCTAGCCACCCCCTTTGCTACTAGAGAGAGAAAGGAATTGTGCAGTCAGATTTGCCAGCGCTCTGCAGCTTAACACAATTCCTGGCCTGCAGCTCAAACGGGGAAAAACAGCTTCAGGATAGAAACAACACTTAACTCCGTGTTTTGAAGAATTAAACTATGCAAGCAAAGAGTCAGCTAGCAAGTACTAAGGTACCCTGGCTAATCCCTGTACTGATGTTATTTGCTTCATCCCAGAGTAAAGGCCTGAGCTAGCTGATACAGTAAACCTGGCTTAGAACAGGCTCAAAATACTGCGGCCAGATGACAGAGTGAAAGTGTACGAGGCATCTCTCAAACTATTCAATTTTTTTCCATGGATGACCTTTTCCTGGCAGACTTTATCAGCTAATCAGGCAGTTATAAGTCCACATCAATGTCCTCTAAAAGCTGAATCCAGAATAAATTTCATTTATCAGAAAACAGCTGAAACTTTCGTGTGTGCTGGCCAATTGAAATCTAGGCATGCTCTGAATCAAGTTTTCCTGGCTGTACACAGAACGCACAGAGCTCCCAGCAAGCAAAGCTCCCAACAGCTTAAAAGGATATAAACACAGGGGTTTTTCCCCCCACCCCAAGTCTGAGCTCATAGACATGTTGCCAGTCCTACACCTAGGATCTGGAGTAGAAAACCACCGTTTCGCGACCCATCCCCTTGCAAGGCGAACACTGGACTTGTTTGACGAGTTCTTTCATTTGGTGCACATTTACTTGAATACAAACCCACACCCTGCGCCAGATCAGCTTTTCCATGGCTCTGCCACCGCCAGCTGTTTCCAGTGTGCTGGATACAGCCTGCACCCGCCGCGGCTGACTGTGCTTCAGGGAGGCAGAGTGCCCTGGGGTAGTTCTGGGGCTCATAGCGGGGTGACTGACGCTGATCCCAGCCCAATTTGCAGCTCAGGACAGGATGTCCCTTCTGCTGGCAAGCCCTGAGCCAGCTGAAATATCCCAGCACCTCCCACACGATGACCTTTGCCTGGCCACTGCCCTCAAAAGAAATAAAAATATAATACTGAGTTAGCAGAGCCTTGTACTCCTCACTTCAGCCTGTCCACCCGTGCAAAGCTCCTTCACAAGCCCACTGCCATGCCCTCCGCACTCCAGCATCCAGTGGGAAGGACTTGCCAGCTTGGGCACGGCAGAACTAGGAAGCAAAACCTGCGCTCTCTGTGCCTGGAAAGAGTCAGCCATCTTCCTCCTTCCCACAACCCACCTCCCCGTCCTTCCTCACCCCAGGCCTGTGCCCTCCAGGGCTGCCCCAATGCCCTAATGCCTTGGCATCGTGGTGTCCACAGGGTATCCGCCCAGCCAAGGGCTGTCCCGCTCCCGCACATCCGCACTACCTACCGCTGCGGTCTGGCAAGCAGGGACGGTGCTTGGCACCTTCCCAGGCACCTCTAGCCACGCGACCCCTTCCCCATGCCAAAGGGGACCCCCCGGTTAGTTTGGTGCTCACCTGCTGTCCCAAGCGGGTGCCTTGGCAGGGATGGGAAGAGCTTTGCTTGGCTTGCTCTGGATGGCAAAGTCCCCGCCCTGGAGCGGGGTGGGACAAAGCAGCTTTTCTTGCACGCCTAATGGGAAGGCAATCCAGCCTGTCTCTCCTCCTCTGCCCTTCCGTAAACAGTTGGTTGTAATCCAGAGCAGGGAGAGATTCCCCAAGGAGCCTCATGCACTTTTAGGAAATGCACATTTGGGGTTACATGGAGGCCCTTGCAAGTAAAGGTGGACTGGAAGGCTCAGATGGTTTCCGCCCTCCCCAGCACTGCCTGTAAAAATCTCTGGGAACAGAGGGGGTCTCTGACTGCAGCCTAAGTGCACAGCCAGCCTCTGATGTCTCACTTTATGTTGTCTGTAAAAGGGTATACCCAAGGGGGGAGCGAGGGGGACGACGGTGTGGAGCACACGGGCAGCAACAGCCTTGAGCAGGAAGATCTGTTCCTCCCCCCGTGTTATCGGTGGGGATTTCTTACCTGTATTGTGTCTCCTTTGCTCCCACAGCACCTCTCCAGGTCTTCAGCATCATTCCCCCTTGTCTAAGAACTTTGCATCACAAACAGCCATGATTTCTATAAGAATGATTATTTTCATAAAGGATTACTATTTTTTGCCCCAATAAATGGCACTGCCCTCAAGTCAAAGCACTTCAGGCAAAGGGACTTCAGTTTTACGCTGATGTGACACTGCCAAGGTCAGCCTTGGACAAGATCATGAGGCTGACAGAGGGAAATCAACCTTGCAATAATACATGTCTTGTCTTCACTGTGTTTCTCCTCAGGGACTTTGGTCTCCTCTGATGCCAAAAGTACAGTTATTACAATGGGTAAATCGACCCTCTCAGGTTCTTTTTTCCAGCTCATATGAGAGTTGTATCTCATCCCTGTGCCTCTTTGCACATGCTCTTTTGCTGGAAGAGACCTAAATTTAGCAGCTCGGATGAATGCAAGCTGTGCTCCAGTGAGCATGTTTGTGCAGATGGCTTATTATAGCTCCCACAGCAGCTCAGTCTCCCAAAACCAACCCCACAGAGGCCAGCCAGCCAGCCAGCATCTACTCAGTCTCTGCTGATGCAGGGGGACTTTGAACAGAGGGTAACAGAAAAACAAGGTTCAAGCCGCACTCTCCTTTTCCATTGCAGAGCCGCTTTCCTTGCAAAATCTGGCACTTTACCCCAACCAGGATTCAGTGTGGACTAGTGCATATTATCAACAGTCACTAAGGAGAAACTCTTCTCTTTCCTACATCTGTTAAAGTTTCCATTCTCATCCCTTCCTCTCACGTCAGCTGTCTCCTACTCTGGGCCCATACCCTCTCATTTTAATCTACCAGCAGGAGAACTGCTGTGTTCCTCCATCTTACGTTGCCTCTTATTTTTTTTTAGCCTGTGTATTTTCAAAAGCTTCATTCTTCTGTTTACTTTCCAGCCTCTTCAACCCCAAGGACTGGGTGGCTCTGACACCGCAGTCAATCGTATATGGAACAGTAATTATTTAAGACCATAAGGTATTAATCTTCTTTGGAAGTTATTTATCCTTTAAATATTGCACCAACCCTGCCATTCATGATTTGCATAATTTAACCTTTTCTTTCTCCCTGGGAGAGGCTCCAAGTAGGGAGGAATACTTGAAGACGAAAAGTGTTTGTCTGGATGTTTTTGGCCATCCAGAATTACTCACGTAAGTGTAGTCCGTTTGGAAGCCAGATCCTGACCCAACACACAGCTGAGTTCCCTATAATATTGGCTGGTTATGGATGCTGGCTCCATAGCCATCCGATTCAGACAATCACAATTATTTGGACCAGAAAGGAAAAAAAATACAAAGTACAAAAGCTTCTGACCATGCTGAGAGTTAGCCAAGCTTCTCTGGAAGGTGGATGGAAGGACAGGGGATTTAGGGCAATGGTTGTCTGCAGCCTGTTGTACCTTGCGACAGGAGCTGCTCCCTTCAGGAAAGTGAGGGGTTGTTGCTGTAGGAGAAATTTCCTATATAAGGTTCAGGAGACAAAGCTTTGTCTCTCCAGGAGCCCTTCATCTAGGGTCTGCTCAGCTTTCAGCATCTTGTCTTCACCTGTTAAAAGATGGAAACGCTATGGCTTTCCTTAAATATCTCCAGCCTGAAGAACTGTCTAGCATAGCTTTCCTGTCTTCACATCAAAAGAGGGACAGTAATGGACAAGCCCACAGTTCCTATCAGTGTAGCAAGTGACAAAGCACATTGCTTTTCTTTTCACTGGTATCTGTCCTGTTGATGATTTTAAACCCCCTTGTTATAAAGCTCTCCAAAACCCCAGACTTTACTCAGTTGCATACCTGCTCTGTATTCCCACTCCATCCCACTCCATCTACAAAAGACATAATAAAAATTAAAGGTCACAGAAAGACAGGGCAGTGTGCATTAAGTAAATAAATTGAGCTTAAGCAGCCAGCCTGTTAGGAAGGATGTATTTATTCTGGGTCCCACAATGAGAACAGAGCTGAACCTCTAGGAAAATGGCAGCATTTGTGGTTTTGCCCTAAGGACCTAGCCTTTTAAATTTGCACCTCAAAGAGTAGAGGAGCCTGGTGCTGGAAGGAGAGATTTCAGTGTGTCATTTGATTAGTAGGTACGTGCCTTTAGCTTCAGAGAAACAGCCTCGCCTCATTCACTGAGGTCCAAATCCTGGCACTAACGAAGCCGTTAGCCAATCTCCTACAGATTTAAGTGGGGGCCAGAATTTGGGCCTTTGGGGATTATGCAGGTGTTTTCAGGAAGTTCATAAGGGAATGCTCATTTTTTTACCTGAGCACCAGCAGTTTGCAATCCGCAGCCCCTGAAAATGGGGTTATTCAACTGTTGCACAAGTGCTGTCGAGCTGTGTTGGAATGCAGTAGCTCAGTTAGACTACTGTCTCCATAGCAGCAGGTAGCTGAGGGTGGAGGCTGAAAACCAGTGCTTGCTTTTCTAAAGCACTGATTTTCGTTTGCTTGTAAGAGGGTGAAGAATTCTTACATTCTGCATATTAATATCAGATTAATCACAAAGTTAACTGCAGATATTAGGACTCACTGCAGAGATGTAGGTCTACGTTTGACGCTTAGAGCAAGGATGTCTCCTGACCTCCAGTTCAGCACTGTATAAGATGAAACATCCATTTCCACAAGTCAGAGGTAGCCTTGGTGTACAAACAGTGGTGCTTTGGGGAAGACCCTAGGAAGAGCCAGCCTGAAGCTTTCGTTCTATTATTTGGGGGAAGCCCTCTTAACACAAAGAGAGGAAGGAAGGTGACACACTCCCAGAAATAGGTAAGCAGTGTTTATTTGAGGTGGGAAGACTGAAATATTCCAATTCATGTAAGAAATGAAAGTGTTCTTAGCTCTTCATTACTTACCATAACCACTGGAAACACTGTTTTTACAGAGTCAGTATTACCAGGGGAATGTGCAGCATTCCACCTCCTAGCAATTCAGACAGGACTTTACAAAGCCCTGAGCACAGCATACCAGTACTGCTATGCAAGTCAAGGGGTCCCTGGATAGACCTGGGTTGATTACATAAACATACATGTCACATAAGGCCAAGAAGGAACAGGGAAGCAGGACTGATTTGAGAAAATCCCTCTAACCTAAAGTGCCTTTAAAACAACACACCGCTTAGACATGGTGGTCTACACGCCTTAGAAAATAAGCTATAAGGGGAGACAGCAATGAGCAGCCATATGAAAAAGCCAGGAGTCAAAGTCCCCATTTCAAGTGTGCTTCAATTACAAGATTTTTAATACGGGGATCCTTGCATGTTCTACAGGCAGGCACATAAAAGGATATCCTGGATGCTATTACAATTTATAACAGTGACAACTATAACAGTGTCTTGGGTGCTACTGCACTCAGTGCTTTCCACGCTGCTGTCCCACAGCATATGCTGTGTTGACACTGTCTCAGAAATACCCACACACTCTGCCTTTCTCTTACAGAGAAACTTAAGGCTGCACTTGGCCATGAGCCCAGTCTACTGTTTTCTTTATTAATTAAAGCTATAAACAGCAGGGAAGGCAAACAGTCCTGGGCCATTGGTTGGTTGACAGCTTCGTTGTCTGCCTGTGTTAATGAATGCCATCCAAAGGGGGACTGGAGTCAGCAAGCACCTCTATAGTGGGGTTGTGAAGATGGTTAGGTACTTGTGGGGTGACGCTTTTACCTTCAAAAGAGCCCTTTGCAGTCATACAAGTTGTCGCTTGCTCTTGATCCTAGTTGTGTTGTCTCATCTTCCACTGTTTAAACTGAACTGGGGAAAACAGGTCTGCTTTAACGTCCCCAGCAGAGCTTAAGATGCAGGCTGTGGCAGAAGACACACAGGAGTCTTCACGTGATCTAGGCTTGCCTGGCCTTGATAAGCCATTCCCATTACTTGCTGGGAAGACATCACCTAGTGTGGATGCGTGGCAGTCAGAATTACAATGCTTGTCATGGTATAAACCATTTACATTAAGGACAAGAGATGGGCTAGAGCACTATAATTGCATTCAGTTTGTACAAATATAATAACTTTGTCTTGAACAAACCCCCACTATCAAGACTAATTAATATAATTTAATCCCCAGGCCTTAGGGCATTTGCCAGCTCCATGGATTGATACTCAGTCAGGGGAACTCCTAATGCCCTTGCGGAAGCTACATATCATTTGTGGTACAACCTAAACCTTCCTTCCCCAAAGCTGCAGGCTATGAACTGCTATACCATTGCTTCCAGCAGCCTTTAATGCATTATCAAACCTAAATTTCATTTAATGGGCTTAATGAATGTTTACTTCAATTAGCATACGTATAGTTCTGAAGAGGAAATGAGTAGCTTTCATTTTTTTCTTCTTAATTGATATCTGCCTCTATCTAGCTTTATCTTACTTAGCTGCTGTGTAATTTGGCTATAATTACAGATGGATTGGAAACAGAGCTATGACTGCCCAGCTAAGGGGGACTTCTAAGGCACAGAGGTATTTGTTCTTTCATGGAAATATGATAGAAACTCACTGGCTGATGTAGTGCTTGGAGTGGGGGGAACATGTTAAGCATCTTAACATAATGTATCTAGTGCTAAAAAGCAACACGAGCGGGGCTGCTGCACAAGCAAAAACAAGCTAGGAGCAAAGGATGCTGATAGCACTGTGGATAAGCCTGCAGATAGGACCCAGTCCTACCATGCCTAAAGATAGTCGGGCAGCAACCAACTTCATCAACCATCCAGTGATGATGAGGCAAAGAAAGGCAGCAAATGCACAGCCTACCCAGGAAACCAAGTTAGAAACACTAAGAAACACCACTACTCACAAGTCCAGAGCTTACCCAGCAAAGTCAAAAGACAGAACTACAGCCAGGACTATCCTACAATTGCCTCAAAGAACGGCCGAGTCTCCTGGGCCTGCGCTTAAATGGAAGTCACAGTCGATGAGCAAAGGGGGCTGGCTACAGGTCCAGGTGAGACTTCTTGGGGCAAGGAAAGCCTGAGGCTACACTCAGGACCCCGGCACTTGAAACACAGCTGATAAATCCCTTCTCAGTGAGAACCCAATCTGCAAATTTCTCTTAATGTAACAATACCTGCTTTAAACAACAGCGTGTATTTGTAGTGCAAAGTCATGCTCCTTGAGAAACATGGCTCTTTTTGACTTGGTGGTCAATCCTACTGATGTACGCAGTGTCAATCCAGGCTATGCATAGTATTGCATCAGACATGCATGAGCCTACAGATCTCAATCAGCTCAACTATTTCCATGTCTGCCTACTATATATATATAGGCCCTGAGTGCCATTACTATTGATGGAAGATGTTGGCTTCTAGCTGTAGAAAGGATTGCTATTGCTGGAGCTAGTAAGTATGTCTTACAAGGGCAAACAGGAGCACATAAGAGGTGGAAACTTTTAGTTTTTAAACAGGTAAAATACAGATAGGAGTTCTGGAGTCTTTTTGCTCCTCTGCAGAACTCTGAACCTAGGCAAATTACTAGCTACATGATAGTATGCTTGAGAGTTGACCTTTTCTTGGGGGTAGTAAAGTGATGGCTTTTCTGGTCATGCTAGTAGTGTTTGTGGGCCACTGCTATGCACTTAAAAGAAATCCTTGGATTCCAGAAAGAAATGGGCAGAAATAGAGATGGATAGAATAGTAGCTCTAATACTCTTCGGCTGGTGAGAAGCTTGACAGAAATTTTTGCAGTAAATGTGTGTGGTTAAGGGAACATCCTTATCAAGATAAAAATAACTGGAGGAGAAGACTTAACTATTACGCACTGAATACAGGAAAATATGACCTTTACTTTGTCGCCCCTGGATAGTTACGTATAACCAAGCACAGAAAGCTGTGCAAGCTCTTTTCTACCTTGTTGCCACTTCTGGAAATGTCCAGAAGAGGTCAGTGTGCCCTCGCTTTTAGGTTACTTGCCTGAAACCTTTCCAAACGTATGTTTTTATTTAGAAAATGCTGAGCTGTCTGGAAAGTTTGATCAAGAGGGATGCAGCTGTATTAATGTGCTTCTTCCTGGGGATTTGAATGCATTTTCTTAGCAGTATAGGGGAACCAGGGATCCGGGAGACAATATGCAGGCAAACAGCTCTGCTGACCACATCATCATTGAATATTTTAAACCTAGCGTCATGGGATTTTAACAGGTAAAATCTGGTGTTTAGGCTTGACAGTATTAGTCAGACTGAAGTTTCTCTCTGCAGTGGGACAAATCTGTGAGCGCCCTGGAGTTGCTCCAGGCCAACACAGGAGAAGTACTAGACAATGTCTCTGCTGGCAATCACTGATTAGCTTTTTCACTTAAAGCTTTCAGGCTCAGTTCTCTCTGATCCCTGTGAAGGTCACTGGGATTGCAGCAGTGCAGCCGAGCCTCGTGCCTTCTGGAATAAAGAATATCATCAGCGTCTGCAACCAAGGATCGGCTTCTGCTGTGCTTTTGCTCCCCAAAATGGTCACTGACAGAGTTTGTGTGCCTGTGGCCAGAACATCAGGGCCCCATAGTTGTACATGGGTGCGACACTCGCCTGCGTTATACCTCAGCACTCCCAGGTACATTTAAAAAAAGTACTTCTCAGTGCCTAGTTAGGATGTTCAGCAGTGCATCTGCAAGCTCTCTGCACGGCAGTAAGCTTTATCTTCTTTAGTTGGAAATGAGTCATTTCCCTGTACTGTACAGAGATGCCCAATTTCCTTGGAAATTGTTCAGTTCTGCAGAGTCCCCAGAAATCACTGATTATTGGACTCTCTTTTTGCACTCGGTGTTTTACCTCAGTCTTAACAGAAGCCTGGGGATCCTTCACCCATTAGAGTAATTAAAAAATAAAAAATGGATAGAAGCAACTGAGACTTTACCCAGTTCATATTTAATCTGAAGGGCAAGTGAACCTTCTTTATTGACCACTGGCAACCCATCATATAGCCCCAAACCACAGCCGAGCAAGGTTTAATGAAGATTAAAGCCTGTCAAATGAAAAGGGACTGCTTTCACACTTGTGTTAGCTGTCTGGCTGAAATGACTGCAGTTCCGGCTGTGTGGACTTAGGGTGTCTTGTACATGACACTTGGAAATGAGGTGCAGATAGGAGCCACTCTGCAGCACCCTACAAATTATGGGTGAATGAGGGTGGTCAAGGAGGACTTTGAGGTCTGCAGGGTGGGCTTGTAGACCCTTATTACTTACAAGAACTCCTAAGAACAAGGATGATGGAAGAGGCATAATAGCATTAACCGTAATGCAGCAGAAAAGCAACTGTACAGGGATGCACTTTTAGATCAGTGTACCCTACATGCGAAATATTATCACAGCAATTTTACTTGCCTATTCTGAGAGCCATGTGCATCTTAAAAGTCTTCAAACACTGGGGGGGGAACAATTAGGTCTGTTTACAACATGCTGATCCAGTCTTGTTGGCATTGCTGGAAGCCCATGCCCAAAAGTGATGCAGGAAAAAGAAAAAGGGCTGTGCAAAGGGAAAGCATTTTTGCCATCCCACAGTAACCAGGGCCTGCCTAGCCTAACCACTTGGGACAGGAGCTTGTCAGCAGGATGGCTGTAGTTATTACCATAATACAGGAAATAATAGTCATCGGGAAAAAGTGAGCGTGCTCTGGTTTCCTCTTCTGCCCCAGTCAGAGGGGAGGAAAGAGAGCGCTGCTGTCATGGAGGCATTCCTCTGGCAGACACATGCTCCTTGGGGTTTTGTATTCTGGGTCGCAGGCTGGGAAAACCAATTTTTGCCATTTTAATGTTTCCCTCTGCTGTTTGAAATCCCAGCTCTGGCCTTCCCTGTGAACGCATGTGGAAAGGAAAGGAGCCAGCTGCTGCGGATGCCGTAGGATGGAAAAATCTCCCGATTTCTGAGAAAAAAGGCTGAAAAGAACCCAAAGTGCATCTAAAGGAAATTAATGAGATTCAACCTAAACTAAACTTCTCTGAAGCCTGACCCAAGGGCTTTGGGCTCTTCGGATGAGTCGCGACGCTGCTTACGAGCATCTCGCTGCAAGCCGTGTGAGGGACTGCGGTGGGGAGGAGAAGAAAGATGTAATTTAACAGTAAATCTAAGGTACAGGCTTTACAAAGCCAACTGCTAGGTTTGAAGCACTCAACGAGTTTTGAGGGCTGGGGATATTTCCAGTTTATTTTTAGTTTTGAGGCTCTCGAACTGGGCGCTAGCAGGGCCTGCGTGAAGACAAGCCTCGTACTTCAGGTCAAGCCCAAGATGTCACAACAGGCGGCTTTTATTATTACGACACGAAAATATCAAGTTTAAGCGCACTATTTCGAAAATAAATGCAAATAGCCGTCACGAGGCGCCAGCGCGGGCCGCGGCTCCACACTGACAGGATTTCTGCGCCCATCCCTCCCGGCGAGGGAAGAAATGGCCCCCGGGCACCCTCCGCTCTCCCTCGACCCGCCGGGGACCCCATCTCCGCCGGCCGGGCTGAGGGCAACCTCCGCCTCAGGGTCCCCCTCCTCAGCCCCCTCACGGCCCCGC
>NW_010972598.1:15591759-15612710 GCF_000737465.1 Haliaeetus leucocephalus | reverse complement strand
GCCGGCAGGCGGTCTCCGCCGTGACCCGCCGCGGGGCAGCCGGAGGGGCTGCGGCAGGCAGGCGGGCCGGCCCTGGTCGCCTCTGCGGGGGTGCATGGAGGCACCCCGCGCCCGCAGAGAGGTACCGGGCGGGGGGCCCTTGTCAGTCAGGGCTTCCCCTGAGGGGGCTGCGGTGGCCCGGGCCGTGCCGTGGGGGTAACCGCCTTTCCCCTCCCGTTATCCCCCCCCCTCCCCTGTGGTTTTGCAGGTGTGAATCCCCCGGAGGACAGCGCGCCTGCTCTGCTTGGCCCCCACAAGGCGAGCGGCCCCGGGTCCCCACCTCGCCGGCCTCGGCCGGGCTGCAGGAGGAACAAGGAGAGGGGCTCGGGACCTTAAAAATAGCGTCGCCCCCATAACCAGGCAGCTGCTGTCTCCTGAGAAATGAAGAAGTTTTTCGACTCGCGTCGGGAGCAGGGTGGCTCTGGCCCCGGATCGGGCACCAGCGGCGGTGGCGGTGGCAGCAGTGGCCCGGGCAGCGGGTACATCGGCAGGGTGTTCAGCATCGGCCGGTACCAGGTGACGGTGGACGAGGTGCTGGCGGAAGGTAAGACCCCCCCAGTCCCTTTTGCGGAGCGCTCTGCCTTTGCTTCTTTTCCCTCCCCCTTTCCCTCACAAAACTGGAAAGGGAGGCTTTGGCCTTTCCCCTGCCCTCCCCCTCTATCCCTAGCTCCCCCAATATTTCATTTTCCTTGACGGACTTGCAGTCCGGTGGCATCTGCAAGCTGACATTTCTGGTCTTCCCATGTGTAAAGCTAGTGTGGGTTTGCTGGATTTGGTTTGGGTTTGGTGGGTTTTTTTTTTAAAGGCTTTACAAATTGAGGGGATTTCAAAAGGTAATTGTTTCCCACCTTCCCTAAACTGGGAATTTAAAAAAAAGTAAAAACCAAAATTGTCAAATGTTTGGCTGCAGAGCAAGGTGCTGTAAATAAAGAAGGCAGTGGCCTTCACTCTTAACTTTCTTCAGCTGGTTGCCTCCTTTCCTACACTAAGCAGAGAGGAATAAAACACTGGAGTAAACTCCTTGTAGATATGTCATGTACATAGGTAGCCTGAGTAGAGCAAGCTGTGATCTGAGATGAGGGATTTCTGGCTTTGCAGGGGAAGCAGTAATCCCAATTGCATTTTTTCAAAATAAAACAGTTAAAAGAACTAAAAATGAACAGTAGGGATTATAAAACTCTTTACGTGTACAGTCCTTGCAGTGCAGCAAGCTGCTGGTGGTATTTTTTTTAATTTTAACCAGTACTGCTGCTTTAACTATCATTTTACATTTCATTTGTTTGGGCTATAAGGAACCTTATGAATGGCTCTGGCTGGTAACCTTACCCTCGACCTTCAGAGAGGTGTTGGCCTCCTTAGACCTGCTCCTGGTCCCTCTCCTTTGCAGCGTCCTTTGCAATTTCAGTCAAAACAGTGTTTTGTTTTGATCTTGTAATTGCGAAGGAGAGGGTAGCTGCTGTATGAAAGCCGAGTGGGAGGACCTGTGTTGGCTTCTACAGAAAGAACCCTAAAATGGAAAAGGGACTCTGTACGCTGTGTGCATTCAGGTTTGTAAAAAGTCACCACAGTGTACAAGAAAACAGATCTGTGACCATCTTTCAGACATGGTTTCTGATATGTTCTGCTGCATGCTGAGCTGAGAGGAGCACCAAAACCAGTCCTTCAGCTAGTCACTATAGTGATTTTTTTCCTGACTTGAAATTTGCAATATAGGTTTGCCTTGGCTGATATTTCCAAGGCCCTTTTGGCCCTAGAAGCTTAGGAACTATATGAACTAAACGTGAGAAGCTGTCACAGTCTTTTTTTAATGGTTGGCCTCATCCTGGTAACATGGGAAAACAGAGGCTTTTTTTGCTGATGAATAATCTGTTGGCAGGTTCTGCCCCAGTGCTGACAGCACCAGGAAGTGAGCCTGTGTGTCACTGGGCTCTCTCCTGCTTGGCAGGCCTAAGCTGCAGCCACCAAAGGTGGGAGGTAGTAGCACAGATTGTGCAGGAGAAGTGCTTCCCCTTCGCACCTCGCTGTCCTGGAGGATCTGCTGCTTGTGGGGGCTTTTGCCGGTGACTCCTGGTTTCTTGGCTGGCCTCTGGGATGGAGCATTGCCTAGGGTTGGCTACAACTCTTAGATCGGCATGCACAGGCCAAGTGAGGTGCAGGAGGCCTGTAAAATGGGTGCTGTGTTCTCTTCCTGCCCACGCTATAAGGCAAAGGAAGTTCTTTTGGTGAAATGTGCTATGCAGGTGTTTTCCTCGCAGTTAGTCTCCTGGTGTGGGCAGTCCGAAATCCCTCTGCGTGGTGAGTGAAGTCTCCAAAGGGACAAGAGCAAGGTGGCTTGTAGGTTTGCAGGTTGTTGCCTTTTGATGGGAACAGAGGGTTGAAAATGCCATTTGCTTTATAGGAGGGGTAGGTCATCTGGGGTGTCAGTGTGGGTCAGAAGCACTGTAGCTTTGCATACCTGTGGCCTTTTGGTGTAGCTGTGTGTACTCCCCAAGTGCTGGTAAGCAGCATTTTTTCACTGACTTGGCTGGAAACCTGGGAAGCTCTCTGGCAACCTGGTCCCTGCACTACTGACATCTGAGTCCTCAGCTGGAAAACTTTTTTGTATCTGCAGTGAATTTTGGTGGTTCAGCAGTGTTGAAAAGGCAACTTGGGAAGTCTTGGCTATTTCTGCTAAAAGGAAAAGTCCCCTGGGAAGCGCTTTGTAGGAGGAGGAGTATCCTGTCTGGGAAAGAAACATCTCTCGTCCCCATTGCTTTAGAAGGGAGAGGAGAGGCCTGTGTTTTGGTGCAGCATGTGAAGCCTAGAAAAATAAAGGAGATGTGAGAGTGGTTTAAAAGAAAGAGTCTCTGAAATGATGATGGATGGTGTGGGGGATACTTGAGTTGCAAGCCTGAGGAACTGGTTGAAGCGGAAGTTTTTGAATTAAAGTGTTGGGATTTACCTCTGTTTGACAAAGCTGTGGCTGGTCACTCTCAATTCTGCTGAGCAACCCTGCTGAAGATGACTGCTCCCTGGCCCAGGATGGGAGTCCTTAATGCAGGCTCTGTGAAGTGTGCCAGATGGCAGATGTCTCCACGTGCTCACAGTCTCTTGCGTAGATCCCCCAAAATATCTGCTGCGGTTAGGTACGCCCCCCACCCCCTTAAAAATAGTTGTGTCTGGATACTTGCTTTCCTGGGCGAAGAGGAACATGTCTTCCTTTTGGAAAGAAGTAGATGGGAATAATATAGAAGGAACTTGAATGGTTGGTTGTCCATGGTGTTATAATACCAGTGAATCAGGTGGGTTTTTTGTTTTGTTTTTTTTTTCCCCAAACAGTATATGGCAATAGGTGATTGATTCTTAGTTGGATCTTTGTAGTCATCTTGCTCTAATCCATATAATAGCACAAATAATCTCTTGAAAAATTCCCTGCAAAGTTTGCATGAGGATTAACTGCTGTGGGAGGTCAGCACTGCTGGCCTTGGAGTTCTGCAAGGCCAGGGTTAAAGTCGGTGGCATCATCGTAGAGTTCCAGTATGGGCTGAGCGGGGGTCATTACTGACTTTAAGGTGACTGGTGTTTCCGGGAGCTGAGGTGAATGCCCAGGAGGCGTTTGAGTGTGTGGGTGAGTCAGGCTACTATCTTACTGTTTTGTTTATGGAAAGAAACCAAAACAGTGTGATCAAATTGGATGCTGCTTTTTGTTTCTGCCTGTGTGTAGGGAAAAAAAAAAACCAAAATAAAAAACTCCACCCCAAAACCTCACGCTGGAGTTATAAGGAGGACAGTGTCCTTCTGATGAGGACCAGAGCAGCAGAAACATTGAGAAGGATGTTGCCAGAAAGCAGAAATTTGCTAAGGAGTTTGTGGGATGTGCCAGTGTGGCAAAGTACTACAAGCCACATGTGCTCCTCTGAGCTAAAACTGACAAGGTGGGGATTGCCCCAGTGTCCAGTTTTCAGGGGGCTATGTTTTGTGTTACTCTGTGTACTTGCAATATTGTAAGAGAGTGCTGAATCGATCCAAGGTACATCAGTGTTGATGGGGTGCACGTTTGAGCTAGGATTTTGCTTGTCTTGGTCTATTTCTAGCAAAAGATACAGGCTGTGTTTCTTCAGGTCTGTGAAAAGTCACTTTTTCCATTAGTAGTATTTTTCTGAAGGTGCTACTTATAGTCTTTTTGACTTAAAATGTGTAAGTTGGGGGATTCAGGTTTAATAATTGTCAGATATTTCGCTGAAATTTTTTTCAGATACATGCCTCTGTGTGTGCTGCTAGCTAATGTATATTTCAAACTATTTAATGGTAGACATTATAAACCAATGCAAAATCGGCTTAAATTGGCCGGCTATGTTTTTTACTCCATTTTGAAAAGACGGAAGTTGCAGGAAGGTTTCATCGTGATTTTGTTTAGCAGACCTGCAGGCCAACGCATGCATGAAGAGCTTGGTAAGGCTGTGAATGCACAACCTGTGCCCAGTGGGGGAAGGTGGTCCCCTGAGCTGCCTAAATGTGTGGCTGGGCTAATTGCAGAGGCCTTCTGCCGACCCCTGCCTGGCTTACCCTCAGCGCTTTCTTTCCCTAGAGTGTGCAGCACCATAACCTGAAGTCCCTGAACTTACACATGAGCTTCTTCTGAAATAACTTCACATTAAAACAAACCCCATCTGAGGTAAATTTTGTGGATTTACATGATCCTCAACCCAATTCCAGTGTGGCTGGGTTCAAGACACCACTTTGAAGTGTATTTTGTCAGTTATTGCCTTCTAGCTTCTGCCAAGTGCCAGCTGGTAATCAGCTGACCAGTGACATTTGGATTAGGAGTTAAACTATTTCTCCTCTTGGAATGGGACATGTGATTTCCCCGCCCCCCCCTTGCTTTTCCCGTGTACCTTGTGAGGCAGGGCATGTACAGTGCGCTCTGCACTGCTAGGTAGGATATTGGCTCCTCTCTGTTTTAGTAGTCTGGTTTTTTTGAGTGTACAAGCCAGGCAAACTGGTGAAGAATCCCAAGTGAGTGTTATTTGGAAAATGTTGAGGTATCCCAAGTGCTTTGGTGCTTTTAGCAGCACAGATTTTGCGGGGCAGAGTATGTGCCATGTCCCTAGATGTAATCAGGAAGGAAAAGAAGGTGTTAGTGGATTTAACTGTGTACGAAGTTGTATAGCCCAGAGACTCTTGTCATCTAGCCTCACTTGTAAGCTTTACGCAACATGTCAGAGAATGAGTCTGGGATTGTACATGGGGGTGGCTAGTTTCTTACGTAACAGCTATATGACCTAAAAGCATATTTAATGGCAGTGTTAGTCCAGTGCAGTCATGAAAGGAAAAGTTTTCTGCAGTCATCTTCCTAGGAAAGAGCCTTCCATGTTAAAACAAAGTAGTTTCTAATTCAAGCAGTCCTGCAACAGGCTTACGAAGTTGTCAGTTACTTAGTATAAGAAAGCTTAGTTTTGGGATTCTGGCTGAGGAAAATACAGGGTTTAACTATCCAGCTCAGGTCTTGCAGAAGTGTTCTAGTAGTTATGTGTGAACAGGTAACTAACCTCTGGTTGCAACACCAGCAATGACGTTTTGGATCTAAGGGGAACAACCATAATGTTACTGTGTCATGGGCCTTCTCCCCTTTGTAAAGGAGCTTGTCAGCAGTTGAAGAGAGCAGGTGGTAAGTTATAAATGTGCTGAAGACAAGCTGGAATCCCCTTTGGGTTTAGCACTTGCTGTCTTCCAAGCTCGCCTACCTGCATCAATCATGGCTAATAAGGGGTCAGAACTGACTAGGTGCTGCACACTTGCATTGAGACTGGAAGCTGCTTCCTCTGAAGGTGACTTTTTTCAGTGAAAATAGTGATTTGGGCAGACTGAGGCTGTGCCTGTTGGAACAGCACCTTGCCAGCTGCAGGACTTGCTGCTGCTTTTCTGGAAAGTCACAACCAATTTGCCTTCATTTGTACTAAGTAAGTGTTAACTAGTGTTTCACACGTGGAAGGAGACAGGAAGTCTCTGAGGAGAAACATGCCATAAGCAAACCCAGTTTACAGAGGAGTTCTCCCCTGATAATGAGAGGTAACTGAATAAATAAGTTTCCCAGGAAAGGATGCTTGCCTTCTTGGATGGGGGGGAAGCGCAGGATGTCCTTGTAGTGGTATTGTATTGGAAACATACCTCCTTAAATCAGATACTGGCTGCTGTACTTTTTTTGAATGTAGGAATAATACTGACAGTGATTTACAAGCACAAGGAAAAGATTTGGAAAGGCTTGAGTGAAACACATTTGCCAGGTAATTCTCTCTCATTTGTAGCTTTTTATCATTATGGAAACTTTTCTCCTTTTGTAGGAGGTCCGGGAATTGCCACTAAATGAAATGAAGGTTATTGTTAACTGCCTACAGTATGATGCAGTAGAATGAAAGTAGAGGAGAGCTGCTGCAGCTCCTCTAACATGAGGAGCTCTCACTACCCTGTTGCCAGAGTATCTGAGCCCTGGCACTGCCTACGAAGATGTCCTTCCGTTCCTTTTAGGGCTGCTGGGAAATAATATACTGAGATATGAAGGTGAAGCAATGCAGAGTATGTGCGGCCAAGTCAGGAATTGATCTCTGGCCTTCCAGATTGAGTGCTTTAATTGCAGTCTGTGTTTTTTCCCAAATGCTGCCTCTGTGTGTTTTAAATGGGTGTGCTCTTGGCACACATGTGATTTGGGCATAAATTTACGCTTGCTCTGTGGCAGAACCCATGCTGACATGAGGACTGCGGGCCATGTGTCACAGGATTGGATTAAAGACTTTTTTGGAACAAGATACTCATAGCATCTGGTTTGCTTCATGATTTTGCAGAAACAAATTACGTACCAGTGACGGGTGATCTCATAGATGAAAAATAAAAAAAGCCATCAGCAGCTGAGTTCCCCAAGCAAAGATGCATGTGTGCACGTACATCCACCCTGCAGCTGAGCTGGAAGTTGGCTGGTGCCGTGATGAGGACAGGTAGATCTGATCTTCATTCATTCACTGTTAGGAACATGCTGGTTTTACTTCGTATTTGGTGTTCGTAGGGCTGTAATAGGGAGGTGACCCCAAAATGTGCCTGTGTGAACTTAAAAAGCAGTCTGGCATGCTGTTCTCGAGGGTGTGATAGTAAAATACATGGTCTTCTGAAACTACGTAAGTGCACAGCTGTTATTCAGATGGTATCTTAGCTTGTATCTCCTTTACTTCTGTAAGCTAAATGATGCTTGCAAGCTTGACATGCTTTTGATGCACAACTCTAATGACAGCAGTAAAATAAACTCGGAGCTTGTCTCTTAAAGAAGTGCAGAATGCTTCATGAGAAGCACGGTGTGGCCTGGTTCATGTGGTCTTTCCCTGAACATCAGTTTCTGTTCAAAGCACCATAGCAAGCAAGAGGAACCCTTGGTTTCATGTGGTTTACCTGTTTTTGTGACATTACTGCTGTCTTGGATTATACATGGAAGCTATTCAGATGCTGCGGGAGTGTGATATAAAACACAGACTTTCAAAGTGTTTTAAAATACTTAAAATGAACACAAATAATCAGGGCTGATGTGAGAGGAGCACAGAAGTGCAGTCCTATTGCTTTATGTGCCTTGCCTGCATGACCTACCTGCTAAGTCAGTGATACTTTAGTTACCTGTCATGAGCCTCTGAAGGATTAATTGCTTCTGACTTGGGGAAATGCTTCAGAAATCAAGACCTTCTCTCTAGCGTTTAGCTGCTGCTTTGGAGGAGTGAGCTGGATTGATAGGAAATCCTTGCCTTATGACTGCGGTGCGTTCACATGAAGATATTTGTGGCTGCTGTTGATCCTTGGGCTCTGGTCTAATAACTCTCTTCAGGACCTTTGGCAAGAAGTGTATAATACCAGGGGCTATGCAAATGATTGGTGGCATGAAAGATACGGTGAAATTCTTAAAGAAAATAATCCTTTAAGTTGGGAGAAGGATCTGTGAAAGCACCTGTGTGCGTGCATATACTTGTGCGCTGACACACCTGCCTTTCTTTTTTTACCCAGATACTGTAGCACCTCTCGTTAGGTGTGTAGATATATAACACGGAATAACCATCCCTCTGGGATTCAACACAAATAGGCAGGAGTACATTGGCTGGAGGGAAGAGGCAGTGCCATGTCTCTTTGGGGAGAGAGCTGAGAAAAGGACAGGAGTTAAGCAGAGATAAATACGTTAGGATGGCTCAGTGGCTAGAATAGAAAGGTTTTCTCTTTGAAGGATCCCTGTTGCTTTGAGTAGAGTTCTGCAAATGTCCTGTTAGGTGACTTACAGAAGAGGTACCTGCTAAACTCATGCCATGTCTCTCTGCCTTATTTCCCCCTTGCAGTGCAGGTATTGTCAGCAGGATGCTCGTGACTGTTTGGGAGCAGGTGATGGGGTTGCTAGCTGATGTGCACTGAGTATTCCCTGGGAATTTCAGCAAGTGCTGCTTGCAATGTTGAGTGTGTTCTGACTTAAGCTCTTTGGTAGCTGCATATTCATTACAGTCCTTTCACAAGTCAGCAAATGTAAGATGACACAAGAAGCCAGCCCCAGCTGTCAACTGGTAAGATCCTGCTGGTTCTTATGTTCTTTTTTTTTTTTTTTATTGATTATGTTTGTAAGGAAATAAGTGCATTGCAGAGCACTGATATTTGGATTGTGGGGTGGCAAAGGGTGAAGGAGGGACAGTATGGCAGAGAGAAAGGGAAGGGGCAGTACAGACTTGGGTCAGACTGTCCTGGGGTGACTTGAGTGAATATTTCTGGCAAGAAAAATTCTGCTGAAAGTCAGAGCCTGTCTTTTGGTCTTTACCTGTTGCTTTTGAGTTAGAAGATGTACTTAGCTGTGTGAATATGAGTTTTCCCTTCTGTTTCTATACCTGATTACCAGTTGTAGTTTGAACTGTTGTGCTGTCGCTACCCTTAGCGACCACAAAGACCCCTGCGTACTAGGTGTCATACAACTTGTGGTTCTATGCGTGGTTGTTCCCCTTCTGCTCTCTGCAAAGTAGACAAACAGATGGTGGAAGAAAGGCTTATCAAATTATTTTACAAATGAGAAACTGAAGCACGTGAAGATGTAGCGATTTGATAAGGGCTATGTAGGAAAGCAGTGATGAAGCCTTGTATTAAATGCAAATGTAACTCCTTGTCTGGTGTTTTAACCACAGTGTCATTAATATTCATGTCACCATAGTATTGAGGAACTTTTATAATGGATTAGGGCCCTGTGTCACATAATGCAAACACAGAACAAAGACTGCCCATGCTCCTGGGAGGTGCCTGGCTGCCCTCGCCTGTGCCTGCTGAGGCTCAACATTTGCGTTTGGTACCAAAATACGCTCGTGTGTTGCCGCCTTAGGAGACATATTCAGAAAGACACATCAGTAGGTGCAAGCAGCTGTAATCTTACAGCTGATCGTGACATGATAATTAACACAGTATCTTCTAAAGATCTGATGTTATTGAGAGACCACAGGAAACACACAAACTCAACCTTGCTCACACAGCATTCAGCAGAACATGTGACAGGATTAAACATGTATTGGATTTTTTAAAATTTAAAATGATGCTATTTTTGGAGTGGGACAGATGGTGGTATTCTACCTTTTGCTTTTGTTTTAAACTTAACAACATAAGAATCATATAGGCTGTACCTTTCTTTTCCTGCTACCGAGCAGGCTAGAAATGCATATGTTGATATATTTTGTGTAAGTTGGGGTTCTCAAGCACTTATGTAAGTTCATTTGAGCTGATAAATCCCTAATAATTATGGGGCTTGTGAGTAACAGTCACAAGACTACAGGTTCTGGACCCCTGCAACCCTTTCCTGTTTCTGGACATCTGATAAATGAACAGGCAGGCGTATGTCTATTCATATCTCCTTCCTCACCTGTGTATATGTAGAAAAACTCAAAGCTGTGCTTCGTGTTGGGCTGATTTCTGCCACCCTCCGCTGGCCCTGTGCTGAATGATGGATACTGTGTGCTCCTGACTGTACCTAGTGGTTTGAATTCCCTGCGAGCTGGCTGGTGGGACAGTAGATAACTCTCGCCATGCTTGGCATGTACTGAGGAGTTGAAAAGTTCATTGCTGTCTTCAGGGTTTGATTAGCATGTACGCTTCTAGGGGAATATTATGTAGTCCTTAAGTTGTGTTTTCCTGTTACTCAGTGAGATGGTACTTCTGTGGCTCAAGAGTATATCTGTGGTTATATGGGAGACCTGGAAAGGTTGAAATCTGGATTCTTGGGTTTAGGCAGAAGAAACTTGTTTGAAACAAACCTCTATATGCTGTTGTGAAGCTCTTAGAGTATCATGTTAGCTGTGAGCTTGACCTCCTCCTAGAATGTAGGTATTAGGGTTTCTCTTGTGTTTTTCATGCTGCTTTGCTCAGGGATGTCTGGGTGCTACCATAATAATCAAAATTCCTAAATGTCTGACTTGTCTGTTGCCATGAGCTCTCTTTGGATCCTTGCATAATTGCTTCCCAAATGGAGTTTGCTGTTACCATAGCACTTAAGGTCTCCAGTAAGCCCACTCTGGCTGACCCTTGCAAGCAAGTCCAGTTAAAAACCAGTCCCAGGCCTGGCCAGCTGAGTCTTGCTTTCTCCTTCCTCTACACCTCCAGCTACAACCTGCT
Organism: Haliaeetus leucocephalus; assembly: GCF_000737465.1. NCBI lineage: Eukaryota > Metazoa > Chordata > Aves > Accipitriformes > Accipitridae > Haliaeetus > Haliaeetus leucocephalus. The sequence goes on along the minus strand of NW_010972598.1, from coordinate 15,602,039 downwards.
CTCTGCTCAACTAGTTTCATTTTTTCTCTCCTATCCAGTCGACATGATTCACTGCTTCCTTGCCTTTCCAGTAAAGGTTTTCAGCTGCATGCAGTTGCTGCAGGTTCTTGCTGGCTTTGCAGTTCCAGTCATGTTCACTCAAAAACAGTCATGCTCTGCAGCATGTTTATGCCATTGCTAATTTCACTTGGAGATGAAGGAGGTCTCAGATGCTATTAGCAGCTGCTTGGAATAATAGCAGCTGAAATGTGCTTTTTAGAGGGCTGATTGATAACTAAATAAATGATTTTTTTTTTTTTAAGCCGTGAGTTATTCATGACCCATTAACTTTTTTTTTTTTTTCAGTCTTATAGTGGAAGTTCAAGGACTAAAATTGTCACAATAGAGAGAGACTGAGTCTGCTTTGCCAAGTAATCTACTTGGAGGCAGTGTATCTTGCTGCACAGTAATAAAACACTGCTCCATCAGCTTTGGGTTTCCAAGTCTGCCTGTCAGGGAGGAATTGAGTGGATGCACAAGACTGTAAAGCAGAGCACATGCCTAGCAAATCTACCCACGTGAACATCTAAACGTGCTTCCTGCTGTGAAGGCCAGTACAGTTCCATAGCCTTTAGTGAGCTGTTATTTGTTATGAAATTGCTGTCACAAATACTGTGAGACTTTAATACCCCTAAATTAAGGTGTCCAGGCTGTGTTCTGACGGTGTCCTTAGAGGATAGGTAGTGTGACAAGCTATTCCTGCCCTTGGACTAGAGCTTTTGAAAAGGGAATGCAAAGTTAATGCACAGGACGAATCTTGCCCACTGATTATTTTAGGCTTCTAATACGCTGTTGCATGGCAGAGATTAATTTCCTTCCCCCTGCCCCCCATTTTTTTTTCTTTCTCCCTTTCTCTGCTATATTGTAATTTACAGCTTCCTTTTTTTACTTTCTCCATGGAACTGGCTGGGAATTGAAGGAGTATCATCTAGGGCAGAGGAGTGGCTCTTAAAGATCTGAGACAGGGTCCTGAAAAATGCAAAGAAATGAAGCTGAACAGCTTTAAATCAGACCTATCAAAATAAAACCCAGAGAAGTGAGGAAGAGGCAGTTAAGCTTTTTCCGTGTCATCAGTGCAGTGAAAATGTCTGTGACTATATAAATATTTTGTGGCTGTTTGCAATTGTGAATGTCATAGTTTTAAACTAAATATTCACCCCCCCAAAACCACAACAATCCCTAACCAACCAGTCTTGCTATCCTAAAAGTAGGAGAGGTAAAGACCTTGCTTCTATTCTGTATTGGGTGACGTTTCTGGTTGTATTATTTTGCACAATTTAGGCACTTGTGGCCGTGACTGCCACGCTAACATTAACTGTGATGTACTGCCTATTTAAAAAGAGCCCAGAAGAGGGTGGAGCCTGTAAATCTAAATCTGTCTTGTCATGGCCTAGATATTGCAGCAATGACACTAAGCAAGGGCCCTGTAATTATGTTGGTAATATTGGATAATCACATTAGGATTCTCAGCTATGGTAAATCTGTGTAGGGCTAACTATGTCCCTGCTTTACTCTTGCTGAGAATCTGACCCACGAGCTCTACGTGAGCTTGAGCCTTTCTTTTACCTGGGGAGAAGTCCTTTGCTCTGTTAGATACGCTAGCTGTTCTATTAAAGTTTGTCTGGTGGTATTTAAAGACTAGAGCTTAAGCAGTGCTGCCGCTGGAGCTGTGAGAGCTACTGCTTTCTTAGGCTGGTAGTGAGAGGAGTTCTAAAAAGCAGGGCTTTGCCTGCACACCTTGGGCTTTTTTGCAGTATTGGATGCAGGCCTTTGCCTTGATGGTGTGTGCTGTCTAATGGATGCACATGACTCTGGAGATATCTTTGTAGCTGTTTTTTTTTTTTTCTTTTTTTCTTTCCCCCTTTCCACTAAATCAGTTGTGCAGCAGTTGCATTTTGTATCCGGCACAAAGCTGACGCAGATGCTGGGCTTTCTGTGCCCAGCGAACTTGCTCAGCATGAAGCTGCCTAACAGATTGTTGCTGGCCAGCGATGGAGTCTCCTCTTCTTTTAAGCCAATAGAACATGGAAACTATATTGCTCATATGTGCAAATTTACTTTGTGGAGACCAAATTCTTTCCAGCTCAAATTTGAGCTGCGTGGAGAATTTCCTGCTGCTTAAAACAGTTATCACTGGTGGAAGAGTGCAGAGCCTCACGCCTAAACCTTGTGACCTCTGGAGCTGTAGGGTTGCATGTGTAATTATCTGCCACAGGCTGTCTGTGTGAAATGGAGGATTGAATGTGAGTTTATAACCTGCTCTGCTCAGAACTGGTGTTGATGTGAATATGAACCAGGTGAACACAGAATCTACCTTGATTTCCCAACACTGCTTTCCTCTGGCAGTAGGACCAAACCTGTGAAGCCCCAGCCTCTGCTAGGAGGAAGTGAGTTGTGTACATGCTTGCTCTGCAAGAAGGGAAGGCGAGTTGGTGATTTTATGGGGCTGCTGCTGATCAAAGTTTGAATATTCTTCAAGAGTTCGTCTTATGCCAGGAGGATGCAATCCTTGGATAGCTTGACACACAACCTGTGTCCATGTTCCTTGTATAGTTTCTTTAGCTAAAGTATCAATAGAAATATTTATGAAGTGAAAAGCTGCATTTCCTGTAAGTTCAGTTTAACTCGGGGCTCTCTTGACTTTTGACAGTTGTGTCACTGTTACAATCTTCTTTTGCATATGATCTCTGTTCAATTCCTGATCTTGTTGCAAATATACCTGCTTCACTAATTTTCCATCTGCTTAGTATCTCATCTGGGGAGATGCAGGTTTCATCTAGTTCTCCTGATATTTGTGCCTATTTCAGATTTCCTGTCTTGAAATATTAGGTGTCCTTTATGTTTTATCTAGGTGCTATCTACTTTCCCCGCAGTTCTGAAGCTCTGATTCACTCCTACAGCCACTTAAAATGGTCAGAACATGGTCGAAATTTGAGTGTTTGTGACCATTGCTGCTTACACAGATGAAGCTCTTTCAGCTGGAGTTAGTGGTTTGCTTTTTATTCTTTGCCCTCCAGATAACTCTTAAATGTTCAGACTATTTAATTGGCGGTTGATGTTTCAAGATCTGATTTGATAAGTTTCCCAGAGCAGTTCTATCTCCACTCCAGTGTGAAGCCTTTTAAAGTGCTGTTTAGGGGCAATGGAAGCAGCTCAAAGGAACAGACTAACCCACAACTGAAAGCTCAGTAAACTAACCAGAATCTACACTGATTTTTGTTTTATTTTAATGGTGTTTCACTCCCTGTACAGGTGAATATGGGGAGGTAAGCCACTGAGAGCTGTACCTTTCCTCTTGGAAATGAGCATGGGGAGCTTCCCAGGGACTGCTGCTGTGTGTGAAAGGAAGCATGGTTCTTTGTTTTCTGTGGTCTCATTTGCCTCATAGCTATTAGGCCTGCATGGACTATAAGGACTCATATCTTTGTGTTTTAGAGCCCTTGAGCTGAAGGAGAACACCTGCAGTACTGTACAGAGACCCTACTTTCTACCCTGCAGAGACCAGTGGTTTGTATTCCTGATACATAGAGTTCATCTTAATAGGTTGCTTTAAATACTACTCTAGGAGGTGCTGGGGCACGCATTTTAGATTGAAGTAGTCCCTTAAACTTGGCACTGTTATGCTTTAGCATAAGTCAAGTGACTTAAAAAAACCCAAAAACCAAAAAACAACTAAGTAAAGCTTGTTATTTCCTTTGAGGTAGAAAACCTCGACTGAGAGTAGACCTGTTTAGTTTAGCATTATTATCTGCTTTTCTCAGCTGGAGAGTCTGTTGGCAGGGGATAAGGGTTTTTGTTTTGTTCTTGTTCAGAACTGGACTCCTTGGTTTATAACACACATGTACACACACACAAACTTGCGCCCTGGTTGGAGTTAGAGGAACTTGGGTGTAGTAAGACCAGGAGATCCATATTCAGGCCTTCCTGGTTCCACAGAGACTACTGCATGTTCTGTTGTCTGTGCAGCATGTCCTGCTTTTCACCCCTCTGTTCTCATTGCCACCTTTAGAAAGTCATTCAAGTAGCACTTAGAGCTGTGGGTTTCTGTGTATGAGCCTGTTCTGTTTCAGCTGGTGGCTGAGCACACCCTGTTACTACTTTGTGCTTGAGCTTGCAAGCTGTTGACATGGCTTAGCCTAGGTAAAGAGCATCCTAATTTTGTAGCCTGGATTGTGGGAAATGAATACCAATTATGTCCAGGTACTCCTGAGACATGATGCAAGCCTGTGCCTCTAGGATAGGCTATGTGTTTTCTGTGCATGCAACTTGAGGGTGAATAATCTTTGCTTATATGGATATAAAATAACATGTAAATACCCTAATGTAACCAGAGGATTATGGAATTGGGTAGGAGAGTGAGTCATAAGCATTAATTAAATCCCAAACCCCAAGTGTCATGATGAACACTCCAACATGTAGTAATAAAACAGCAAAATGGAAACACAAAGGAGAACATTATTACAACCGCCACTGCTTCAAGTCTTTTTAGTCTTTTTGTGCTAGGTAATCTGGAAAAGACACTCTGTATAGCATACTCCAGCTATGCAGGAGGTTGTGGAGAAAAGACTGGCAGTAGCTTGTTGATGTCTGTCGTGTGTAGCGTGAGAATCTGGTGTTGAAATCAAGTCAACAGAGAGTTTGGTGAGACTTCCTGACGGTAAGGGTGTCCTGGTTTCAGCTGGGATAGAGTTAACTGTCTTCCTAGTAGCTGGTACAGTGCTATGTTTTGAGTTCAGTATGTGAAGAATGTTGATAACACTGATGTTTCCAGTTGTTGCTCAGTAGTGTTTAGACTATAGTCAAGGATTTTTCAGCTTCTCGTGCCCAGCCAGGGCACCTGACCCAAACTGGCCAACAGTGTATTCCATACCATGGGACGTCCCATCTAGTTTAGGAACTGGGAAGTGGGGGGGGGGCAGGGATTCGCCGCTGGGGGACTGGCTGGGGGTCGGTCGGCGGGGGGGGAGCAATTGCCCTGCGCATCATTTGTACATTTCAATCCTTTTATTACTACTGTTGTCATTTTATTAGTGTTATCATTATCATTATTAGTTTCTTCTTTTCTGTTCTATTAAATCGTTCTTATCTCAACCCAGGAGTTTTACTTCTTTTCCTGATTTTCTCCCCCCTCCCACTGGATGGGGGGGAGTGAGTGAGCGGCTGCGTGGTGCTTAGTTGCTGGCTGGGGTTAAACCACGACAAAGGGTAACAACACCCCAGGAATAAACTGTTCAAGAGCATGTGGAGAATGTGTAAGTAGAGTAGCTAAAGAACAGGTTAGACAGACGTGTCAGGAGTGACTGTGGGCAATGTCAGTCCTGCCTATAAGTGAGAGGCTGAGTCAGGTGAAATCCTGTGCCAGACGGTGACGCGGTGACACAGGGCCATGCTTTTTCAGTGAGACAGTTCTGTGTTGCTTACCAGCATCCTGCTGCAATTTGGAGAGGGTGAAATGAGGCTGGAGAAAGCCTCCCTCTGTCTGTTAATCTTGTTATCCTTGACCTACCTCCATTTGACTCCACTGGGGCAAGAATAAAATCCTCTTTCTTTATGCAGATTTTGTATGTTAGTCATAAAGCTATAAAACCACCGGAGAGAGAGAGAGAGACGTTTGAAGGCCCAACATGCTCACCTTTTGGGATGCTGCTTAGGTGGAGATGACCATGAAAAAGGAAGAAAATACTGGAGGCCATGCTAGTGATCCTGTAGTTATCTCTTTAGCTGCAGCGAGTCTGGTGTCTTTGCTCAGGGAAAACTGAAGTGCCCCTTTGCCTGCAGGCTTTGTAGTAGCAGACTACCTCCTACTGCTTTCTAAAAAAGCAGAGGGTGTAGGAAATGCTGTTTGACTGTATCAGTGATTAATCTTTCACCAGATCGAAGCAAGCTTGTGAGTAACAGATCTAATGCTCGCTTTCAAGACTGGATTCTTGGCAATAGGCAGGGCCCTTTGATACCTGGCAGTACTGGGAAACCTCTAAAAATGTTTCTTCATGTTGGTAGCGTGTTGTGCCATATCCAAAATGTAATGTGAAGGGTTTCTGGGTGAAGCTTCAGTCCTATCCTGTTAGGATGACTTGCTACTATCTCTTACTATGAGATGCTGCGATTTGAGGGGTCTTTTCTGGTCTTTCCCTGGTTGGACACATTCAGGTGTCCTTCCAGCACAAATTTGCTTTCTGGAGATGGCCTGCAGAGCTCATGTCTGCAAAGCAGAGCTCAGGGGCGTGAGCTGTGTAAGCAGGGCCTTTGCTTCATACTGCTGCTATGAGTAGTATGTTGTCACACTGACCCATGTGTTCTTTGGTCAGTTTCTTAATTTTTTGCCTTTTTTGTGAATCACATGCTCTCCTACCCTAGTGACATCCTTTTTAAGACCATGACTTAAAGAACAGAGGATTTCTTTGCAAATTGCTTGTGTTTCTGACAATCTCCATCTCAAGGAAGTGGGAGCAGAGATAATGTTCCAGGTTGAACTCAGGAAATCATAGCTCATATCAGTGTCGTCTTTGCTTTCTTTGATATAGCTGTGATCTTGGATGTTACAGCCCTAATGCAAAGTCAGCCTCGTTACTGTGGCATCTTAATTAAACCTCAAACCACTTTAAAAACAAATCTTGAGGGAGTTGTATTTTTCTTTAAAGGTGTTAATGCTGACATCTCTGCCTAACTTTAAAGGTGGTGTAGATGCTTCATAAAGCAGAAAAAACAACGTGCAGTGATCCTGACCATTCCAATTCCTTGTTATGTATCAAAGGAGAACACTTCACAGTACTGATCCCAGTTTGTGGGCACATTTGGTAATAAAAAGGGTTAATATTGGAACAGAAAACTTATTTTGGGGTGAAATTTCCTGTCCTGGAAACAAAGAGCTCGTAAATGATGGAGAAGTTGTATCAAAAGGGGTAAAATGGGATTTTAAATTGTACCTTTTTTAGCAGGTATGCTGCAGTAATACCCTCATGCTAGACAATGGAAGAGTGGAAGAAAAGATAGCTGAAAGAATATGTTAGTGCAGATTAATACTGACAAAAATAGCACTATAATCCTAATGCCCATCATAGTTGAGTAGGGGAGCTATAATTAAAATAAAAAGCCCATATAAAAATTAACCAGCAAATATTTGTCTGTGTGGAGAGTAACATAAGATCATCACACATGAGACATGATCAGTAAGGGACTGCTGCCCTTTGCTTTCCTTCCCATTATTGCTGTGCTCTTGGGACCAAGTGTGCTGCTTTTTATAGGAGCTGCCAGGCGAGTCTCCTCTTGACAGCGAGACTCACGTTGTGATGCACAGTAATGCTTTCTAGCAGTAATGGGAAGTTTTTCTGAAGGTCTCTGCTGCTCAGCAGACCCAGTGTGGTCTGAGGAGAGAATCCCAGGGCACCTTGGTGTTTTTTCCCTGTCTTACAGATGAGCCACTTGTCCACTTGTCCATCTTCATCCCTGGTTTATAGGTGGGGAGAACCAAGACTGGGTTATTCTTTCACCTTTGTTGAAAGCTGGCACTAAGAGCTGTAGGAGAGAAGCACTGGCACATCTGAGTGCTTTTCGCTGATGTGTTTGCCAAGCTTGATGCTAATGTTAGCTGAACTTGGCCGTTGTCTAAAATAATTATGGATGATTGTATTGCTTAACTCTGCCCAAAGTGTTTTCCTTGGCCTTTTTTCTTTCTGGTAAAGGGTAAGTGACTCCAAAGTTCAGGTTTGCTGAAGCCATCTCTGTCCCTGGAAAAGATGCCCCAAAAGTTTGGTGCTTTATGATCAAGGATCATATCATAGAATCATAGAATAGTTTGGGTTGGAAGGAATGACTATTGTGTATACACAACTAGGGAAAATTTTTTTTTTGTTAAATGACTGCATGTTATGCCAGCTAGAGAGAGGTGTCAGAGGTGCAGGATGGCTTTCTCGGTACAGCAGCAGAGAGAAAATGGTTCTGGTGTTGCCCAAGTGATGATGTCCAGTGATGGGTAATGTGCAGTGTCTATGTGTCAGCTGGTTGTGGCTACGACTGTGGGGAAAAGTAAGTGCTGGGAACTACGTTTTAGTAAAGCTTTGGGAATGGTGAGCTGCAAACACCCTGTGCAAGGGAGTTGATATGATTTTCCCATAACTGGATCACAGCATCCTGACTTGGGGGGTGGCAGGCGTGGGGAATAAAAAAATTGAGTGAGCCTGCCCCTTGTACTTAGGAAAGTAAATGCCAAGGAAGTTCTTCTGGCTTATGAGATAAGGCAAAATATGACATAATTCTTGATGGATAAGAATTGGTAAGTATTTGGATTGTGCAAAGGAGTGGCTTCGTGCCTGGTTCAGCAAAGCACTTAATTTTAAGTGCCTGCTAGCACAACCAGAGCTTAAATTGCCTTGCTGGCTGTCCCTGGAGGCTAAATATTCCTACAGCAGTTGTTGGGGACATCTGAAAAGCACTTGGTTGTCCCCTCAGCACTAAAGCATGGTGGGCTGTCTGGCACGCAGAGCTTTGAGGTGGATGAGATAAAGCGAAAACACAGAAAGCTGGAAACAGTTCAGTGGAAAACCACATGCATTGTTTGTCCAGCTCAGAAAAGAATTTCACCCCTGAAGAATAAAGTTTTTAGTGGCATCCAGAACATTTATCAGGAACTATGGTAATTACAGATATTGTTAATTTGTTTGTAGAACAGTGATGGAGAAAATCCAAAATGAAGCAGTGATTATTTTTAAAGTTGAATTGGTGACTTGATAGTTGGCTCTTTCAAGCCCAGAGATTTGACTACCTTATCTGAAAAGAGGAGTGATTTCTCCTCCTCAAGTTATCCAACATAACCTTGGAAAAAAATGAGGGATGTGATCGAAGACAAAACTTGAATATGTTTGCAGAGGGAAGACACATCCATGCAGTGGAGATGTTTTTGTAGCTGTTATTGCAGAGCTCAAACATGCAGCTGGGAGGTCATCACACTACATGTCTCGTTTGCTCCTGTGCAAACAGCACTTAATGTCTCTGGGAGGTACTTTTAGAGTGGATTTTAAAAGGAGGTGTTCTGCCTAATTGTGTTTGGATGAAGCTATTTCTATTTTGTAGGCGTACCTGCTGTCTCTTGCAGAGGGTGGTGGATTAGCATAGCAGGGTAACGCAGAAAATGCAGTGTGTTTTGGGAACACTAATGGCTTGTGAAAAGGCCTTTGGTCCTGCAGATCATGTGAAATCTAACCTGCTTTACTTTGTGTGTACAGGGCAGAGGCCAGCCAGTCCTCTTCTGGACTATGATTAACTCAGGTGAAGTGGTCTGTTGAGTTGGTGCTTCAAACAGTCTGGCTATGGTTGAACTTGCTTTATTTTGGCTCTGCATGAGCAAAACAGGCTTTCTGTGGGGACCCGTTGTCTGGCAGGCACAAAAACCTGCCTGCAGTAATACCTTGTTTTCTTCTCTGCTGTTTAAATAGTTATCTGATAGGATATGTTTGAAGATCTGGAGCAGAACTTCAATGCAGCTCAAACAGCTGAGTAAGTGATTGTGTGTGAAGATACAGTAATCGTGCTGGTAGGAAGGGGATTCTCGGGACAAGCTATTTCTGATGGTTTCCCTACCGCCACCAATGGTGCTGTCCCAGGAGGACAAGGTGGATCTGTTGTGCCAGGAGACCTAGAGTGTGCCGGAGGGCAGTTGTGTCCATCGAGGGTAAAGTGTGCAGTGTTCAGCGTACAGTTTGTCTGCCATAGCAGCACTTGCTGAGCTTGGCTAATTTATATGTTCACCAGTGAAAGGCAGCTCTGGAAGTGCGTATCACAAAAGGGTGATGGGAGGAGCAACCCATTTCTCTGTAAACTTCCTGACAATAACATTAGTTAGTGCAACTTGCTTGGAAGCAGCTTCTTGTGCTTGTTTGCAGATCGGCATTGCTGGCTGCCTGTGACTTCTAGTTGCAAGAGGATTCCAGGCTTGCAATACATGTGAATCACTTAAATGCAGCAGAGTGCTATCTTCTTACCTTGTGAGGAGCTGAGAGGGTATCGCGTGCGGCTTTCTGTGGCTGGTTTTACCTGGTTTAGAAGTGCTTGTCTGGCTGTGAAGAGTTCTGCATCCTACTGAAATTACAGAAGAGCTGAAAATATAACTACCAGCTCTGGAAACTGGCCAGTACACTGACACAAACCTGCATGGAAAATTGCTCTGGCATCTGTATTGACTGGAGATAATTGGAAACCCCCCCCCCCCCCTTTTTTTTTTTTTCTCCCCATGTCTTCCTACCAAC
>NW_010972598.1:15524093-15591749 GCF_000737465.1 Haliaeetus leucocephalus | reverse complement strand
CCCCCCTTTTTTTTTTTCTCTCCCCAGCTTATCCTAAAACCAGTTAGCAAGAACAACAGTCAGGCCAGAAGCCTGTAGCAAGATAACTGTGTTCCCATGCTGTTGTAGAGGCAGATGCAGGCCAAAGTGCAAAAGACAGTGATGGTTTCCCAAGAGACCTATAGCTGTTGCTGGCTCTAAGCTGATGGTGATCGCAATACTGACTGTGTGCTACCTGTTCAACAATGTTAATATGTCTTACGGATGAGTATATAAATAACTTTTTATGTCTTAGAATGAGAGTGGTATTTTAGCTTCTGCTGGCTTGTATGGGAAAAGAGTTGAATTTCCTTCAGAACTTTAAATCACAGGCACTTGTTTATGAATGCAAGGGAGGACTGTCCTCTGAGCTGACTCTCAGGCTCAGTGCTTTTCTCCCTTCTGGTGCTTGCAAAGTCTCTGGGTTTATTTGCTCTGTTTCATCTGAAGCCTGGACTGGTCTAGTGCCTTTTGCTTTCCCTACGTGTACTGGAAGAAAGGCTCTACTAGCAAAGATGTGCTGATGTTCCTAGCGCCTGGGTGGCTTTGCTTCTAAGCTCTGCCTTGTGTGTGACCCACCCTCCCCGGCCACGTGTGGCATAGCTATCTAACTTCACTTGAGGCAGTGCAGGCTCTTGAGCTGACCTTGGTTGGCTTGGAGTTACACAAATCCTGGCATGTCTATCTATTGTATTGGAGCTGGCATAGTGCAGTAGAGCTGGCAACTTCTGGCCGTTGGAAGGGTTACATTGCTTGCCGTTCACTGGAAATAGAAGTAAATGGTCCTGTAATGTGCATCTGGCAGTGCTTCATAATAATTGCTTGTCAATTTGCCTTTGATCTATTTCCTTTCAACTTTTCTCAGATTTAGCAAAGTTGGGGGTTGGACTGGAATAAGGAGGGAGAAGTTGGTTGTGGTCTGAGGCTCTGGAAGCTGAAAGTAGTCCTTGAGGCTGACAAGGTGGTAATGTTGTAGATATGTAGTGTGCAAGGAGGAATGGTTAACCAGGGGGAGCAGCTGTTAGTGAGATAGTTAGAAGCTAAAGTAAGTGTATTAATTTCAGCATGATGCTATGAAAAGCTGTCAGAGTTCAGATGAGCGCTGGGTGGCTCGTCTAAGCAAAACCTGCTTGTTCAGTGCAGTGGTGACCAAGCAGACAGCAAGAGCTGGGCAGCACCTGTCCTTACTGCTGCAACCCGTAGGAGAAGACACCCATCAGCTTCTGTGAACAGGTCCCTCTTCTGCGTAATGCTGCATGGTAGGTGAAAGAAAACTCTTAAAGCCATTAGAAAGTCTTCATTAGGCAGTGTTGGCTCCAGTCCAGGTGCTTGATAGCTTGGTCTCTTCCTGGGCTGTGCTGAACGGCATCGCTGTTCTGGGCTGTCTAATGCTGCTAAGTGAAAATTTCAGCCATCTATTGGGTCCTCCTTGCCCTCTTCTCTGTCATACCTTTCTGAAAAATGTGATCTGCCTTTTCTGTCTGCTGCTTACCAACAAAGTTGCTGCTTTTGAGGTAGCTGTGGGAGTACAGGTCCTTCTGGAACTCTTCTTTTAGCATGAATCTGAAGTATTGGCCACAGTTGCCAATAGAAAGGTTTCAAGTGCTCCAAAATGCTTCAGGTGTATTAGCTGGTAACCTACTTAAGCACCTTAACCTCTAACCTTAAAATGGTGATGTGGTGTTACTGTTAACCTTTTCTGCAATGCAACAGTTTCTGGTAAGTGCTATTTTCTTTAGCAGGATGTGCAGTTTGTGAGCAGTCAGTAATAAAAGTGTGAGGGTCTTGGGAGGTCCAAAGCTCCAAAATCTTCTCTTGTGCACAAGAAACTTAAAAGGAAATCTCTCTAGGTCTAGGTACAGACCACTAAGGGCATCCCTGCCATTTCCAGGCATTCAGATGTACAGCGGTTGTTGCATGAGAAACCTATAAGCAGATACGCCTATAGTTCTGACCTTGGCCTGGGAAGACCTGCAGCCTGAAACACTCCTGGAAGGAGCTGGATTCCTGTTGTAGTTCTGATTCGCTCTGGTGCATGGATGTGATCAAGCCCTGTTTCTGTAAATACGTGTGCAATGCATGAAAGCTTGTGGCCTGATTTCTTTGCCCTGCCTGTGCACCTGCTGCCCTGTCCTTTGGAAGCCAGTTTGCAGGTGTAGGTTCTTGGTATTCTTAAAATTGGCCCGTAAGTCCTGCTATCTTGTATTTCTAGAGCCATTTTTGTATGAGGAGTGTGGCAAGAAGCCACTGTTCTTTGTGCTCTTTTTCTATCCCTTTCTGCTTCCCTCATCTTCCTGCTGTTTTACTGAGTGTTTCGCAGTCCCATTCTCTGCATGCAAAACTGGCAGTACTAAAGCCAATTAGCAGTGGAAGGTGTAATAAATGCAGAGAAATTCAAATTAGGGTGGTATTTTTCACACCTTTTCTGATTTAAATGTGGAATGACTACCTGAGAGAAGTTAGACATTCTTGAATATGTTGTGCCTTTCTGGACTAAATCCTGGATACAGTCAGAACCTGGGCTCGGTAAACTGTAGTTTGGAAGGAATATTGTGGTCTGTTTTAACCGAGGCAATCGGACCAGATAATGTATTAGTTGTTTAGAGAGTGAAACCTGCACCCTCTCTTGAATGGATGTGGATCATCAAATTTTGCTTCTCTGATGGCAGCATCGCTTACTCTAGATTGCTGTGCAAAAATTGCTGTATGTACCCTGATTAAATCAATACTTGTTTTCTCTGGAGAGAAGCATGCTGCTTTTATTAGTAGCAAAATTGTCATGCTTTAATCTGCAGTCAGTGGGAGTTTAATAATAAAGTAACCAAATTGGTAGGTATATTTGCAGACAAAGTAAGTTAAATGATTTTGCACAGCTTCCATGTGTGGTGTCGTCAGCTGAAGTTTGCAGGAGTTAAAGGTAAGGGAGAGAAGGACATGAGGATGTAGTTTTCCTATGACTTGTGTAAGTACTGTGACAACTCTGCAAATGTTGCAGGCTTCCTCTTCCTTGGATGCGGCTCAACCTGACGTATTCGTCTCTCGCTGCTCCATCTGGAAGATGCTCCAGGCCATGTTTCTGTCAGGTCCTGATGTGTTGATGTTGCAGTTCTGTATCAGAAAGCATTAACTTGCTTAATTTGTATTTATGTATTTTAGATTCTAAGTTTCTCTTTCCTTGGAGCTTTCAGGATGGTTTAGCTATGTTCTCCGTTGCATAGACTACAGTTTTCTTTACCACTTGGCCCTGGTTGCATGTAAGCAAAATAGGCTGATGTACATATTCTAGCGAGGGTGCTCTAGGAGTGACTTTGTTAATTAGCACAGGATCCAAACTAGAGGAAAGGTACCTTGCCCAAAACTTTGCTAATGAGACATGAGCAGTTGGTCTGAAGAGGTACCAGTCCCACTTCAGCTGAAGCAAAGATTTAGAAGATGAAGGTCCTTGAATTTAATGGATCTGCTTTTCTTTTTTAAAAATTTTAATTCATCTGTATTTGCTGCTCAGCTCATGTTTCTTTCTGCTGAGTGTGGCACTGTAAACAGAGACACAGTATCCTGCTGGCCTCCAGGCCTGGCAGGAGGAGCTGTGGGAAGGGAACTGAACTCCTGGAGAGGATGGATGACTTCTGACTTTCTCATTTGGGAAAAGAAAAAAAAAAAAAAAAAGTCTGTGATTCCCAAAAAGTTTTGATGATGACTGAGGCTCTGTAATAGAAAAAAAAAGACAATTTTTTTTGTTGGTTTAATGTTTTCTCTAGATTTTATCTGTGGTCCATGGAAATATTGTGCAGAAATTAAAAAAAATAAGTCCAAACCTGATCTCTCCAATGATTTTAAAAAGCATAATGTGTTAAGAAAGTAGGGATTGAGGAAGTGGTGCTGGTTTTGGGTCCCTTCTTGCTGGCTCCGTTGTGGGTTATAAGAGGGGTAGGGGGAAGCAGTAGAGTGCTGTTTTGCTTTTTTCAACATAGACATCCTTCAAGCTAAAGATAGCACAGCGGGATGTGCAGATTTGTTCTCCAGAAATGAGACAAATGTGGCTAGGGTAGAACAATAAGGCTATTGCTGCGGGTTTAGGAGTTCTTAAAAATGACTTGTAATTTGAGATCCTCAAGTTGAAGCAGCTTAAGGGAGAGAGTCGGGGTTATTTTTGTGTCTGAATTTGAGCACTATAAAGAAATGAGGCCCTCCAGAGTTACAAGGGTTTTAAAACCCTCTCTGGCAGGAGTGAGCAGCATCTGTATGGCTTCCTGTATCGCAGAGCCATGTCCCGTTTTTCTGAATTTGAATATCCATTTTGCAGCCTGGTTATAGTTTTTTAAGACCTTTAATTAAAGTCCTGACACTCTTTTTTTTTTTTTCTTTTTTGTTTTTTTTTCTTCCTTCTGTTGCATCTTTTTGCAACTTCTCTGGGGCTGTGTCATGGTTTAACCCCAGCCAGCAACTAAGCACCACGCAGCCGCTTGCTCACTTCCCCCCACACAGTGGGATGGGGGAGAGAATCAGGAAATAAAAAAGTAAAACTTGTGGGTTGAGATAAGAACAGTTTAATAGGACAGAAAGGAATAAAATAACAATGATAATAAAATGACAAGAATAATAATAAAAGATTGGAATATACAAAAGTGATGCACAATGCAATTGCTCACCACTTGCCGACTGATGCCCAGTTAGTTCCCGAGCAGCAATCTGCACCCCCAAGGTGAATTCCCCCCAGTTTATATACTGGGTGTGATGTCACATGGTATGGAATACCCCTTTGGCCAGTTTGGGTCAGCTCTCCTGGCTGTGTCCCCACCCAACTTCTTGTGCCCCTCCAGCCTTCTTGCTGGCTGGGGGTGAGAAGCTGAAAAATCCTTGATTTAGTATAAACACCACTTAGCAACAACCGAAAACATCAGCGTGTTATCAGCGTTATTCTCATACTGAACCCAAACCACAACAGTATACCAGCTACTAGAAAGAAAATTAACTCTATCCCAGCCAAAACCAGGACAGGCTGTTTCCAGTTAGTTCTGTTTCTAAAGGTTGATGGGGCTTCCTTGGAAAACCTGGTCTAGTTCCTATGACAAACTATGATGTGTAAAACTAAGGTTTTTGCATGCTAAGAGAGATTTTTGTCTAACAGCTCTGATGCTGAGAGGCATGTTATTTGCATGTGTAACTTCTGTGGTTGTTTTGGAAGATGGGCTGTAATGGGTGCCATAAAAGCTGTCTGATAACAAATGGGGAGGGTTATACTTTGAACACAGCAACGCCGTCTGGTCATTTGCTCTTTTTCAATCTTTTCTTAGTAAAAATAAATGCTGGTTTTAGTAAAAGCTTCAGTGGGCCTTTTGGCTGTGGTGTTTGATTTGTTAACAGCTTGTAAGCACCAGTTGTTGCAAGACTGCAGCTGTCAAATGCAGCCTATTTTAACAGTAAATTTTACTGAAATACGGCTTTCTTGCTTGTCACATTTTACATGATGGGGAGGAACTCATTTAAGTGCTAAATTAAGTGCTAGTAGTAATTATGTACAAACATGTCAAATGTAACTATATAAGTCTTGTTGATCTGATGGTTTGTGGCAGCTTGTAAAGAACGGGATTCACCAAAGGGCTCAAACTTTTAAAATGAGAATTCTTTGGGATGTGACTAGCTTTTTACGGCGTGTGACTACAGTTCTTGGTGTCGTGGGACTTCTGAATGCTACAGCAGCACTGAATCATAACTTACTATTGAGCTGATTCTTTAGAAATCCTTAAGCATAAAAGGAATATGTGCTGTAAGGTAACGGAGAGCAAATGAAGTGCTGTCAGGTTGTAGCATTGACAATGTCGTCATGCTTCTCTTTTTACCATTGTGCAGCACTTCTTGGCTACTTGGATATGTGCGACTTTTTTGTTCTGATTCATTCTGATCTCTGGGAGCCAGGTGCAAAACTTTGATGCCTATATACCTGCATCCTCAATCAGTTTCCTATTTCTGTCCAGGACTACAAATGTAAAACTCATATTTTGATGTGTTGCTAACGGAGATGAAAGGCTTTCATCCTAAACAAGTCAAGTATGTCCTGGGAGTCCTGACTTTACTAATAGCAATGACCACAAAATGAATTGTGTTAGTTTTTCTTTTTTCCTTGTTCTTCTGTCCTTTTTTAAAAGCACTAACATCAAACCATGTGTGGAAGATGGGTTTCTTCTGCTTCTTGCACAAATCAGCTTTGTAATGTAACTTAGATGTTTCAAAAGTTGGGAAGCCTTTTAAGTTTAGGCCTTTAGTAGTTCAGTGGGTGATCTGTAGCTCTGATTTCTGTCCAAGGCAATGTTGCTGTTTATATTTCAGCTTTCTTCTTCATAATGGAAATTAATGGAGCAATGAAGGACTGTCTGGCAGGACAAGTAACTGGTGTAATTGCTTGTTTTTATGGAGATGTTAAATGTTAACTTTGCTTCCATTAATCACCCCCTTGGATTCCTTTTAGTTCCCAGAAATAACTGTCTAGGCAGAGTTGGAAGCTCTGGAGCTAAGCACATGTAAGGGGTGCTCCCACCACAGCTCTGTTAGTAGCTGCCGAGTGCCCTCCCCCTTCTGACTGTACTCTGAAGGGAGATGGTGGCAGGGACGAGGTTGGAAGCAAGGACCAAGAGGTTTCTTTGTTAATGAATAAGATGATTTTATGTCTTCTGCAGGAGGATTTGCAATAGTGTTTCTTGTGAGGACTAACAATGGAATGAAATGTGCTCTGAAGCGGATGTATGTCAATAACGAGTATGACTTGCAAGTCTGCAAAAGAGAAATCCAAATCATGGTAAGTCACCACTTCGTACTGGGGCCCCAGACTGGGAATGGAATGGTGTGAGAGCCTGCTCACCATTTGCCTGTGATCTGTGTAGCACCATGTCACAAACTGTGGGTTTTCTTAGCAAAACTGTCTCTCTTTGGAAAGACCTAACTGCTGGAGTTATGTGACTATGTGAAAATCTTGTGTTGAATTATTTAAAATGTAAATAGTTTCAGTGGACAAGAAAAACATGGTAGCTGAAAAAGTAGAGGGAACTTCAGGAAAATGTGGGGAGGAAAAAAACTCCTGAGTCAACCCCACAACTTAATGGTAAGAGGAAGAGCTGAAGAGCTGGGCATGGTTCGGTGTGTTAGACTTCAAAGTCTAACAATCTTCAGTTCAGGGCTAAAGTCTTCAGCCTTTTAGACTTCATCAGAAGAGGCTGATGATTCTGATGTAACTGTCCTTGAACTCAAATCAGTGCATGAATGGAAGACCTCCATCCTGAGATGAATTTATGTCACAACAGCTTCTTATCTATTAGGTTGGGATGAAGAGCTGTCTCTGTATTGGAGAGGTTGATAGATTAAAACAGTATTTGTGGGGTAGTTACCGCCTGGGCTTTTGAAACAGGGCAGTATTTATAATAAGCACTGGGATGTTTCTCTAGATTATTGGGTACAAGGAGTTAGATGATAGGATAGCTTTTTTAAAGAGCTGTTTTAAACTTAGTGTCTCTAAACAAAGAAAAAAATTGAGATGATCTAAATTTTCTTAGTCTTGTTTGGAGCCTAGTAAACATGGAAAGTGCCACTTTTGGAGTTGTATTCAAAGATATTGATGAACATTTAGAGCAACTGTGAGGTGGGGAAGGAAATAGACAATCCTCATTCTGCTAATTTACAACTTGAGTTGTAGGTTTGGGGTAGGTGATCTTCATATCAGAAGCTTTTACCTGTGGCAATTCTGGATGTGTTTTTCTGAAGTAGCTTTTACCTAGGCTAATACCTTTAAAGTTAACTTCTGGAGTTTGTGTGATAGTGCACTGAAGCTTTTGGGCATGCTTTGTCATTGCCATAGCTAAAGCTACATGGGAAAATTTGAGATTAGATCTTACACCAAAGGTTTTAGCTGTGCTCACAAAGCTTGTTTACTGGGATTTTATTTGCCGGTGTTTTCCACTGTCTCCATGTCTTTGGTGCCTCTTTGAAATGTGTGGCTAACCTGGAAATTGAGGGTGAGAAGTATCCTTCTTACTTGGGAGGTCCACTTGCTCCTGTACTGAATCTTATCATAAGCACTAATATTTGCCCTGAAGAACCAGTACGTCACTAAAAGGACATATTTTCTTCTTTCCTAGCTTTTGTGCAATAAATAAGTATTTTAAACTTAACTGCACTTTTTGCAACCCTACAGCATTACAGCAGAATGGCCAGCAGAATCTTGATTTCTTTTACTGGTGAAGCTGAACATTGAACTGGACTGGCTATCACACCTGGGAGCGTGTGTGAAGCTGGCAGTCAAAGGAATGACTTTTCCCTGCAGGTTTAGCATGTGTCATGGATAAGTCATTGATAGGAGAACTTGTGCTTTAATCCACCAAGTTACTTAAAATAAAGTACTTATAAAAGCAAGGTTAAAATTTATTTTATTACCTTAGTGGGTTTTTTTGAGCCTGAGAAGATTTGAGATACTCTTTGCCAGCTGAAGAGTGGAAGGAGATGAGAACAGTAAGCACAACATGTAAAGTGGATGGCCACCACAAAACATCTGCCTTGTTCTCCCCTCCCCATAAAGGAGGAGCAGCTCCGGGTGGCTTGGCCTGGGCCATCTGAGGGAACATGCAAAAACGTGGACTGATCACTGAACAAGTTAGTTTATCAGGTTGGCTGTTTCTCTGCTGTTTGTCTCAAATCCTTCTGGAAGGAGAATAGGTAAAGAGAGACCTCAGGTTTGTTCGAGTTTTGTGTGACGATTAATCCAAAGTGACAGAAGCTTGTGCCTACACAGGAGAAGAGCTAGGAAAGCTGTGCAGTGTAGAGGAACCAGATTAAAATATTGCTCACTCTTTATGGCTGGTTTATGCTTTGAATTTATTTATCTTACAGCGGGATCTATCTGGCCACAAGAACATTGTTGGATACATTGATTCCAGTATAAACTCAGTAAGCAGTGGTGATGTATGGGAAGTGCTGATACTAATGGACTACTGTCGAGGTGAGTGTGGGCTCAACATATTACTCATTGGTAGATTTTCCCTTTTCAGTGCTTACAGGAAACTTGCACAACATCTTCCTTTAAAAAAAACCCAAAACTGTTCTTGGGCCTAGCCCTTCCTTGGCTACCAAGGAACCATTCTGAACAAACCAAAGCCAAAACTAGGTGCGGGGAAGTGGATGATATGTGAAGCTATGCTGACTCTGTTAATGGGATTGGTACCACCTTTGTCCCTGCTCAGGGTGGTCCTAGATCCTTTCTGTTGTGAAGGGGAACCCTTAAATATATATTGCTGTTTTCCGTAGGCTGGTCCGCACAAGAAGTGGCTCTTCTAAAGCTGCCAGGCTGTGGAATGAAATTCTTCTTCACTTTTTGTCATATTGCAAGCTTTTTTCCACTTCAGCCTGACTTAGGATTGTTCTGGAAGAAGCATGAAATGGATAATGTGAAGCTGAAAAGTACTCCTTTTACCTCTGACCTTTTTGCTTGGCTGTTTCTAGCCAGACAGGCTCTTCCAGTCTTTTCCAGCTGTCCCAAAGCTTTGATCTCTTGTGGCTAGGATGTGGTGTTTGGAAAATGACGCATGTGCTGTGCTCAAATGCCTCTCGCAGGAATAGTGTTAAGCAAAAATAATGTTTTGGCCAGGTGACTTCAGAAGTCTGTGGCTGTTTTGGATGGTGGCAGCTGATGGAAACAGGTATTCTTGGGATTGTTTGGCTTTTAACTGAAGCCAGGTGCATTGCAGCAAGAACAACTAGATGCTAAAATGCCTTTAAACTTGTATGGTACAGCTTTCTGTTCTGCCATGCCTTCTTTGCTGCTTCGTTTTGATGCAGGAATCTTCACTAACTTGCACTGGGTTTGTTTGCTGGTAAAAGGAAGAACCTTACTTGTAGTTTTGCTGAAGGAATCATTGCGTAAGCTCCCTGTAAGCTTAAACCTAAAGATCACAAGGCTTGTTGTAAGAAATAGGCCTGACAGTGCTAGTAAATACATACTCAGCTCCATGTTGCAGACCGCACTGTGGAGTGAAGTGCAAACTATAGCAGTTCAGAATGCACTCCCTCCAGCTGCATTAGCCTCCCCTCTGTGCCAGACTTTGGGCTGATGAAGTAAAATCCATCTTTCTAAGGCCTTTCCTTCCATCTGAAAGGAGGAGAGCTGCAAGGTGGTATTTTTCACGTAGCTTGCTTTTGCCAGATGCTCTGCTTGGCATATGCCTGTCTGTCTCCAGCATTCAGACTGAAGCACAGGAGTTGCTGTTATACGTTGGATTTTCCCTTGTTACTTTCCTGTTGTGTCAAACAGTTTCCAGACCAAATCAGTGTGTCTTTGTGTGCAGAACCGCACTCATTTTGAGTGCGGAATGTTCACAGCTGTACTATTTTTTAAGCTGAGCTTTTCTTTTGTACCATGGAAATTAAGTTTTCTGATACTTGTGATGTGAAATGATACAGTTTTGTTTTGCCAAAGGTTCGGAAAGGAGTTTTTTTTTCTCTGTATATGGGGTGTTTTGAGGGGGGAAGAATCCTCTGTGTGGATTGTTTTGGAAAGGCTTTGACAGCAACAAAACCTCAAAGTTGAGGCAAATTCAGGACTCATTCATGAAAACTTACTTTTGTTTGTCTGGAGTTTCCCTTATTATAGATGGATTTTTAGGTTTTTTGCCAGTCTGTGACTTTAGCCAAGCCACTTAGTAGTCTATGGGTTTTTTGAGTGTATCCCTTCCTCCTTACTCTTGCTTACATGTGGCAAACTATTTTGTGGACTGTGGGTGCCCCAAATTCAGCCTTTTATTCCTTTAGTCTGACAAAAACATCTTATTTTGAAGAAGAAAGAAAAAAATGCAACTTAGGCAAAATTACATTTGAGTCTTAACACAGCCAGGTGAATGTGGGCCTTAGAAGCTAACTTGTTGCTCTTGAAGCACTGTTCAAAGATGAGATGAGATGTAATGCCTGCTGGCAGATAGGGAAAACCCCCTGGGATTTAGGCGAGGAAATGAGAATGAAACAAGATGAGTAAGCAGATGGCAAAAAGCCTCTGGGGAAGGCTTGGTGCGAATTTTGAATTTGAACTCATGAACTACTTGTGCGCTGACTGTACAGCCACGGTTTGGTGGGGAGCAGACTAAGACAAGTTATCTCTGGTAGGATTGGGGCTTAGACCAGGCCAGACCTCATTTTGCATACCTGCTCTGATTCTTGGTGTCTGTTTCTCCTCAGGAGGTCAAGTGGTGAACCTCATGAACCAACGCCTGCAGACAGGGTTCACGGAGAATGAGGTCCTGCAGATCTTCTGCGACACCTGTGAAGCTGTAGCCAGGTTGCATCAGTGTAAAACGCCAATAATCCACAGGGATTTGAAGGTGAGTTGTGGACTCCAGTAATACAGCAGGGAGTGTGCATCCTCCTTAACGTGTGTGTCTGCTGCCTACGCCATGGCAGACAGGCTTTGAATACCAGTACTGTGTTTCTGTTGTTAGTAATGAGGAAAAGTGAACATAAATACCTCTCTCTATTGGAAGATAAAAAAAGGAATGAGCCTCATTGCTGCTTACCATATGTTTACCATCTATAGATCTAATTAAAAAACACAAATGTTTGTGAATAGTTCTGTTTTGCACAGGAGATGTGCCAGAATGTATCTGATGAATTATTCACGGTGACTTTCTACCACCTGAAACACTACTGATGTTATAAGGTAGTTCACAAAAAGCATGCTGTAAATTTGTTTCCTGGACCCACATTAAAAGGATCCTTCCAGAGATGTTGGCCTTGGGGCAGGAGTCATAAGAAGCTTTTGAAACTGGCCTCTAGCTCTCTGTTGACCATGAAAGTGCATTGTAAAACTCTGTGTGCTTAGCTGGGAACAGAGCTAGGCCAGCGGGGAGAGCTTTTGAAAAATCCCATGCCTATAATCAAACAAACAAACAAAAAGATGTTCCCTTTCCTCTCAACTAGCTCGTAAAATGCCTGAATAATATATTCAGCCAAGAAGGAGGCTCCTGTGTACATTTGAAATTCAGATGTGCTTTGAGGGTCAGGTTCTTTTCAGAGCCCTCAACAGATGTTTGTTTTGTGCTGTTGGCCATTGTTTTATAGGAGCAAAAGATGCCACATGCGCCAGTGAGAGCCAGGTAGCGCAGGGGGGGAAAAAATCTTCAGGGTATGCTTTAGCATGTTTCAAATGATTGTGACCCCACGGCTCAGTCAGTTTGAGTATATGAAACAAGTCTGACATCTGTTTTTCTAGAATGAAACAGGTGGAGTCTTATAAATTTGAGGCCTGGATTTAAAGCTGTTAAGGTCTGTGGGCATCTTGCAGGAGTTTGTATAGGCAAGGAAAACTGGGGTGAGAGGATGAGGCTTAGGAACAGGGACCTCTCCAGTTGATATTAACCCCTGCTATTACCTTTTTGGTGAATCCCTGGGTTTTTTTCATAAAGAACAAACTCATTGTGTGGCATGTGAATAAACTCTGGCACATCTGTGATGGATTAGTGAGTTGATCTTGAGCATTACTTTCTACACCGAGTTGCAGTTGAAACGGACTGTTACAGTCTGATGTCCAGCCCACTACTGTGTGCTTAGATCAGTAAAGTTTTTGCAAGGCCTGCCTCTTGGTAACCTGTGCCCAAGGTCAGAGAGTTGGCTCTTCTCTGCTTTGAGACATGTTTCCTAGTTGAATAGTCGTGTTATTTCTGTCATGATGACCTCTGGAGCTCTAGTCGCAATTGGGAATAGTACTAACACAGAAGTAATGATTTAGATATGTTTTGACTTTATTTGAGTTCAAATTTAATAATGCCAAGGGGGACCTGCAATTCCAAGAGAGATCAAGGGCCAGAGAAGTTTTGCACAAGTTCTGAGTGTAAAGAAAGATATCTGTCGGCTAGGTGTTTTGTTGGGGTGAACATAACCCTGCTGAAGAGTGGGTAGATGTTGACTTTGCAGACATCTGTGTGGGGATTGGAGGCTTTTTTTGCCTTCCAGCTCTTTGATGTTGCTCTAATACTGGAGGTTCCTGCCCAGAGAGCTCTGCCAGCAGAAAGAATCGTGTGAATAGTCTTTAAGCCCTTTCAGACAAACACAGCTGGATTAGTTTCAGCAGCCTGTGGCTGTGATTTTGAATTAACCCAACAGGCTTTGCCTGAAGCAGAACAACTCCTGTTGGCACAGTCTCCAGCTAATGGGAAGTTGGCTTTAAACTGAAAGAGGGTAGATTTAGATTAGATATAAGGAAGAAATTCTTCACTATGAGGGTAGTGAGGCACTGGGACAGGTTGCCCAGAGAAGTTGTGGATGCCCCATCATTGGAAGTGTTCAAAGTCAGGTTGGATGGGGTTGAGCAACCTGGTCTAGTGGAAGGTGTCCCTGCTCCATGGCAAGGGGCTTGGAACTAGATGATCTTTAAGGTCCCTTCCAACCCAAACCATTCTGTGATACGATTCTATGAAGTGACCAACAGCTGGGGACAGCAGTACCTTTAAGCAGCATGCCTATAGGCAAAAGTGGACATCTCGCTGCAAATAAAGGCCAGGAAAAAGGTAATATGCTATCTCTGTGTGTACTTAAGGTTTTCTTTCCTGATCTGATGGTTAACACTCAGGTGCTGTGTCAGTCTCTCCCTGTGTGCTTATGGCATCATGTGCCCGTACAGGGTGTGATGTTTAGTTTGATGTGCTTTGATTGACTGCCACAGGCCGTGTATTGACGCTGCTTTTTCCTAAAAACTAGGAAGCCCCTCATGTGCTGCCTCTGCCCTAGTTGGGACCCCTGTAGAGGCAGTGTAAGGTTATTGGCAGTAGGCTTGCCTTGCATGGTTACCTTTGCTTGTTCTTGCAGATGTTTTCCTCACCCTAAGGGTTCATAGCCATTGCTGCTGCAGGGCAATCCCTAAAAAGTTTATTTTTGTTTGTCTCTCTCTGGAGTAAGAACACTTCCTATACCTTTAGGTTAGGCCTTTTAACAGCGAAGAACAAATGGCCAAACCTTCTTCTGGCTGTTATATTACCCTGGTTGTGAAGTCTCTGCTTTGAAGTTGGAATCTCTGCAGAGAAACTGTAATTGTCAGACCCCAGAGGAGTATTTAGTGAGGTGGAGGGAGGGGAAAAAATCTATCTAGGACTGATGATAACAATTTACGCAGCTATCCTATACCTAGTGGCAGTTGTTTGCATAACTTATATTTAACCTTGTCTTCCCAGTCTCACATCCTATAATGCATATTGCTCAAAGCACCAGCTTAGAGCCAGCTTTGATTTCTACAGCTCAGAGCTTTCTGCAGTGAGAGGTCTCCCACTTCTACCTATGATGCTTCTGCTAGTCTGAACCCATCTGGTTGCAGGAGTAGATGACTGGCTTGCAGATGAATGGCTGATTTGTCTTGTAGTAGACACAGCAGGATATAGCAAAATACTGTGTCAGTCAACCTGGAGGATGCTCTTGATCAAAATATCTTTCTCTTTTCCTTTCCCTAATTTCTGAATTAACCAGAAGGTCGTGCTCTCATGTTAAGGATTTAGTTTCTTCTGCTTTCATTTTAGCAGGAGGCCTCCCAGTGTTGCATTTTGTGGTGTGATAAGATAGTCACGCAGTGCTGCTGTTATCTCTGTGCTTTCTTCCGTCAACCTTCTTTGTAATGCCAAGTCTTGCCCTGATGCCACCAACAAGCCTTTGCCTGGAATTTGTTTGAGTGGATCTGTGTTGAGAGTGTGATATGTAAAATTGTTCAGTCCTCTAGTAGTAAACCTTTGTACCAACTGTGTTTAAGAATATGCCTGTGCCAAAATCAGTTAGTGCTCTGAGATGCCACATTGCATTCATTTCTTTGCTATGAAATACTAAATAAGCTTTCAGAAGTAAATAGTGAATAAATAGTGAATGGTGCCGGGGAGGAAGGGAAGTTGAAACATCTCTAAAGAGACCTGAAGGCGCTGAAAAGCAGTTGGAAAGTGTACCTGTATCGTGCATCCCTCCCAAATTGCTACCTGAACTTAAAAATACCGGCCTTAGAAGCCATTGGTTTCATGACAGGATAATGCGTCTTGATTTTGCTAGTTAAAGTCTTATCCCTTATCCCTTGCCACTCTGTGTCTGTGCAGTGTTTTACTAAAGAAAGGTGTTTGTTTCAGAGAGCAAAGACAGAAGCTAGCTACATTCTGTAACTAACAAAACTTCAGGCAACTCATAGTTTCTCTTGAAGATTTTTGTTTGGCATCTAAATCTGACTTTGTCAGTGTTGGGCATGTCAGAGACTGCAGCCAGAGTTGTAAGTGCTCAGCAGTGCTGAAAACTGGATTATGGCTTTTTGAGTGTTTGACTGGAAGAAGGCACCTCCATACTCTTTTAAAAAAGACAGTTTTCTCTGGCCTGGCAGTCAGTAGCAGTAATTCAGGTACTTTGTTTTGCTGCTGGTTTTTTTTGTTGTTGTTGTTGTTGTTGTTGTTAGTTTGTTTTTTTTCCTGGAAGTTACTGAACAAGCCTAGTTGCTGGATAGTCCAATGCTGATGTTTAATAATACTTGGAGGATGTTTTAGTGAGAAGTCATGTCAGACTTCTCAGCCAGATAAAGCGGAAGGATTCTTCTGGAAACATTTGAGTATTTGCAGGGAATAGGGACTAATGCTGTCAGTGTTGATCTGCTGGGGAGAACATCTGTGTGCAATGCTTTATTCAAAGCAGATGGATAGCAGAGAGGGGGAAGGGGTGTTTTTTAACCCTTGGTTTCAAGCCAGCATTTCCCCCCTCAGCTGCTCTAATTTGGCTGCATTTTCTGATGCTTAAAATGCTGACTACTTCTTTTTCTTTCCTTCTTGTAAAGATCATCCTTGATGGGGAGCTCTACATACAAAAGATTTTGTTAGCGAACAACTTATGTAGTGATTTTTTTGAAATATATGAGCAGTATGTTTTATCTTGTTGTATCTGAGCATTTGACATTGATTGAAGATAAATATGTTAAAAATTGTGTGTGTTCTCTTGAGAGAACACACTATTAATGCCACTGTACAGATGAGGAATTGGAATGCAGGGATGCTCTGCCAAAGCAAGGAACTGAACCCAGGTTTTTCCACATCTTATATCAGTGTCGAAACATTTAGACAGCTTTCTTAGGTGGATGCAAGCTAGACTTTTGTTAATGCATGATTAAGTGTGAGTATTTGGGGGAAAGGCAGTGACTCTGCTGATTTTATTTATTTATTTTTCAGCTATCCCAGGTGTTTGTTTCAGCATTTGTTTGTTGTCTGATTCAAGCTACCAAATAATATTTAAAAGAAAGGAGTCATCTTCTCAGCAGCCTGGAGGAACCTCTGCTGATACAACCACTGTCTAGGGAGTATAGGGTACCCAACACATTCTAATAATAAGCAACTAAAGTGTGAGCATAAGCAGAGGTTTGTTTTGAATGAGACCCAAAGTGACAGGTGAAATGCAGGCAAAGAACTGGAGATGTATTACAATTTCAGAAAGCATAAAAGTCTGTGTGCTGTCATCAATTTGCCTCCTCTCTGTCCCACTAGGCAGCAAAGAGTTACAGCCCTTTATAAAGCTGTGGACAGCTTGTATTAGCTGTCCTAAATTCAGATGCCAGACTGTGGGTCATAGTAGCTCAGGGAAGTTGAGCACTAAAGACACTGGGACACAGTTCTAGTCCTGAAGCACATAGTAGTCTTAGAGGCAAGGTGATGTGCTTGCAAAAGGAGAAAGGAGGGGGTGGCAGGATGGAACGCAGTGTTACAACTATGCTTCCACGATTTGACTTCTATTTTACGAGCTGTGACAGAGTTTTGATGCATATTTTCTTTGCTTTCATGTTATACTTTTATGTCAGATGTGTCTGATATGTCTTCAGGCACCAAAACCCCTGCTTATCTAAAGAAAACAAATGTTTTGTTTTGGGTTTTTTTTTTCCTCTGAGTGATTCTGTATTTGTCTGTGATGCTTTCAGGTTGAAAACATCCTGCTGCACGATCGTGGGCACTATGTCCTGTGTGACTTTGGAAGTGCTACTAACAAATTCCAGAATCCTCAAACAGAAGGGGTGAATGCGGTAGAGGAGGAGATCAAAAAGTAAGTGCGCTTTTTCTTTTCAACTCAGACATAGTTTGTATTTGAAGGGTAATTTTTTTCTTGTACTGGGACTAAATTTTACTCAGGCCTGTTGCAGCAGATTGGATGCTGCTGCACAGAAGTGTCTGCTGCAGGTAAATAAGTGCCTGGGGGAAGGTGAAACAATAAATTGAGCTTGATGTAGTTGCTTTGGACCTGAAAGACTGAGCGTACAAATGCAGAGAAGTTGCCCACCTTGACAAAGTAGTGACATGCTCTGTTATGTATGGGGTCAGTCTATCTCTGTCCCTCATCTGTCTTGGCTTCTTTGAACTGCAGTACAGCAGATGACAAAATCCCTGTCCTCCGTGAGCCACTCTTCATAAATCCTTGCAGTGACTAAGGGAACGCATGGCCTAACTTCTCAGCTCTTCATAGAAAATGTAAGGACCTTGAGGTGTTTTATCTGGCTCCTTCTCTTCTCCCCATGCACGACCAGCTATAGTGCTAGCAACTAGGTGCACCCTGATTCCTTTAAAAAGGGAACTTGGCTGTTCAGTAGGACCTAGATCAAGAATGGAGCAGACTCGAGGTCCTTGGTCTTGCTTTAGTTTTAACAACATCACTGCTGCAAACTTTCGAGTTCTCTTAATACAATATTCTGGCTAGAAAACAGCATGTTAGAAATGGGTGCAAATGCCTCCTTTTTGTTAGGATTCAATTACACCTGCATGGATTTCCTAGATTGTTTGACTGAAGTTTTTAGAGCTCTCCTAGTCTGACTTTGCAGTCCCTTTGGAATACCCTATTTGTACACTTATTAACAAGCCTGCAAAACCTTTGCCTTTTGCAGTGCTTTCTTGTGATCAAGGTAAATAGCATGCAAGGTGCCATAGCAGAAATTATAGACCTACTGATAGGAAATCTTATCATAAGAGTCTCTTAAACTGTGGCACAGTTTCCAGCTTTTCTATTTGTAGTAATTTTTTGAAGTGAGGCAGATTCTAGCTATAGTTTGAGATAGGAAATAACCTTTCTCTTGTTTACAATGACTCTGAGCAGGAGTCCTGGTATGGAAGTCTATTTATCAGGAGCTACGTATCTGGTTGCAGTCTTTTTAATACAGTTGGCCAAAGCCCCAGCAGTGAGGACATTGCAGAGGACATTTGACTACTGTCCCTGTTAATACTCTGAATCCTTGAATATTTCTGTTCTAGTTCTTAAAATGTACTGTTTTGTGAGTAAATTGCTTGCTCTAGAAAGGATCTTGGTTACTGCTTTGGTTTCACAGGGCAGTTTGCAGTGGTTAGTATTTTATTGTTAAAGGTATATAGCAGATGCTGCTGTTAAAAGATTTTTCCAATAGATTGTCGTCTTTAGTATCCCTTTCACTAAAATGAATAGGGAAAGAGTGAATTATGAATTATTTGGAAATATGGCACAGTGAAAATGCATCTGATATCCACTTTGAACTCACTGATAGATCTTTCTGCTACAGGTACACTACGTTATCCTATAGAGCACCAGAAATGGTCAACCTGTATAGTGGCAAACTTATTACTACAAAAGCAGACATATGGGTATGTATAAAAACCGCTTAACATCATACAACTGGCCTGCAGCTTGCTTTCATTACTGTAATGACAGGGTAACTGTCTGGCTGGGGCTAACCTAGTTTCCGTAAGAGACTGGACAGTTTCTGAATAAAGAGCTCCTCTTCTTGACATTTCTGATGAGTTACTGCTGAGCAGGGTGGTTTGTGGATAAAACCTGCATGCTTCTTTGCATGCTGCCTCCCATGTGGTTTTAATTTAGAACAGTGCAAACCTGATTTCATATCTTAAGAGTTAAACCAGAAAATTCAGAGTATTGTGACTTCTTGTGCCTGGGTTGGGTTGCAAGCGTGTGAAATCAAAGTTACCGGTCAGCCTTTAGTAGAAAACTGCAAAAATAGACCTCGCCCCAGGAGCAATCCTGGACAGTGTAACACAGGTCTGAGTTGTCAAACCTGGCCAAAGACCAACCTTTTGCACTGCTGTTTCTAATGATCAGTGCAATCTTGCCATGCTTTTCATCTTGAGAGCAAAATGCAACTGTGGTGTAATCCATTACTGGCTAACCTGATCAAGGATAGAAAGCTTCCCTTTAATTGGGATGGAGATGAAAAAAAGTCTGTGCTGTTTGTAGTGGCAATTCAGCAAATGGGAGGTGTTTAAAATGCTAATTCAGTGCATGTTTGTATGGTTTCTGAAGCCCTGAGCTAGGAAGTAACAAGGCAGAAGCAGTATAAGGAGTTTTAATGTATCCTCAATAGCTCTGCATCTGCATATGCAAGAGGGAAAATTGCTGGTGTGACATCTGCTGGGAAGAGTCCTCTGTCCTCTCTGTGAGCTCTGTGAGCTTGGACTCAGGAATGCAGCAGCTCCTGTGGGGCTCTTGCACCGCTGAGTTCAGCAGGAGGTTTGTAGAACTGGGCCCTGTACCAGTGCCGGGTCACTCGCCTTGGTGTTAGAGACCCAGAGAGGGAAGGTTACAGCTGTAACAGCATGAAAAGATTGTCAGGCCCTCAAAGGCAGCCGGAGGAGAACCTAGGATTTGTGCTCCTTCCTGTGATAATGTGGAAAGGTGGAGACCCAAAGGCTGTCAAATAGCTCACCTCTTCCTGGCATGGAAGGAATTCTGTTCTGGTGACCCATGGAGTGTTTCCAAGCGAGCGTGTGGTGGTGTGCACACTGGGGCATCAATTTCAACGCCTGTTGCAGCACTTGTCCTGCTGGAAACCTCCATCTCCTCAAACCTCATCGAGGTTATTTTAAACTAGAGTGCAATTTAATTGTGAAATCCTATGACAAGATATAAGCTGATGATGAGTTGCTTAGGATTAGGAAATGTTTCCCTCTCTCCCATCTGAGATGGTGGGAGTGTTTCATAATTAGCCCTTTGTGCAAAACTTGTATTTTCTTTTGAAATAGGTGGTGGTTCTTGCTGTCAAAAGCAGCACGGAAATAGATGGAAGGGTGATATAACCTAGCAGCCTGCAGACTTATCTGTATCTCTCTCCCTGGTATATATTTATAACGGTTGAAAGGTTGTTTGAACTTAAGCTTGGAAACAGTTTGGTTTTTTCTTTGTCAGAATAAATGTATTAAGGATGATGGTTATCATTTATTTTTGCTATTACTTTGCTTTTCCCTTCCAGTATGTGGCGGAAACAGGCTTTGCCTGTTTAATGGCGTGAAGAGTTACACTATGTGGAACTGTGGGGTGTGTGTGATGATACTCACACAATCCCCCAGATTACAGGATCTCAGCCTGGCGAGGGAGAGCTCTTCATGTATTTATCTTCCCATAAAGCTATGCTTGTTTTCAAGTCGATCACAGGGATGTTAAAATGTAGGCCTGACATCATGCAGGACCTCTATAGTAGAACAAGCTAGAGCACTTTCCCTGTTACTTACAGTGGTATTTGAATTGTACCATTGCCTGGTTTGCTTCAGTTTAAATCCTTTGCTCTGTTCTCTCTCTTCAGGCCCTTGGCTGTTTACTGTACAAGCTGTGTTACTTCACCTTGCCATTTGGGGAGAGTCAGGTGGCAATCTGTGATGGCAATTTCACCATTCCAGATAATTCTCGGCACTCGCAAGACATGCACTGCCTCATCCGTAAGTGTCTCTGACAGTGGCATAATCCACTTCTGCAGAATTAAAAAAAATAGCAGAGGTGTTTTGTTCCTATATTCCCTACTCCTACAGTAAAACAGCTGGTGTTTCTCTTCTTTTAAGAGACTTGCTTTATCCACAGGGGTGGATAAAGTGATCTTTTAGTAGCTTGGGAGATCACTCTTCGAAAGAAATTATGACGAAAAGAGATTTCTGTTTGGCTAGGCTGTAGTGAACTCTCTGGAAAGGCAGGAAAACAGGCAGCCATTCGGTTTAAGAGTCCTACAGAAACTTGCACAATGAGCCTATTTATGCAGAAACGTATTTCTCCAGTAATAAATCTATTTGGATAAGGAACTGAAAAGAACCACAGTGACTTAGACTAGTGATAAGAATTCATCTTCTATGAATTGAGAAACAGAACTGAAATGATTTATAAATAACCCACTGACTAGAGTGAATGTGTAATTAAGGGTACAATGCACTACTGGCAAAGCTGGGGCAGCTCCCTTGTTTTCAGCACAGCTTTTAATTTTTTTTTTTTTTTTTTTTCCTTTTCCCTATTCCCTAGCCATGGTCTTGACTAACAGAGAGTTGAATGTGTTTGCAGAGCAGCCTGGTATTTTCTTTGCTTGTGTGGTCATATATGTGGCTGGCCTGTCTTCCTCCCCCCTGACGCACTGGGGTTGGATCAAGCTCTTTTACTTTGGGTTCACTTGGAAATGCAGAAGTTGAAACCAATGCTATTCCCTGACCAGGCAGGCTGCATTTCCCCTCCTTGCCCTAGAGCCTTCGACAGCAGCTACAAATTGTTCACAGCTGTATTGAAAAATATCTCCTAGTCCATCCTGACTGTCTGTCTTGCCCCTTTCTCTCTGACCCTGATGATCAGCTCAGCCCCACTGACCACCGACCAGGTGCTTTGAAAGACACAGGGCACCCTATTAGCATCTGGTTATACCAAATGTAGCTCTGCCACAAATGGGTCATGTGAATCTGTCTGTTGTATTGCTGATAGTAGCATCTCTGTATTTTAAAGGGTATATGCTTGAGCCAGACCCAGATAAGAGACCTGATATTTATCAGGTCTCCTACTTTGCATTCAAACTGGCAAAGAAGGAATGCCCAGTCCAGAATGTCCAGGTGAGTAGCAAAGGAGTGGACTGATACAGGGCTTTGTGGGAGGAGACCAGGGGTGGCAATTGGTGAATATTGAGTATTCTGCCGTATTCTGTTGGTTGTTCTCCAGTCCTGTAATTAGGAGGGTCTGTCTTCTTTTTTTCTTTCTTTTTTTTTTTTTTTCATAACTAGCAGTACTGTTTGGGGTTGGGTTTTGGGGGATGGGGGCAAGAATCGGGGTTTTGTTTCATATGTTGTTTATTTCTGTTTGTCCCTGATTTACCTCCTCACCCAGTTACCAGCATGAGGCCAACCAAGAGATCTTGTGCACGTGAACATGGAAAATTAGGCCATGCTTGTGAAACTGATTTGATGTTCAGGCACACTTATTGCATGCATAATTTGTGCTGCAGTTGGTTTTAAACATAGCAGTTTTGTCTGCTGGCTGGCTGGGACTAGCCAACTTGCATTTGAACCACATCAGACCTTACACAATTACCTGCCCCTTCTTAGTGTATCTTTATAGACTTCAGCTGAAAAAATAGAGTTGACAAGTATTTTCTTATGGTGTTAGGGACATCTGTGACATGACATTTTCTTTTGTTGTTTCCAGGTAAGAAGAAACCTTTTTTTTTTCCCCCCCAAGTTTAGGTGGTTATTTATGGTCTTTCTGAATAAGACATGGTTTTAGTACTATTGTGCCTGTATTTTTTATAGCAGTATTAATAAGTATTGCTGCTATTGTCCCCAGGTTGTCTTTTAAAAATACCCGGGTTGTGCTACGAAGCTTTGTGTTCGGATTCCACGTGTAGTAAATGGTCAAAAAGCTGAACCGTATTTTTCCCTTGTAAAGACTATCCCAAACTACTGTCTTCTCATGACATTAACATTGAGGGCATTGTCCTGTGTCCAGCATGAGGAATAATTGCTTTGGGGATCCCCCAATATCCCCGTTTCATTGTGATGCTTTTGCAAATTTTTTCTGACTCTGTTTTCTGCCCTCAAAATACAAAATTCGGTGTTTTGGGGATCTGCAGAACTCTCCGATCCCCGCTAAACTCCCAGACCCGGTTAAAGCAAGTGAAGCTGCTGCAAAGAAGAGTCAACCAAAGGCCAGGTAAACACCTCTCTATTATGCTCAGCCCTCTCTCTTTTTATTGTCTGTTGTCTTTCTGCTGTTTATTAGGAAGGATGCTTGGTATATTTAGCTGCTTCCTTGTGGGCTTACATTTACACATGGAGACAAACATTGCAGTCCTGAGGCTTTTGCTTCAACGACATAAATAACCATTGATCTAATTGATCTGAAAGGCAGAAAATGCAGATATTGGGGGAAATTTTTCTGCATGGTGGGGGTGGGACTTTGACGATGCTCAGCGTGACTCAACATCTAGGCTTTTTGTACTGAAGACATTGCTTGATGGCAGCACTTGAAGTTCATGCACTTAGATGAATCTAGTGTGTCATCCATCTGGAGGCAGTACCTGGAGTACCTGAGAGCAAAGTCAGGAGAAAGACTGCAGCTGGCCTGCAGTGGGCCTGGAATTGGCCCGGAGACCATGAGTCTGCTGAGAAACTGCACTGGGGACTATTGCTGTTTGAGTTTGACCCTCGGCAGATGATAACCTGATGCAGTCATTACTGTATGAAATTGCTGTGATTTCTGCAAGAGTCCTATAATTTCTTCGGGGCGGGGGATGACGACGACACAGGGGGTGGGGAGCAGGACAACACACAAAAACCCAACCAGTCTGTATCTGAAGAGCCCAATTAGTGGGGAAACCACTGTACTGCTGTGGTTTTCTCCTCTCCTGCTGCTGCTTGCACTGCTTATGATACTGTAATTGAGACTTGTAAATTCTGTTGGACAAAACCTGTACCTTATTTTACTGCAAAATGAGCAGTACAGCAGTGGGCACTCTAAAACCAGCAGTTTTCTTCAGACTCTGAAATAGGGCGTCTTTCCTCCTGTCTGTCAGTCCCAGGAGTCTGCTTTGTTTGTTTTTATAATTGAGTGCAGCTACTCTCACGTTAGTAGAACAACTTGATATCTAACAAGCAAATGTATCCACAGAAGGGCAGGGTGGTGTCTGCCTGCTTGGCTCTGTTGCTGTGAATTTTTGGAGCTCAGTAAATATCAAGCAAAGATCAGAAGACGTCCAATGACCTGATTCTGTAGTAGATGTACTAAAGTTAAGTTATGTCTAAAGATGGCAATTTAGACAACTCTGCCCAAAGGTACCGGCTGCTCTTAAGCTAATTTATGTCCTTCATCTGCTCATCTAGAGTTCTAAGTGGATTTAAACAATATTTGTAGCAAATATTCGAATGAGTTGAGTGATTTTGACAAGTTCCAGCTGTCCAGCAGGAGAAGATGCCACAATTGGCAAAGTTGTCAAAACAATAGTGTCAGGTTAATTGTTGTGAATGCATCCGTTTAAGTTTTACTAAGCTTGCAGTTTTCTGGAAAGGGTTGATGTGTGTGTCTGGATGCGCACAAATGCTTCACCTTTATTAGTCACATACTGCTAAAGTATGGATGAGTTTTTAAACCCCTACTGTGTCTTCCATGCACCAACTGTCAGGCAAACAAAGACTGTGCTCTTCCTTTTATTCCTTTCCTTATTTTGTAGGCTGACAGATCCCATCCCTACGACAGAAACTTCCATAGCACCTCGCCAGAGACCTAAAGCAGGACAGACACAACCCAACCCTGGAATTTTACCCATTCAGCCAGCCTTGACGCCTAGGAAGAGACCCACGGCTCAAGCAGCCATTCAGGCACAAGGTGAAACCATGATCCTTGTGTGGTGCTTTCCTGCCGGGCACTGCATACTGCAGAGCTGTGGTGCATGTTGTTCTAATGGATCTGTCTTTCCTCCCCCTGCCCTTACTAGTTGCAGGACCTGCTACCCTGGGCAGTGGTCAGCCTTCACTACCTGCAAGTGTCCCCCAGCAAAAAGCAGCACCTCAGCAGGCTCCAGCACAGCCACAAGCCAAGCAGGCACCAGCTCCACAGCAGGCCTCGCAGGCACAGCCCCAGGTCCCTTCTACTCAGCCACAAGCCACACCTCAGCATCAACAGCAGCTTTTCTTGAAGCAGCAGCTTCTGCAACAACAGCAGCAGCAGCAGCAGGCTGCCTATTACCAGCAGCAGCAGATGATGCAAGCTCAGCAGGTAGGTGTGCATGGCCGTGTTTGTTGCATACTTACCGTGCTAGAGGTCTGCAAGGCCGTATCTTTGCATTTATGGCAAGTGCCCTGTTTTTTTGGGGGGGATACATGCAGTTTTTAGGCATTTTCCAATGTGTCTAATGAGATTTTTTTGCTACGCAAGGCTGGCATTTTTAACTGTCAACGTGGAAGGCCTTGGCATAGTTTTGTCATGTACAAACATAAAATAAGCAATGCTGGTTAAGTTTTTACAGCTCTAAGTGTTTTAGGGTCTTGAGGTCAATGCTCAACTGATGAGCAGAGGGGTACAATTTCTCTTCTGCTCTCTTTGTGGTACAAGAAGCCTGGCATGCCTTTTCAACGGTAAGATTCAGGTCTGTGAATGCATGAGGAGTTAGATGGGATGTGTCTAGATGACGGACTTGCGTGCTTAGCTTAGGTCTTTATAGCAGCACAGATCTCTGCTAAAGCATATTTAACAGTGGAAGCAAAGGGACAGTGAATCTTCCTATCTTGTGGAAAGGTTTGGAATTGATAAAAATGGAGAAAGGAGTTTGAGACCACAGGACAGTCTGTGCCATGGGACCCCCATACAGGCAGGTGTAACACAGAAAGGATCTAACGTTAGACCAGAAGGCCGTTTTCCACCACTCCTTTGCAGATGGTCTCCAAACCATTGCAGCCTATTACTGCTTTGCCACTTGCAGTGGCTGTAACTGTTCCTGTGACAGACCCTGAGTTCTGGTGGTGGTACCCCTGTTCCCAGCTGTGCAACAAGTGGCTCAACAACTGGTTGTTTCCCAGTTCCCAGTGATGCAGCAAGGAGCGCCAGCACAACAGCAGCTGATGCAGAACTATTACCAGCAGCAGCAGCAGCAACAGCAGCAGCAGATGATGGCCCAGCAGGCAGCAATGCAGCAGAAGACAGCAGTAGCAGCGGTTCAGCAAAAGCAACAAGCCCCGGCGCCACCGCAGCCCCAGGCCCAGCAAAGTGCAGCCCAGCCAGTGCAGCCACAGGAGCAAGTGGTAAGAGCCTTGCGGGAAGGAGTGGGGCAGCAGGATTTGGAGGACTGGCAAGTGTTCTCCTGCCAGGTCCTATATGCTGGGAACACCCCAGCAGGGTGGCTGGCTTTTCAGACCCACAGAGCCCAGGTAAATGGTGCTCTAGGGCCTGCTGGTCCCTAGTGCATTATTACTGAGTCGCACGTGTCGGCACTAACCTTGCTGCCTCAGACACACGTGCGGTTGTTTGGATTGCTCTTTCCAATGGGATGATGGACTCTGGAGTTGTGCTCTGGGTCCATAGAAAGAAGATGAGTAAATGATGAGTAGAAAGCAGATGAGAAGATATTCTCTCTATCCTTCCCCTGTCAAATTGTCCTAGAAGATGCGATAAACTCTTTGAAAAGTTATTTGTACTCAACGCATCAGGATGGGCACCGGGCAACAGAACTACTTTATGTTGCTGCTTGTTTGGAAAACTTCCATCTTGTATTCAGGGCTCTGATGCAAAGAAAGGTGCAAGCAGCCTTCCTGGTTGTTTTTGGCATTAGGATAACTTTTTCCTTTAATGAATACTATGGAAAGGAGACTTTTCAAAGCACTGTATCTAAAAATAAATAAATAAATCGGCCACTTTACCAATCATCTGAACAAGTGTCCAAAATAAATGCTCTTTACTTAATGGAAAATACGGCTGTCTGCAACAGGGAAATAGCCAGCTGTCCACAATGTTAAAGGCAGGGGAGCTGTGCCAGAGGGCAGGATCCCCATTGCCAAAGTGTCTCTGCAGTACCTGTGGGAGGAAGCTGTGCCTTTTGCTTTCATTCCTGTGCAATTCCCTCCACTCTTGCTTGTTTTTGGGAGTGCAAAGGGATGTCCCTAACTCTAGTTGAGTGTTGGAAAGAAAGCATGTGCAGGCACCAGACAAGGGGAAGCTGCCTGGTATTTTGCTGTACCAGGTTGCACGTGTGCAAAGCAAACAGTATCTGATAACAAACCACTTCAGGTACACAATGTTTGAGTCCAAACTAAGGGCAATTTGTGCTTGCTTGTTCATGAATTGCCAGTTATTCAGGGCCTAATTAATCTCTTGAGCATGCTTCCTTTAAAGTGACATCAGAAATTAATTTGACTAATAGACTCCATAAGCCAGTGACCTGAGCAATGCTGGGGATGCATTGTTTGTTTTGCTCTCTGGTGTGTCTTGACACTCTGTCATATTCACCCCCTTTTCTTTTATATTAATTTTCAGCACTAAGCTGATTGTTAGGGTAGGTGACAAGCTTGGAGCTGTTGTGTTCCTGGTCTTGTTATTCTTTTGCTGAACGACCTGGGGCAAGTCAGTTTATTGAAATTGGTGGGAGATTTTCAGTGCATGCAGACAGGTTTTGGATGGTACCCATTATTACCCTGTTCCTTTTAGAGGAGAAATGCCTGAAACAGAGTATTGAAGTGCATCTCTTAAAGAGCTTTGCTGTGATTCACTAGCACAGAAACAGTCTTAATTTTATTAAATCAGCTAGATTGAAAATTAGCCTTATCCCCCTGGAAGGCTGATCAGAATGGACGTGTCTGGACACTTCTCCACTCCTGCAGCAGTCAGGCGGGAAAAAGCAGTGGTTGGCTCATTTAAAAAACGATAGTGATACATGGTCTCTACAGAGCAGAGTCACTGAGCAGAAGATACCAAGCCAGGACCCATCAAAACCTTTTCATGTTGTGAGACTTCAGCTTAATAAGCTCTGAATTCATTTCTGTGGCGATTTCGGCACTGCTTTTTTATTTCTCAGCACCAAATGTACTGTTCTGCAGTGACCTATATAGCAAGATGTAAGGTGGGTGCATCAGAAGCAGTCAGGTCAGTTTGCTTCTCAGCTGCAGTGAATTAGTCTGCCTGAAAATGCCAGATGAAAAGCAAGACAGCTAACTACTTTTTTGCCTTGTCCCACTGTAGTTAAGCACCACACGGGGGACATAACTCTTTTTCTCATTGCCCTCTTAGGTCTTTCCAAGTCTTTCATCTGTCTTCCTTGGTCAAAAATGGCCTGGGATGATATGGGATGGGGAACAGGGAGCTAGGGCCCAGGCAGTGAAGGTGATGTTCACAGCTTTCTGCTCTTTGCATTCTAGTTTTCCTGCTTTAAATCCAGCCATTATACTTCACTGACAGACAAATTTTGAAAAATCACATAATTGGACGGGATGCTGTTGTTTATCACTACAAAACAGTATTTCAAGTATTTATGGGTTTGCGAGTTTAACACAAGAGTGAGGTAATGGAAAAATAAGATCAGTCTGAGGAAACCCCTTGAACTTTCTAGAGGGTTTGTGGCTGGGCTATCTTGGCTTACACCTAAACCAAACATGCCTGTTTTTCTCCTCCAGATTTTAATGATAAATGTTGCTCCTGTGGTCCTCGCTGGTTGTTTTGTTTTGTTGTTTGTTTTTTTTTTTTTTTTTTTTTCCTCCTAATAGAAATCTAAGAAAGCTTCTTGCACAAGATTTCTGCAGAAGACCTGTATTCCTTTAGGGATTTGACCCCAGTCACACATCTGCTGGAAGAAGCGCTGCTCCTCACCTTACCCCACTCCTTGTGTCCCTATGACAAGACTCCTGCACACTATGATCTTGATTTCTTTTTTTTACCTCTGTCCTGGATCTCAGCCTCTTTACCCATGAGCAAGTTTGAGACCAGCTAGCCTTTAATGACAAGCACTAATAGAGGCTTTGCCTCCAGAGTTACACCATAGAAAGGGGGAGAAAGTCTCTGCTTGTGCAATTGTAGTAATCCTGAAACAGTATAAATCTATGAATTACCTCCTGCCCCCGATTCTTTTGTTGGTTTGTTTTTTCCCCTCCAGACTATCCCCAATCCATCACTTGAAGGTCAGATCCTCCAGCATATAGCCATTTTTTCATCATGGCTGTTGTTCCTGAACAAGGACGTACCATTTTACTTTTTCTCCTAGATGCAGGCACAAATGAGGCAACAGCAAAAACCTCAAACCACGCCCCCCACAGCAGTGCAAGGTCAGAAGCTGGGCTCTCTCACCCCTCCGTCCTCTCCCAAGACGCAGCGTGCGGGACACAGGAGGATTCTGAGCGATGTGACCCACAGTGCGGTTTTTGGGGTTCCAGCCAGCAAGTCTACCCAGCTTCTTCAGGCAGCTGCTGCTGAAGCCAGTCTCAATAAGTCCAAGTAGGTGGCTGGTCAGTTGGTGTCAAAGGGTATGGAGGGGAGGGGGTAGATGAGGCTCTTCAGAGATTTCCTAGGTAGCTAGGAAATCAAGCTCTGAGATGAAGGTAGGCAGCAAACTCTGAGGTTTAAATTAGTCTTTGCCTTCCCAAGACAACAGTTTAGGGCTTGGTAGAAAGTTGCTGAAAAAATTCCCCAAGGGCAGAGGTCCTCTAGTGCTTCTGTGCTCCCCAAAAGCTAAGCAAGCAGCGTGTTCCTCTGGATTACAAAAGCTGGTGTTGTTTCAGCTGTTCCACCAGTAGCCCTGGTGCATGCTTCACGCTTGCTGCTTAGCATCAGCGCTTCCCCAGGAGTATTTGCTAGCTCACTTTTATAGTGCCTACAGGCAGGAAGCCTCCACGTGGGCAATGCAGAAAATTGTTTCAAATGGGATGCTCATGATGCTTGTTTTAATCCCTGACACCAGGATGCTCAACTAGATTAAGAGTAGATAAGGTTAATTGGTCCCAGGTTTCTGGGTATGCAAGTACAATAACTTGTGCTGAGTGTTTTAAGTAGGAAGTAATTATAATGCAGTAGCTTGGACCAGCTCGTAGTGCTGGCCAGAGGATTTCAGATGGGTTGTTAATGACTGTTGTTTGGTTGGGATGATCACATCCAGATCTGCTTCCACCACACCCTCGGGTTCCCCAAGGACCTCACAGCAGAATGTCTATAACCCGCCTGATGTCTCCACGTGGAATCCGTTTGACGATGATAACTTCTCCAAACTCACAGCTGAGGAGCTGCTGAACAAGGACTTTGCAAAGCTAGGTGATGGTAGGTTCATGGAGGTGGTTTAATGCCAGCCCAGTCTCAAAATGGAAGACGGCATGGAAAGATGATGCTTTTGGTCAGATGCTGCTGGGGTGCTGCCGTATTATCATGGTCCTCTGTGCCTGTTAGAGCTAAATCCTTCCAATTTCCCTTCTCAGTCCCTGTCCTCTTTGAGCAATTACAATTAAATGAGTATGATCCTCAAAGGTAGAGGTACTAACTGCTTTTAAAGTGGCATTGATCACTTGGTTGTAGAAGCTACAGTTTAAACTCTGCTTCACCTGCAAGGTATGATTTGCAGGAAGGGGCTTAAGTCACATGCTGGAATAGAGTCCTAAAAAATCTAGGTAAGCAACCTACCTTTGGAATGGAAGTTTTTCCCCTAAAACTGCATCTGGCATTTCAGGGAAAGCTCCGGAAAAGATGGGCAGTTCCACAGAGAACTTGATTCCAGGTTTCCAGCCGGCTTCATCTGCAACCCAGGCAGATGCATTTGGTGGCTCTTCCTTCACTGCTGGATCAGGTGAGTTTGTGAACATGTCCTATAGGACAATACCTTGGACAGTACTGCAGAAAAATGGCAACTCTTTGTCATAGCCTCTTTGAAAGGAAGGTAAAACTGATATAAATTGAGCTGGGCCTTGG
The DNA here is from genome assembly GCF_000737465.1 of Haliaeetus leucocephalus. Lineage (NCBI taxonomy): Eukaryota > Metazoa > Chordata > Aves > Accipitriformes > Accipitridae > Haliaeetus > Haliaeetus leucocephalus. The sequence continues at coordinate 15,561,083 of NW_010972598.1, read as the reverse complement.
CACTGAGAACTGCAGGATAGGGTTGGCACTTCAGTAAAGAAGGGAAGGTAGGAATGGCTCACGTACTTGTCACAGTTGGGTAGCAGAGACAGGAGGCACTGTCTATAGGCAAAGGTGAGGCTTTTGGTGAGGGAAGAAACTAAGTGAGCCTCTTAAGTTCGCAAGAAAGCTTCTTAACATGTTAAAGTTCCATGCAGTTCATAATTAGAAGTAAAATATAGAGTGTGCAATAAGGGAATTGGAGTCAGAGACATCGGTCAGACGTGCTGGAGGATATTCCTTGCCTGCAGTTGTTAGGCTGTATGAAGCAGGGGAGCAGGGATAATAACTTCTCTGCTGCAGAATGAGGAGAATAGCAGACACAGGAGTGCGCAGGGAAAATCCTCAGAGGAGAGCATGGTTAGTCTCATAATTGACATGTTAAATGGTGAAGGCAAGAAGTTTTGCACTGGCTGTGCTGTCTGGGTCCAGGGGCCAGGAGTCCTTGGCTGGTCTAAGGAGCTTTTCGGCAGGGGCCTCTGCATGCGTGACCTTGTCTGGTGCCTCCTTTGGTACTTTGGGTACCAAGATTTTGCCATGAGAAGCCCCTTCTGTGCCGAAAAAACTCTGTGAGTGCTGCTTCTTGTTTCTGTTTCTTCAGCATCAATTCTCACTGAATGCAGCAAAGACCTGCCAAGCACAGTATTGGAAAACTGCTTTCAGGAGCCCTAAATGCAAGTAATCCTCTCCCCTGTCTTCTGTAGCCTTTGTTACTGGTGACAAATGCAACTGTTTGATGCTTCCTCATGTAAGCGCACCAACCCTTGGTGAGAGGAGTCCTGGGAAGAGACTGAAGAATCCTTTGTGGGGCAAGAAGTGACAAATGCATTTACGCTTATTTCTATTTATAAAGAGAGATTTAGAGGAGCTTATAACTGAGCTTGGTATTGTTGACTCTTACCTGAGAATTAAGAAGTTGAAGTCCATGACGCAAGAGTGCTCTAGGGGGTTGCTTTCTGAGTTTGTCCAGCTGTTCAGTTCCCTGTGAACAGTTTATGATGTTCCATCAGTCTTTGTGGAGTGATGTTGAGTAGCAGCAGCTCCAGATTCAGCTGTAATGTACCTTCTGCAAAGCCTGAGAAATATCTGCACATTCCGGGCTTTCTGGACACCGTAACATTCAATTCTTTTAGTAGTTGTCTTTAAAATGTGCCCCTTGACTTTCCTGTCCTGCAGTTTGGCATAGGAAGGTGTCTTGGAAATTCTTTTGGTGCTGGCACTGGGCTGGGCACTTGAAGTCCTTTTCTTTTTCTTTCCTCATAGATAGGAGCCTGTCTGATGCAAGATGCTGTATCTTTTATTTCAGACAAAGAGGCCCAACATGGGGGCTGGCCTGCTGTGTGTCCTTTGTTAAGGCATTTCACCTTTTGTGCCGCTGTAAAGCGAGATAATAGTACTTCCCTTTCAAGGAATGTTTTGAGATCTGTGGGTTAAATTGTGTTGGAGAGCTACATGGTAATGGTTGTTTGGTTTTGGATTTTTTTTTCTTTACACTAGCAACATAAACTTGTTCTGAGCGTGGATGCGTGTGTCGTTCTTGTCAGGCTGTAGCTTGGACTCTGTAATATTGAGCAGTGTCTGTGCTGAGATTTTGCTCGATGCTTTCTGCTTTTCTCTCTTTGTTTCATTCTGCCTTTTGTCTTCCTGGTTAGCAGCTGAAAAAACGAAAGACATTCTGAGTTTGGACACTAGCCCTCCTCTTCTGACTGTGCCTGATCCTTTCATTCCTCTCCCGTTATCCGACACGCCAGGTAACCAGAACTGAGTTTATGGAGGGGGGCAGATTCTTGTTGTTTGTTTTGTACTCTTAATCTTTCGGTTCTATTTCTAGGCACACCTGAAATCCTGGGCCTCAGTCAATGGTGCTGGGTACTGATAAGCTCTGCTGATCTTAGTGGTAGTAATGATGTGTAGTGCTTTCTGCCATTGAATATCTGTGTGTTGGTGGGAGCGGTGCTGAGCACAAGAGCCCTTAGTTTTCATGGCAGACCCTAGGGTTATCATATTTTTTTCTAATGACAACAATGTTGGTGTCTCTAAAGGTTCAGTATTCAAAGCCAAAAATAATCACTGGGTAATTACCTGTTCTGACCTAAGCCATTTTCAAATTGGTCTCCAACTTTGAAAGTGTAGTTTTTATTATTGTGAATCTTTCTTTCCTGTAAGAGTCAGTGTTTCTTTGGCTTCCAAGGTCTATTGCAAATGCGTGCTTCATGTGAAGCACAAGTTAAGATGTAACCTTTTCTGAATTGGCAAAATTTTCTGGTGCAGTTGGTAGCTATTTCCATTTACTTTGCAGTACTACTTAAGTCTTTCCTGTGTGCACATTTCTGACTGCAGCAGCCAACACTTTTTAGCACAAGATTATGTAAGTACTTAGGAGCTTATTTGCAAATCAGTGGATTTGGAATATGGGAATGTTTTTATCTTGGAGTTTCTCTAAGCCCTCTGGTGAATGTGTGTGACAGGTCCCTTCTTGTCAGCTAGCCCCAGAGGACAAATGCTTGTTACAGCTCTCACCCTTGTCCTTAGCTCAAGCTGTGGATTATTGGTGGTTTGACAGTAGAGGACCCAAGCTTCAAAACGACATGCTTGTAAAGATGGCATCTCTCCATGGAAAGTTAAGCAATTTGGGGAAAAAAAAAACCAACTATTTTTTTCCATAACTCTGTGGAACTTGCTTCCTTTTGGTTGATGCTCAGAGAGCATGAGAAATGTGTTTTGGTTCAAAAGGGTTTTATTCATAGATGCTGCAGTTCGAGAAAAGAAGCAGAACTGTCTCTCCTCTGTGAGCGCTTGCCAGGAGCTGACCTGCCCAGCTATAATTTGAAAAGAACCTACAGGAGGCAGATGACTGCACGTTTTTCTCTGCCCACCCACCCCCCTCCCCCAATGCTATTGGAAGCATTTGGTTTTCCTGACTTGAAGTCTGTTGGCCCAGACTACTATTTAATCCTCTGCCAGCATGCTCAATGCATACAGTTGCACACCAAGACTGTTGTTTTCCTTATTGCCTTCTGCATTTTGATACAGCACAACCATACGAAGCAGCAGTTGCAGCCTTAGCAGTGGGAGCTCTGAAATTCTTTATAGTACAGAAGCCACTGCAGAGCAATTGCCTTTCAACCCTGCCCGTGGGTGCAAATAATCAGAGCAGCACTTGTCTGCAGTTTTTGTGGTGCCAGGTTGCTTGTCCCACAAATCTGTCCCTGACCAGTTGTGTATCTTTGCAGGCAGGTGCTAAACCTTCTTTTGCTAATCTCTCTGCCTGCATGTGTCTGGTCCTACTGAGTTCAGTGGATCTCATTCCATGGGGGCAAAGCCGTGGGCAAGGGCATGCAGGAGATCTGGCTGTGTTGGCTTCCTGCAGGTTTCTGCAAAGACATCTCTTGAATTTATTTTTTTTTTTTTTTTTTATTTTTAACATAAATGTTGAGGCCATGAGCTCATGAATGTTTTCAAGGAGCAGAGCTACAGACTTATCCTTAGCTTTGAAAACTGAGAGGGGTTATCTGTGCTTGTAAATTCAACAGAAAAGATAAAAATCCTGGATTTGGGCTTAGGTTTTCAATCTATGTGTTTTATCATGCAGAACAGAGTTGTCTTTGTTCTTCTGTGTCTGTGTTACCTGGGCAGAAACATCCCCAGAGCAAGCAGAGAGGTCTTGGATGAGAGGGATGTGCTGACTTGCATGTGAAAGGCATTCTTTTGGGTGTGCCCCTCGGGTCAGTAGAGCTGGGATTGACTTTAGTCTCTTAGTATATCAGCATCTCCAGTTGCACATCTCCAAGCTGTCTTAGTTTTGTGCAGAAGCAGATGAATTTTTGAATGCTTGCTAAATATTTGCGTTCTGTTTGGAACATTTTTATTTCTGAGAAGACCTTGATAGTGAATCTCATTGCTTTGAAAACATTTTACGTCTGTCTCTTTATGGACTGGGAGCATGCATAGCCCTTTCAGAAGTAAAAGCGTGAGTCTTTACCCCTTGGTTACAAGAGCAGTGTTGTTCAGGAAGGCTTTTAGTACAGGCATAAGTGAGGCTTTGATTTGGTATTTTCCCTATTTGTCATACAGAGCCAGTTTTGTTGGCTTTCTGTGCTCTAAACTCGTGACAGCTGAGGGTCTGGCTGAGAGCTCAGCTTCTTTTTTTGCTTAAGCCACAAACTTGCTCCCTTTGCTGGCACCTGAGGGTGCAGGTGGCATCACTTGAATGTTGGCCAGAGACTTCCTTGAGCTTTCCTACCTTTCCTCTGTTTGCTTGGAAGGACAGATGAGCCCTTCTATCACAGATTCCTGAGAAACAAGTAAATGATGCTTAACACATGACAAATAGCCATAGGGTGCATCCTTAGACAGCCTAAATATGTTCAAATGGAGGAGCGTACTGCCATGGAGCTACAGCCAACAGATATGGCTTTAAGTATGACTGCTTGCTTGTAGGTTTAGCAAGATCACACTTTTGGTTTTGTGTAGTCAGTTAAATGTGTACAGCAAGGACAAACCTTGGACAGCAGGTTCTAGCAGACTATCCTGTTTGTGTGGATCATGGCGCTGGAAATGCATAATATCCTAGAGGAGGTTGTTTTTTCATTTGTTGTGGGTGACAAGCTTTGCAGTAAGTGTGTCCAGAGAACAGGTAATGTAGTACCCTATAGAAGGCAGAAATACCAGCTCTGGACAGCAATCAAGTAGAAGTAGGATGGTTTTCAGTATATTCCTCCTTCTCCAATGTGTAATGGCTGCAATTCTTAATGGAATTGTAACTAGTAAGAGATGCTGGCAAGAGGGATGTAAAAATATGGCAAAACATCTGTTAAAATAAGGGAGAATTAAATATTCATGCTGAAAACATTTTTCCTTGTGCATGTATAGGAAAGTGAGCCAAGTTCTTCTTAATAAGCTTATTGCAGGCTTCACTGCTGGTTAATCATAATAGAGTATTTGATCAGAATGGTAATTTTTCTGCTACATGTGGCTACTTAATGTCTATCAGTATGAATTTAGCTCATGTGGGCATGGGAGGCTAAATTTTGCACAAGGTATTCTAGAGAGCTGAAATTAAATGGACTTATGAAGCTTCAAGGCAGATCTTTTCCTTTGTCATTGAGGCTTTGCTCCGTGAATAGTCCCAAGTCTAAAGTTTTTACACCTGTTATGTACAGCAGGATTTGTTTCTTTTGACTTAATTTCTATTGGCATGAATGAACTTTGGGCTCAATCCTGAAAACCTGCTTTGCAGAAGTATTTAATGAGAGGTTTCACCCAGAGCATGTGAATACTTCTGCTTTAGCCCACATCCCTTATTAACCACTGAAACTAAAATGCTTAAGCGCTGTCTTGATGTAGTTACCCGCACTCTTCAGACATCCATTAGTGTCAGGAAAGGTTTTAGATATATCCTCTTTACTCTAGAAACATCTGCTCAGATAAACAAGTTTTTGAGTAAGTGAAGGGTGGATCCAGTGCAATGCCCTCTGAGATACTGCCAAAAATACTCTTTTCCAATTGTTTCAGGGTTGGTTGGTTTGTTGGGGGGGGGGGGTCTCCTCCTTGCTCTAGTTCCAGATAAATGTTGTTCTCCCAGGTGGCCTGTGCTATCAGCAGTCCTGGCTTATTCTCTCCTCTCTGCAGAAAGAGGAGAGAGATGAGGTGGTGGGTTGGCAGCAGAGCAAGCAAAGAGCTGTTGTTGAGCAGCGGCACTGAGGTGTGAGAGCTGAGAAAAAGAAGCTCTGCTCCTCCATGTTACTGGATGGAGGACAAACTCCCCCGTGCTGCAGATTGCACCGCACTGATTCATGTGCGAGCCAAGTCCATGTGTGTGCAGGGTGGTGGTACTGGTGGCCTCTGCACATCAGTACTGAGTACAATACTGTCTTTGCACAATGAGTCAGTCTTTGTTACCCCTTTTCAAAAGAGAATGGATCATTCTTTGCGAATTTACACAACCATTTACTCCCTGCAATAATTCAGCACCTTGGCTGCAGCTGACACAAATGTGTCTTTAGTGTAGTTAGTTGTTTGAAGAACAGCAACATCAAGCGGCCTCTGCGACATTGTCTTGCCCGTAACAGAAAGTGAGATAAGAGAAATTCCATGTCCAGCACAGCTAAGTAAACATGCAGACATAGCTGGGGAAGGAAACACAGGCCAAGAAAGCACGCCTGTGCCATCTGGGCACACACTGGATTCTCATTTTTGATGAAAAGGCAAACAGCATTGCTTATTAAAGAGTCATTGTCATGTTGGAGCTCTCCAAAGCTTTTAAATAGCACTTTACAGATTATTTTTGCCTTTTTATTTCCTTCAAATACTCACAGACTTGTGTGGTTTTACATTAGCCTGAGAGGATGCTTATCAGGGCTAAGGAAGTAGGTATCTTGCAGTGCAATTTCGAAACAAAATGCATCCACACCCTTGGCCTGTTTCTAGAGCTAGCTATCAAAAACGTGTGGTCCTGATAACCATTCTGCTCAAAACATAATTAGCTTCAAAAGTAGGAGTTTTAAACAAAACTGGATTTTTCTGATTGTGTTCTAATGTGTGGCCTTCAGGAACTGGGTTTCCAAGCTTTCTCTGCAGGGTGCTAAAGCAGGATTGTGAGCTGGAGGTGAGTTTCAGCCTATTGCAATGTTTGAAGAACTGGAAATGGGAAAGAATCGTGAAGTGTTGAGATCAAATTGCTGAAGCTGGCAGTTTCTAGCACCTGGAAACATGAGCTAGGACTCAAACCATTGACATTCTTGTCAAAACACACAAGTTGAGCTGCTTTAACAGGGCCACTATTGCTAATGTAGGAGGGCTCTTTTATTTTTTTTTTTTTTTGGCACAAAATACTTGGTGACATGTTTTTCATCAGCATAACTCTCTCTACCCCAGGCCCATCAATTCTGAGAAGATAACTGTATGCTCACCTATGTCAGGGTGTTTATAACAACTGTAAAAGAAAAACTATATTTCTAATGAGAACTTATATTTGTTCCAAGGTGACCCATTGAGATAAAGTAATTGCAGACATGCACAAACACATATTGATGTGTACTAACGATCTGAGTTTACATCTTGAGTTGGAAAAATGCAGAAGGGGAGCTACTCATCTAGTAACTTGATGAATTAATTGTCATATTATTAACTGAGAGTATAATATAGTGTCTTGATGATTAGGAGCAGCAAAGCTGACAGACCACTCGATTACCAACTAAATGAGTGTAAATAGTATCTAGTGTTGTTTCTGTCTGGGTTTTGAGTTTCATCCAAAGGGATATTATTTTACAAATATTTGAGATCTTGAAAGTTAAACTAAAGTTTTTTGATTTTTGACCTCTTAAGGAGCCACTGTTAAATGTTGTCCTACTATTCTCTGTGGTTTTTACCAAGTCACGTGCGTGTGTATTTAAAGCATGCCAATCACTGTTTTTTTTTTCCTTCTCTTTCTATTTGTGCTATATAAGAAACAATTCATTTTCACAGAAACTCCATTAGGAAAATTAAAGTCCAGTGCCTTCCCTTGATTAGTCAAAGTCCTCTGTTGCTGAATAATGTGCAGGGCTTCCTTTAATCTCTAATACTTGATTAATCAATAGGCAGAAATCTTGGAGTGACTAATCTATACCTACCTTGGTAATTTGCCCTCCCACTTGCAGCACAGTTGACTTGGCAGGATTTTTACAACCTTGTCTTTCTTTCTCAGTTGACATCCGAAGAAAAGAACTCTGCTGTGTGCTCTATTGAATTGTCTTTCTTTTTGCTATTCCTCCACAGTACATGAGTGAGTAACATTCTTACTGTATGCAGTGCCTGGCTGGTGGACTTCTTTGGCTTTGAGATGTTGCATCTTGATCGTTCAGTGTGTTACCAACTTATGACGGATTTTTGCCCTCTGTTCCCTTTTTAACTTGCAAGTTTCTCAGGAATCTTTATTTTTTTCTAATAGCCTGCTCTAACTAAAAACCCATTTGCTTCCCTTGTCTCTTGATTTATATTTTTTTCATAACTCTAGTCCTTCTCAAAATGCTTTCTGCATATACTTTGTTGCTTAACAGGTATATCGCCAAGTATAAATGCAGCATGCTAACTTACAGTCTTTGGCAGTGGTGGTGTTGCAGATGCAAAATCTGTGCAAATTGACTAATTGTAAATCTCAAAAATCAGATGTGTGCATGTGTTAGAAGGGATCTGAAGAAAAAGGTCAAAATGTTCTCACTGGATTGTCCAAAGCTGTGCTGCTCAACCGATGCGTGGGGTTCGAACTTGCCTTCTTGTCCCATGATAGAAATGGATAATTAATTCTGCTAATGCTATATGGCATTACTTCCTTCTTAGGTTGGTGCAAATCAGAGGAAAGGCTCTTGCTTTTATTCCCAGAGGAAGTGATTTGGTTTTCCAGTCTCGGAAGCTACCAACATCTACCATTTGGGGATGCCTCTGAGAGCTGTTAGCTGTAGGCTCTTGCTTTGCTTTTTCTGCAGTGTGTTTTGCTTACTCTGACTATGATGGGAAACCATCAGTAATTTCTTACTGTAAGGAACTGGGAACTTAGGAAGAATGTGAAACATTTGTCTAAAGGCTGCAGTATGTGGCTGGGCTTTAGCTCTGGAAGGGGTTGATAGGGCACTTTTTAATCCCCCCTGCGTGCTTTTAAGCTTAGACACCTTCTTAAGACTTGCTAATGAATCTTGCCTACTCCACCAGTGTCTCTACTAGCTGATGCAAAGCCATAGGAAACTTGCTGCCATCCTGTCAGGACTGAAAATGGGCTAAGTAGAAAACCCGACAGAAAATGAAATACCAATGGTCAGATCAATCCTGAATCTGAATCAACCTTACTTTCCCTGTGACCTGGAAAGCATCTGGCAGATTTTCTGTAGGCTGTCTTGGGAAGAGGATGCCTCCTCATGTGAGAGCACAGTTATCAATTAAAGCACATGTTTCCCAGCTAAAGTTTGATAAAAGCCCTTCTTGACAGCCCTGCAGGAGCTATATGATATAAAATATTATTGTATTGGGTTACATTTTCTTAACCTTGTTTATCCTCATGCTTGTTCATATCTCTACATATGAATAATCTGGATATGTCTATTGGATTTGAGGCATGATACTATAAAATACTGAATTTAACTGCATGTTGATTGATACAGGATGTGTTTTGTCCTGTCATGTTCCAGTCTGAGCTCTATACAAGCACAAAATTAATTGCAATGGGGCCTGAAACTGCAGCATAGCAGAAGTTTTTATTTGTTTATTTCTTGTTCCATTGCTGTTTGCTGCATAACTGATCTTCTTTGCCATCATGACCACTTCTAAAATGCAGCTTGTAATTGTGTGCCCACATGCCCGGAGAGTCACAAGAAACTGGTACTGTAGTGGCAAAACATCTCTCTGGTTTTCCTCCAGCAGAAGATCTTTGCTAAGGGGATGGCAGATGTGAGACGGTGTTCTAGAGAAGTCCATACCTGAGGCTGTAGCCTTCATCTCTTTCTGCAAATGGCAGATACAAGCTGCATGCTGTTTGCTTTACTGGTGGAGCCCGTTCTGCAATTGATGATCTCTTCGTATATGTGTGACTTGAAACTGTTGCGTTTGTACAGATTCCCGAAAATGAGGCTAGTTATCCCAGCTTTTCCTTTTCTTGCACTGCTGTGTTTCTTACTCGGTCAAATTATTTAGTATTGCTGGCTTCTCACCATCTCAACCATGGCTTCACTTGCAGGTGAAGCAGCTTTTCTCTTGGAAATCAAAATTAAACTTCTCCTAGAGAATTCCCTTGGTAGCAGGACCCAAAACGCATTTTGGTATCATGAGAAGAGCCTATTTTTTCTTTCTAGGTCTGCATATAGTTAAACTGCAGCTGCCTAATGTTCATGCACAGGGAAACAGTCTAGTGTGCAGAAGATACCCTCTTTGAGTTACTGCTTTGATCATTGGAGCTATGGTGAAGCAGAGGCTTAAGAGCTGGGTTTATTTGCCACAGTGAAGGCATGTAGTGTTCTTGGACTTGAGTGTCTGATGTGGATTCAGAAAAACTTCCTTTAGTGTTTTTGTAGCGTGTCACGCTAAAAAGAACAAACCTAACTCTTGTAGAGAAGGTATTCCTGCTGACTAATGCAGAACCATGTTTTGCGCTGGGCCTCCGCTAACTGTTCCTTTGCTCCTAGTTGAACGTGAATTTCCCACCACTTAAAGCGACTGCTATTCCTTTATCTCTTATTCCTACCAGTTAGTACAAGATATAACACAAAACAGAAACCAGGGAAATGAACTGCTAGGCCTCAAAATTGAATGAGGCATCTGATTTTTGTTACCTTTGTTATCTCCTTTCTCATTCATCCTGACACCTTCTTGTTTTTGTGGACCTCCTCAGCCTCACTCAAAAGCTATAAAGTTCCTTTTGATCATGACCTAAGAGATGCAGTGGCTATCTGTAACAGCATTGGCATATTAGCACCAACAATGAAGGAAATGAGAAGGGAGATCTCGTGAGACAAGTAACAAAATAAGACAAAGAACCACTGACAGTCTAAAGCTTTGCATAAAACCAATTGAGCCCAGGGGGCGGGAGGGAAAACTAACATGTAGAGAGAAGAACACCATGTTTATTCTCATAATTTCTGCATGTTTAAAAAGTGTGAGTGAGCTCAATAGGCATCTTTCTAGTACCTGACCAAAAGGCAGTTCTACTGTGTTAAATGGAAAGTCTGCAGTAATGAAAAAGGAGGAAACTTTGGAAAAGTAAGGCTGAAGGAGGGAGACTTCAGGGAGCAAGACACTTGGGATCATAAAAGGAATGATATATACTGTATATATGGGTTTGAAGATACAGGTTGATGCAAGCACCTTGGGAAGAGCTGGGCATTGGCAGACAGGCCTTCTGAGTCTGCCTTTAAAGGAGTATTTTAGGCCTGAATCACTAAAAGGTGAATACATTCACAATGTACATACATGTCACTTCATAGGTTAAAAACTTCATTTCAGAGTAGGAGCCGAAACCAATTTGAAAGTGCCCAACTCTGAGACAATCCATAATTTCTCCCACAGTTATGTGCTGTGCCTTGCTATATGGATTAATTGATTTAAAATGCTGTTTCAGTCAGCTGTACCCTGGGTTGGATACCTGTTATTTTACTGCCTCCTTTCTGGGAAAAGGAATTGAGCATGTTCCCTGTCATCTTGTCCCCATGTCTCTCTCCTGTGTTGTGTTATGTTTTCCCAACATGCTATAATCAGTTCCATGCTTCTTAGCCCCCTTTTGATAGCATCGACACCTCTTTCTGTTGCCAGGCCCCTGCTCCCAGCCTCTCCGTTCGTGTGAGGAAAAAGCCCCTCTTTGTACAGCTGAGAAGCCAAGGATGATACCTCTGCAGCTGGGGTGCATTTTCTTTGGGAAATCCAGCCTTTAAAATTGAGTATTCCTCATAGAGGTGGGAAGGTTTCAAGTACATTCAAAGCTGCTGTTCCCGTCAGGATTTTCCTTTCGGCTGACCTTCTTCAGGCCTTTAATGGTGTAACAGCTGCCTCTTGGGTTGCTTTTTAGGTTTCCTTGCCCACCTGGTTGCTTTAGTGTGTTGACTTCTGAAGTTTTTTGTGGGGAGTACAATTTGTCCTGCTTTGAATAAATAGTTCTAAAGCTGCTAGGCTATTTTATTATTTATATAGGGCAATAAAAAAGATTTATATTATTACCGTGTATGTAACAGTGCAACTAAAGCTTTTCTTTGGCTTTCTCAGCATGGTAAGTCTTTTATACAGCAGTATTCCAGAGCCTGTGCTTTTGTGCAGTTGTGAGCATGTTTTCTTTGGATAATAAATAATAACACCAGCCTTTGAACTCAAAACATAAAAGATAGATGTAAAAATTTTGTAAAGGTATAGCTGTGGCAGGGCCACAGCTCATTCTAATGTTAGATTATAAATGCAGTCATTTCAACAAGTTGAAATGGCCAGATTTGTCTGTGTAGAGCAAATTTTATCAGTGGTGTTCTACTGAAGGTGATTACTTCTAGCAAATCCTGAAAATGTTCTTCATCTTGTTCTGTGAAAGGTAAATAATTAAGCTCATTATTGATAAACCTGGTTAGTATGATTGCAAAATCACTCATCCACCAGATTAATAATTGAGACTAACTTTTTGCCCAGGCTATCTGGATTTCTTTGTGGGAAGGATGATGGGAACCACAGGAGTTGTACTGCTGAGAATGACGTGTCTGATTTGAAACGTGATGTTTGAAATAATTAACTAGGCAGCTGTTTAACCGAAGGACAAGTTCTGATGTCTGGCACTGTAGTGTCTCAATGTTTTCTGGTTTTGCTCAAGGTCTTAAGGGCTGTAAGTATTCCATTCTTGAGCAAATTAATAGGGGCATTGTATACCTAGCTCTAGCATTTTGGACTTCCGATCATCTCTTCCATTTCTTCTCATTATACAAAGACTTCCCCAGCGTAGGAAGGTGAGAAGGGAAAAATTTGCAGGTTTGTTTTTGTTTGGGTTTTTTTTAATTTGATTTTCAGTGGGTCATGTTAAGCTTTTGTGCTTTGGCTAGGAGTGAAAGAACTCCATGCTATTTTACAGTGGCTCCTTAGGGAGAGCAGTGCATAGTGGGTGAGGATGTTCTCAGTTGTCTTAGGTGACCATGACCAGCTGGTGAACAGCTGCCCTCATATATCTAAGTGATAGTGTTATTTGCACGCAAAATTGTGCAGATGCTCTTCTGAGGCTGACACACTGGACTATGAGCCACTGAATTGAGCACCTGATTAATGTTGTCTTTTCTTGTTTTTTTTGTTTTTGGTTTTTCTTTTCTTTTTTCTCTGTTGCCTGCCTTCCTCCTTTTCCCGCTTAACCCAGAAAAACTCATTGAGGGACTCAAATCTCCTGAGACTGCGCTTCTGCTCCCCGATATCCTGCCTCTCGCTGACCCCTTCGGTAGCACATCAGACGCTGTGAATGGTAAAAATAACTCAGGGCACCTCCTCTCCTCTGTCTTACATGGCATGTCTGGTCCTGCATGATAACTCTGCGTGTTTACCCCCACCGGCCTCTCAAAACAGCTGCTGATGTTGGTGAAATGCAATGTGATAGGAAGTTACAGATTATGCTGAGACAGATCTGCCTTTTCTCCATGAGACTAGCCTCTGAACAGCGAAGACTTGGTATTTGCATTTAAAATCTAGGCTTACTGATTTGGCTCAATAACATGGCATGGTTGTACCTTATGTGTTCTTCTGGTCTTGGTAGAAGGAAGTTAACTGTTGACTGAAGGAAAAGATGCAAAAGATCCCTCCATTTCTGCTGAAATGAACTGAAGGACTTCATGTGTAACCATGGCCCAGGCACTGAGCCTGTCTGTGTCTCCATCCACCCTCAGCAGGATGAGGACAGCATTGCCTTAGACCTGGGGCATATGCTGAGAATAAATGTGCTAGGCTGCTATAAGCCCAGATGCAACAGGCTCCAGGCAGTATAAAGATTTTGGAGTGTTGCAGAATTGTATTTTGATCTACTTGCCAAATGTACGGAAGACTAATAACTGCAGGCTGCTGTTAGTTGCAATCAGCTGCTTTTGTGGTTTTGGGTACCAGCCAGGGTCCCCTGGCTAGCTGGTTGCAACCTTGTAGCTTTGAATAGAAAGGTAGGAAATGAGTCACTTTAAATAATAAGACTTTTTCTGCCTTTCACAATTTCTGGCAGTTGTCTGAGTACTCTTAGATAATGATCCTGCAAATCACACACACTGCTATGCAAACAAAAATATTCATTAATCTCTCTTAAGTTGGCTGACTAGACCATTTCTGGTCCTAGCATTTGAGTGCATCCTTGTTCTTTAACTTAACTTCTTGGTTATTACCCTGATGTTGGCCCTTGAGAAAGAGACACAGATAAGCATTATACCTGGCTGGTATGACTATGACAGTTACCCTCCATGTCTCTCCCCCTTCCATTTATGGTTTCTATAAAAAAAATCTTTCTATCCAGCCTTTGTAAACATCTCCTTTTGTATCCACTTCGTGGACATCAACATTAGATGATACTGAGAACTGGTCTTTTCAGTAAGATGTTGAGTTCTAAAACTTTATCACCTCTCTGTAGGGTCTGCAATCTTTGCTCCACTGGGCAATCAAAATGAAAAAAGATCCTACAACTTGGCTTTTTACAAGCCTAACTGGGAATATGCTAAGGGCTCCACAGTAGGTATTTTAATGATCTGTTACTTCTAATGCAAGGGGACTCCTTCAAGGTCAGTGTTTTCCTTTTGCTGGAATAGGATCTTGCAAAAGCTTATAGTTATTTGCCCAGCCTCTGGCCTTCTGCTTAGCTGCAGGGCAGGCATTATTAACCTCCCATTCCACCCTCTGGATGTTTCACATTGGGCTTGCACAACTTAAAATAAATAAATAAAACACAGAAAAACCCAACAAACACTAATGTGTTACAGTCTTTCCTCATGATAAAATTAATATCAGTCTAACTTCAGCCTCTTGTTGCTGCCAGTATAGCTGACACATATTAAAGGGTCACTAAAGGATTCAGACAACTGCCGCCTTAGTTCTTTCTTATGCTGTGTCTTGCAAACTAACCTCTGGCTTCTTCTCTGCTCTGGTATTTTGCACATTTGGAAAGGAAAACCTGACGTAGCTGTTGAGAGTCTCATACCAGGCCTCGAGGCTCCATTGCCCCAACGCCTTGTGTCACAGACGGAGTCAGTTGCCTCCAACAGAACAGGTTGGTGAGGCAGAAGGGTGTCGGGGGGTAGGGATGCATCGTACTGGTGTGGGCTGTGTAAATCAGAAAGCACTGTCCGCTTAAACATAAGCATCTCTGCTGCTTTTCCCACCAGTGTAAACTGGGCTTGTAAGTGGATTCTGCATGGCTCCTTGAAGGTCAATGTTACTTGTCTCCTTGTGAAGAATGGCACAGTGTTCTTTCCAACTGTTACAGATCTATAGATGCCAGAGTATTGCTCCGATTAAGTGCTTTTGAAAACGGGGGCAGTCACTTATTTTTTTTTTTTTTTTTTTTTTTTTTAATCTGTTCCATTGGGGTGTGGTAGTAAGCAATTTTTGTCCCTTTCTTACTGTGAAGGCCTTATCTGGCCACTTCTGCAGCAGATGGACTCGACCTCTTTTCAGAGGTCTCTTGTGAAATATGCAGCGCACTTTGTTTTGCCAGAGAGTCCCTGCAACTCCCTTCCCTCCCATGCTCCCCTTCACTGCCCCTACTTTAAACTGTCACTTGTGTGGGATTTCATTGTTCTATACTCAGCTTTAGAGGGCGGTTAACCCCAGAGAATGTGTTATATGTTCCTAAAGGTGTTGGGAATCCCTTTGCTCTTACTGCAGAGCGGTAAGAAATGTTTTTCATCACAAAAAATGGTAGCTTTTGTGCTGGTTTTGCATCAAAGCTCTGTTTGTACACTAAGTGGATGGGAACAGGAATGTGAGAATATGAGCTTAACAGTGTTTGTGTCCTGTTTAATGCTACCTTGCGGCCTTTGGATGCTAACTTGGATTCAGACTCTCTCACTGGGGAAGACTCTCTGCTTGACTGTTCTCTGCTTTCTAACCCTGCTGCTGACCTCTTGGATGAGTTTGCTCCTGTAGCTTTCGCAGCTCAACCTCACAAAGGTAAACTGTCCCTTTGTCTCTAACACCTAATCAGTCCTGGGATGTGGTCTTTAGCTGTTGTGAAGTGAAGCTGATACCGGTTTACACAAGCAGATGCTCTGACCCATGTTCTAGTGATGTGTGGTTTTTTGGTTTTGGTTTGGTTTGTTTGTTTTTTTTCCCCAAGCCATTGTTTTGTTTTCTTCCCAAGCTGGTGAAACTTGGAATGTACATTGAAGTACTAAGGGAAAAATAATAGATAAAAGTATTCAGCTTGACTGTAAAGACAAGGTTTGTCAAGACAGGTGGCATCTTTCATGAAACAGGGATACAGCAGAAGGGATACAGTAGGCTTAAAGGGTAGGATTTTGTATGCAACCCTTCTTCAGATTTGTAAGTGAAGGCAGTCTGGTTTTGCTTTTCGCACATGGGGTTTAAGACCTGCTTTTATGCTGCATTAATAATTCTGGAAGGGAGCCTGATAATCGTCTATACTGGTGTCACAGGTTTTTGAAACAAAAGGAATGTTTTTTTGGTTTATCAGAGTTACCGTCCAAGGCACGTGACTGAGCTCTTTCAGATCTAGAGAATGTTTTCCTTTTCAGAGGTTATCAGGAGGAGGTTCTTGAGTCAAACTGCAGTGTCACAGCAAACATGAATGAAAGTCTAAGTGCAGTATCCAACTGAAAAATGGAACAGTTTCATAGTAACAAAAAACCAGAGCTGAAGAAGAGAAGCAGACCATGTGTGGTAATTTCTAAGAGCTGCAGATCAGCCCTTGCAGTACATCAGTATTTGAGCTTGAGTGGAACTGTGGAAATACTGTGCAGTGACCAGAGTTCTGTTCTCTTTCCACTAACAAGCAAGAGTAGAGGACCCTGGGAAGCTGGGTCCTAACTCAGATGGCTTTTATTTTTTCCAAGCTGCAGAGTATCCAGCTGAAATCTGGGCCCTCTTCATGCAGTGTGGCTGGAACAGTGGCACTGGAATAGTTTGAAGAGCTATCAGCTGAAGTGTGACTTGTGTGGTGAACTTTTCCTGCTCCGTTCTGGCACAACCCTATTATGGGCTAAAGCAGTTGTGAGCAGTGCATGTGTCCCTTGGGGACAATGCCAGATGTTAGCAGATGACTCTCACATAAGCCAAGCTTGTAGTGAATACTGGGTAGTACGCATCCACCTGGGAGAGAGGGAAGACCAGGACTTCTGTGCTATTTATTGCCTTGAAAAGAGAGGCACCGAGCACACTGAGTGCTAGCTACTGAGTGTCCCTTGACGACAGGCTTTGCTTAGCTCATTTGGTAAGTATCCCTATAGCAACAGAAAATGATCTGTCCTCAGAGGAATCGCTGTAAAAACAGTCTGTAATCAATTTTTACACTTGATGGCACTTAAAAATGAGTTTGTTTTTTCATAGAGCTTTTGGGTTTAAACAAGCAGTTGTTCTAATTGCTCATTGCTATAATACACTTCCATGCCACTTTGTTTTGAGTAAATGGCTCAAAATGTATGTCGAGCAGTTATTACTCCATGTCTGGAACATACCAAAGCCAAAACATTGTCAGTGTGACTTAATGAGAAAATGAATTAACAGACTCCTGTGTGACTTCTCCCAGGCTGCCCTGCTGTTCCTTCTGGGATGAGAAAGGCTCACATTTGACAAGGAAAGTGAGACTTCTATTAGCAGGGTGGGGGGCAAAATATTAAAATCTTCCAAAACTCATTTGTGGCTTGTTTTCAAACACTGCTTTTATAGCTCTGGGTGTGGTCATTAACCGTACATCTGTCTCAATCTTTTTTTGTTTGTTTGCTTTGTTTATCAAATGCTGGCTTTGGTGATGTAAATCACCTATGGGGCAGATGCTGCTGTCCATGGGTGTAATCAGCCTGTGGAACTGCAATGCTGCAAGTTATCAGTGGGTCCAGGAGGACTTGAAAAAGCAGCCATGGTCTGGGCATGGATTGATGTTCCAATTGTGCCATAGCATCCTTTCCTTCATCCTTTGCTAGGCTGTTTTCTGGCCTCTGAATTTTGTTCAGCCTTCAGGATTCCTTAATTTGCATTTTCTGAATACAGTACTAAGCTGCCTGTATGTGAGAGGGGAGGATTTTTCTACTTATGGTGGTGTACAGTCACTGAGGTGAGCTCAAACGCTTCTGAAGGAGTTTTGCCCACATAGGGACACTTGCCAGCCTTTCCCTCTCCTTAGGAAAGATAGTCCACAATTGAGCAGTGCTCCTTCAGTAGCTTCTTGTACAGCAAACTCCAGAGCTATGAGCAATTGTATGTATAAATAAAACGAAACAGAAATAGGATGCTTGCAAAGGCTCCCAGGTATCTTGAGAAGAGCCACAAATACATACCTCCAGAGACAGAGGGATGACAAGATGAGACTTTCCGTTAAGATGAAATGTCTTTGTGTTTCTGACACTTTACATGCTAGTCCCCAATAAAATTGTGGGGTTTTTTCCTGAGTCTGATCCTCCAGAGGACATTGTATTTCTACAAGTGGTTTCTTGCATCATTTTACCCCCCAAACCTGTTAGCATATTTGTCAGCTTTCGGTAAAAAGCTTATTCTTGATAGGAGTCAAACAGGAATGTTCCCGTTCCTTGGAAACCATCGACTCGTACATGTCCTTGCTAGGCTTTCAGAAATGTTTCATGTAGTAATTGAGGACCAGAATTTGGAAGGTATTTTAGGTGTCTAAAGTGTAACAAATAGTGATGCACAGTGAGAGTGTGAAAGTCCCTAAAGGTATGTAATTGCCTGATAAAGCAGATAAATGTCTCATCTACCGTGGAGACTGTTGAAAGTGCCTCCCACCAAGTGTCTAACTGCAGTTGACGTGGTTTGAAATCAATGGAATTATGTGCCAAAACTGCTCTAGGGGCCTTTAAAAAAATCTCTCTGTGTCTAGTTACATCTTCAGGCATTTAAACTCCTTGGAAATCTGACTTCATATTGCACTTGTTTTGTCACTTTAGGTGAAAGCTTAGGGGTTTTGTTTCACGTAGATGACTGGAATTTCTTCTGTGTGTGTCTTTTTTTTTTTTCTCCATCCCTTTTCTTCTCCCTGTGCATGAGAGCTGGTAGCTGGAGAGCCAGATTGCGCTCTCAAACTGTACTAATATTTCACAGCCGCTGGATGATGATAAAGAATACGTTCAACCCATGGGAGCCTAAGCCCCAGGCTTTTACCCCAGCTTTGAACTATGCCAATTGTTAAGCCTTCAGATTGGCCAAATTTTATTTTGGTTCTCATGACTTGGCTTGCTTTTTGTTTTGTTTTTTTTTCACCTCCACTTTTGTATTTAATTGGCTCTCTTACTTCTTACGTTCTTTACCAAAGACTTACCAACTTTATTTCACCTTTTAAATGAAACGCCTGCTTCTAAATCCTGTCTCTGAAAACATAAACGTGTTCTAACACTTTGTAGCAATTCTAACCAGCCTTCTCTGCTATCTTTGCTTCTTTACCTCTGTTTCTCCTTTATGCTGCAGAAGATACTAACCTGATATCAGGCTTTGATGCTCCTGAGGGCTCTGAAAAAGTGACAGAAGATGAGTTTGACCCAATTCCAGTGTTGATATCAAAAAACTCACAAGGTAAGCCAGGATGTGGGGGTGAGAAGGGAAGGAAAAAAGGAAACAATGAACATAAATTAGTTTGGGGGCAGTGGTGCTGCATCACATGTGAAGTAGATCAAATTGTAAACTGTAAGATACTATCATTGTAGTATTTAGTGAGCTTAGTCTTTCTCTGATTTACATTGGGCTTGAAATTTCTCTAGATTCTCTGTTTGTGACAAGATTGCGTGTCCAAAAAGATAATAGACGTGCAAGCATCTTTAGATCCCATGAAGTAATTTCTACCAGTCTGCCAGGCAGGGTACACAAATACCTCTGTGACTAAAGTGCAATGGAGAACTACATTCTCCAGTGTTCTTATTTACTGTTCAAGCCAAGGAAAGGAGGCCCTTTCACTTTTAAGTTAACTTGGCATGAGGCGCAAGAAAGGAAGATGATGGTAATCCTTTATAACTCTGAAACTCCTGCTGGAAGTGAGTTGTTTTCACTCCTGACTGATGCCTTTCAAAGGACCTTGCGGGAACTGAGAAGTTTGGTAGATGGTACCCACCTCCCTTGAAGAGCTCTGAGCAGAGACCTTAGGACAGAGACTGGAAAGTTTCTCATTTTATAGCATTCCTGTCACCTAGATCACATTAAAGTGATCTTTGCAAACAGTTCCAGCCTTATGTAGGGTTAAGTGTAAGAAGCAGCACTCTTTCCTTAAAAGAAATAATAGTGCTGCATTTTGTAGCTCTTGCAGGGACAGAAGTAGGCAGCATTTTGCAGTCTGGTCAGTCAAATAGGACTTCTCTCTGCAGTCACACCATGGAAAAGTTTTGATTACAGCTTTTGATATGCTAGCATAGGTTTAAAGACATACTCCAGGGCTCCCTTTTTTTGGTGTGGGTTTTTGTTCATTTTTTTGTTTGATCGTAGAACTTTGACTTCCCTAACTCCCACTTTTGTTTACAGCAGGAATGTGCTGTACACCTGTTCTGCATCTAATGCTAGCTTTCAAAGACTGGCACACATTAGAAAAAGTTCTCAGACATTAGAAACCCTGCTCCTGTTGAAAGTCAGAGAAGATTTCTGCCAAAGTTAGGCAAAGATAGGGTACCTTGTATAAAGGGGAGCATCTTTCCTTCAATATCAAAGTACCAGTTATAGAAAGCCACATGATAGCTCAACTCTCCTTGAGGTAGCTGGTAACTCAAAGATGCTCTTAAAACAGCAGCTAACTTTCAAGATTTAAAACTTTGAACAGTCCTTTCTATAGGTTATGGGAGTTCTTATAATTGCTTTGTAGATCCTTTAGTAAGGACAGAGTTCTGCAGTTTGGATGTAAACCTTGGGAAAAAGAAATGGTTTGTAGAGATTTGTTGGCTGCCGTGATGTTTTTCCATGCAAGTCTTGCGAGCTAGGTTTGGGGGGTGGGGAAAGGGTGGAAGACCAAGCAGGGGAATGTTGTTGCTATCATGATGCAAATAATGAGAAGAACTTGAGCAATTTTTCTGTTTTGCTTTGACTTTTTTCTTTCTTGCTTGATCTTGAACATCTGAAACTGTCGTGTGTGTGTGTCCTGTTCAATACTGAATTCCTATCTCTCACACTTTCAGGTGGGCATTCTAGAAACAACAGTGGAAGCTCTGAGTCCAGTCTTCCCAACATAGCCAGGTCTTTACTGCTGGTGGATCAGCTCATAGACCTGTAGCAGTGACACAGTAGCAGACGCAGTTTCTGTAATGTACCTAATCCTCCGTTTTCATTTCCAGAAGAGTTACCTTCAGTTGTGGTTCTTTGGGGCTTTTTTTTCTTTAATTAAAAGAAAAACAAATCTGCCAACAGGAGACAGTCACCCTCCTTTGTCCCTGTCTTCCCATGCCCTGGGAAAGATTCTGTCTCAGTTCTCCAAGTAGTCCTCTCTAATGCTGGTAAAAACCTGTTGTGGTTCCTTCTGCACCTGTCTTTAATAGCCTATGCCTAAAGGGAGCACCGTCCTTAGCCACCCTGCTGAGATGTACACATAGCACCATGGAAAGCCTAACTGTAAATGAATTAGATAATTGTAGCTGATGTATGATCCCTGCGTACAACAGACTCCTTTTTCCTTAGAGTAGTGTGTGAACAACTGTGTTTCAATCTTTGCGTTTGTGTTTTTGGGTTTGGTTTTTGTTTTGTTCCTGTTTTCTGATGAGTGGGCAGGAGGAAGGGGACAGGTGAAATAAGTAGGGACGTCCCTCTCCTGCAGAATACACGTTAGGAGAGCTGATGTTTCTAAATTGCCAGTATATGCTTCAGAGGAGGAGAAAGCACCCAATTCCTCTGAAGTAGTCTTGCCTAGTACCTCTGGTGATGGGTGCCTATGAAGAGAGTTTTCCGGACTGCCCCCAGCTAATGGTTTGCTGTTTAACAATCCTGCTTGTGAATGCACTGCGCTTCCTTGGGGGAGGGAAAAAAAAAAGAAAAAAAGAAAAAAACAAACCCGATTGTTAAAGTTGCAGAAATGACCCTAAGTGAAATATAACAAGGTTTTGAACCAAATACATGTAAGTATGGCTGTGACTAGCATTTTGTTGACCTTTTTTGGATGAAAAGGGCATTGTGGCAGCAGCAGATGTATTTTCTGTGACTACTTTTCTGTGTTTGACTGGAAAAAAAGAAAATCCCCCCAACCTACTGTAAATTGTGTATGAAACAAATTGTCCTACGGTTGTTTGTCTATTTTTAATCCTGGTTTTAGTCAAGCATCTGGTATCTGTTCTGGGTTCCCCGTTTTTTCTTGTAACTGCCTATAGTGCAAACCAGTTAAGTATGGAACCATTTGTTTCAGTAGACAAAGATGACTGTGGACTTTATTCCACTCTGAAGTCTTTGTGGAATAAGCATGCACTTGGTTCAGATGGTTTGAAATAAGTGCTGCTACAACTTGATGGGTTTTACCTTTTCTTTTTCCCTTCACATGCTTAGTTTGTCAACTAGCTGGATACGCTAAACTTGTTTTCATTGGCTTATGGTCATGAAGTCCGGAATTTCTATCTTGTATTTGAAAGCTCTTTCTGAACAGAAGGACTCTTCCTCTGTAGTGGAATAATTAATAGCTTACTGCTAACCTTGTGTATGTGTATGTAGCTGTATTAGTAAAAGTGCAGTTTCCCATGTGCGAAAGTATGAACGACTGAAATATGTATGTACTGACCTCTCGCTAAGAAAGAGAGGAATCAAAGTTCGTGACTACTCCTTTCCTATCTCCAGTCTCTCTGCTATTCCCCCACCCCAACACTTAGTTTAACAAATTCTGTAAATAGAACTACCATCAATTGTGTCTGCTCTACATTACTCTTCTTTTAAAACCTACACTTAATAATAAAAGTATTGCTTAAGTGTGTTGTATCATTACATGTGTATACTGCACTTTCCAAGAGAAGCTTTACATGAGAACTATGGAAATGACCTTAGTAAAATTGTGGATAGAACTTTATTATTTTTTTGTTTTATATTCCTAAAGCACAGGCAAGCTGGACTGGAAAACATGAAGACGCTATAGATAGAAAGTTATTGTATAGTCAGATACTGAGATTATATGAAAAGAGAATGGATTTTAAAAAGTAACCATCTACTGTATATTAGAAAAAAAGATTTCTGTGAATTAAAGTACTTTTAAAGAATGTTTAAGATTTTAAATCTAATGGCACTTGTTCAAGGGTTCTGGAAAAAATTATAAATGCACTGGGTTGTTAATAATGCTATTAAATAAGCAGATGTGAATGTTTATTTTATTGCTTTTTCAAGTAGCTATTCATGGATCTGGGTGGGAAATACAATACAATGGAAGCATATATTTTTAGACATGTCTATTATCTAGATCTCCTTCATCAGAAAATACTTGCCACTTATTTGCAGAATGAATGGAAAATGCAAGAGAGTTGAAATGGGTGGATATTGGGGATTAATTTTAAGCTCTCCAAAAAAATGTGACTGTCCTACAGCCATTAGGTTAGTGTTGGTGCGCTGCTCAAAAGTCGAGGAGTTTGTGTGAAAGCTGCCGCTGTGAAGGAACAAATTGAACTTTCATCCAGTGTCTGCATGGGAGACATTTGGTACCCAGCATTCCCAAAAGTGGTGTAAGAATGATTCTCTCTCATAGCTATGGTTGGAGCCTTGTCTGAAGCCATGAGAGATGTTTCTGTCCCCTTTTAAGGGTTGTAGGGTCAGGTGTGGTTAAGTAACATAATAGAAACCTACAGTCAGCAAAATCACAGCAGAGTGATTCTCCTCTCTGCCCGGTATGTGCTGGTCATTCATGTCGGTATGACAGAGGAGCCTTTCTGTCCTAACAGGCTGGAGCTTGTAGTAGTGTTTTATTAAAAAAAAATAAACTATTTTGGTGGATCCTCCTGATAGGATACTACAAATGCAACCACACTATACAGAACAATTTCCTTTTGAGTCAAGGTTGTGCTTTGGATGCAAGAATAAATTCTGGTTTTGGGGTGGCAAGATGTTCAAATGAATAGTTGAAACTTAGATGTTGGTTCGCACTTACTCTGGAGGGGGCTTGGGCTTTGTGCTGCCCCTGCCTTTGGAAATCTCCCCAGTTCATCTTTTAACCGGATGAGCACAAGTGTCGCACCCACAATTCAGAAATCAGCAAATTTGTATTGTATCTGACAATATCCACTGCGTTTGGAGCATCTGTCCCCAAACCAGAAGGTGCTGCAGCTTCCTGAATTCTGGCTGTCCAAGTCTTCACAGGGTTCCTTGGGACTTGGCCAAGGATGAAGGACTTGGCCAGGGCTGCAGGCACTGTGCAACCTGCTGGAGAAATCTGAGATGGGTAGAAGAATCTTAGCACTGGTGGCTTTGTGGCAGACCTTCTCCATCCTCTAACAGCCCACTTACCAGAAGCGAATGGCAGCTTGAGTGAATCTCTGTGTAGAGCAAAATTATTTTTGGAGGGGGCTTTTTGTGAATAAATGAATGATGGTGGCATTGTTCAGCCTGAAAGCTCGCAGGATATTGCCTCCAGTGACTTTCCAAAACCACCTTATTTAAAAATAGATAAAAAAACCCATTTGTTATTAAAATGAAAGTTCAGATGTGATTGAGATCAAAAATGGAGATCAGCAAGTTTTGTGCTATCCAAACAAACGTAAAATGTGGAGCATGTGGGCCTCTGACTATGGAAAATGTCATCAAGCACATAGCTTGCTGCACTAGCATCTGAAGTGTGTGCATGTCTGTATGGAGTAAGATATTTTCTTTTTAGCCAATGCATTTTCTAGTTCAGGAACTCTCATGAGAATCAGTCACAGCTGGGGAGTAGCTGGGATGGATGTGGGGGAAGCGTGAATGTGATGTGGGGGAGTGCTCTGATGAATGAGGCTTATCAGTCAACTCAGTTACCAGTAGTTGGGTGAGACTAGTTCATGTGACTTTTTTCTTTTTTTTTTTTTTTTTTTTTTTCCCCCCGGGGGGGGGGGGCCCCGCACATTAAAACTGCATCACTCTAGCAGGAAACATAGATGGGGGGGGGTGAGGGAGAGATTTTCTTTGTATTTGTTTTTGTTCCTGTGTAATTCCTGTAACTGAAAGAAGCAGTGCTCTGGGGACAGCCGTGCCTATGTACAGGAGCGCAGACTCTATGAACGGCAGCAGATCTCATTGTTCCTTGGGAGGAAGGGTGGGTTGCTGCTTGGCTGGGGTTGTTTTAAGGACATTACTGATGTGTGAGACTTGTGCTCCTACACTCCACAGGAGGGAGTTTAGCCCCTAGAAACTCGCCTTATGTTTTTCTTAGTCACAAACTGCATCTTAAAAATTACTTGCATACATAACACTTTGCTTATGCACAGGACAAACGAGGGGAAAACCAAACGATGCTGTTAGTCTCCAGTTGGTCAGTCTTGTTCATGAACTGCTGGAATGTGGTGTGTGGGGTTGGTGTGTTTAACACCCGCCCTGTCTCACTTTGCGTGGTGCAAATGACTGTACAAGCGTGCCAAAACCAGAACATTAAATTCCTTATCTTCTGGAACCGAAGAACCCTAGATCTGCTCCCATATCGGCCACTGTGCAGTGACTTTGGGCAGAAATGCTTGATTCTGCTGTCCAAATGGTTGTGTAGTGACGTAGTAATGGTGATGCTGACCTGTGGTGTTCTGCTTTGATACCTCCTCACTGAAAGCACAGTGTGGGGGTACTTCTGTACTGTTGTTTAATGATATTGTTTCTAGGAATCGGAATCCAAGGAAAAACTCCACCATTTCAAGAACAAAGGAATGAGAAGTCTTTTGACCCTTTTCAAATGCTAAACTAGTAATCTTGCATACTAGTAA
Source organism: Haliaeetus leucocephalus (assembly GCF_000737465.1). NCBI lineage: Eukaryota > Metazoa > Chordata > Aves > Accipitriformes > Accipitridae > Haliaeetus > Haliaeetus leucocephalus. The sequence continues at coordinate 15,535,542 of NW_010972598.1, read as the reverse complement.
TTGTGCTGATTTTTAGCTACCTGTTACCATGTGTTGAGACCTTCTTGTCTTTGGCTTGGTGAAATCAGGAGAGTTATTCGGTGGAAGTGTAGCTTTAGACTCTAGGAATGCCTCTGTTTCCCCTAACTTTCTTGTTTGGGGCTCCAGAAATGAGATCATCTCCTCGGTGACTGCTCTGCCTCCTTGCGGCCCCTTGTAGTAGGGAGAGTGAATCTTTTATAGTTTTCCTGTCAGTTATTTCAGTACTTTGCCACTTCGGTGCACCGTTTTTTGTAAAAGATGAGGGAACCCTATGCGTCAGTGCTCTAACTTAGGGTAAATGGTCTTTTCTTCAGGTTGCTATCTGAATACATGCAGGGTGTATTCCTGGGGTACCAAGTGATAAGTGTTTTTATTACTAAGGTTCTCCCTGCAGAAAAGGAGCCTGAGTGTAGTTCAGGAATTGTGTCTTTAGTATGTATATTTGACCCTGCAATAAAAAAAATTATACATGGATGTTGTACAAGGGTAAGGAGAAACCTCATCTATAAACTTAAGCTTCTGTAAAGATTTTTATGCTGTAAAGCTTGCAGCTGTTAGGAGTGTATACATGCATTAAAACCTGAGCATTAATTGAAAACGTAAGGGATGCTTCCCCATGAAGTAACACACAGATCTCGGGAGTCCGGAGGAGGAGGGGACAAAAGAGGCAGCTGCCCCTTGACAGTGTCCATCTTGGTATAGGCAGATGTTAGGAAATGCTGCCTCTGCAAAAGAGGCATCTCTTTTTGCATGAGGGGTTGTGGGTGCTTTGTGTGTTGATTCAAGCCAACCATCTGCCTGTATCTTTTCAGGCCCCTTGCACAGTGTGCCCTTGGTATGAATGGGAGCCTAGTCATCACAGAGAAGGGGCAGGGCTTCAAACAAAAAGGCACTGTTTGAGTTTTGGGAGATTTGTCCTTTCCCCTCATGCTGTTACCAGCTCATGGAGTGACCCTTTCTCTCCTTTACTGTAACACAGAACAAAACTGTCATGCCTCTTCATGTGAAACCATCCCTTGAATGCTTCAGTCTCGGTCTCTGATCTTGGACCGGATGAAGCATCCATCAGCACTGGCTAACTTGAATTCTCAGTCGTCCTAAAAGTTATGCAGCATGTGCCTCTGAAACATTTGTCTGCAAAGCCTGTAGCTATGGCTGCTTATGGGAATGCACTGACCTTGTCTCGTTAGCTCTAACCTGACCTTTACACAAAGGGGTTTGGGTTTTTTTGGTTTGATTGCATAGTTTGGTGTCTAAGCATAGCTCGGAGCTTTTTTAACATACGAGATTAACAACTGTGAGAGGAGATGTCTAAGCCACTGTCTAGTTAGACATGGACTTGGATGTTAGCTAAAGTAAAATGCTGGTATGATGTTGTCTTCCTTGTTGTAGTGATGCTGCCATAGCTCCTTCTGGAACTGTCCCTTTGTTTTCTGCCAAAGGAAACAAGCTGAGGGAATCCAAGAACGTGGGAAAGAAAAGGTGTCTGAGATCCGTTACTGTGGGATGATGTCTGGAAGCCAGGTCTTTCTCCTTCAACATCAGAAAAATAGAACATGGGAGCATAGATGGTGCTCCTCTCTTGTCAGTAAATCCCCAAATTTCTCAGGTAACCCACTGTGTTTTACTATTGCTGTGCCCATTTTTGTTTTCAAATTATCAGGGCTCTTCCCTTCTTGCTGTATTGCCTAGCAGTTTTGAGTGAAACCAGCTCTTAACTGAAGGGTGGAACGAGTTCTACCTAAGCATCGCTTCATTTTTTCCTCCCAGAGTAATTCACAACTCCTGTACTGATCTTAGCAAGGGAGAAAACTGCTTCCAAGCATTCGGTGTCCTTATCACTTATGATGGGCAGAGAGAGCAAGAAAGCATCGGAAAAAGTAATTTTTCCAAAAATAGAGCATTCTGCCTATCATACAGTGCTTCCAAGTTCAGAGACGCTTGCTGCTCCTGTCCTAAGCAAGTGGGCTTATATCCTGTCAGCCTTTTTCTTCCTCTGTCCTAGATGACATCACTTACATGAACATAGACACCTACTAATACAAGTAACTCTTTAAAAAGAAAATTCTGATCAAATGACTTGTTTGTGCTGTTCTTGTGAAAAGTGGGTCATCGGTTTGCATTGGCATAATGTTCACTATGATAAATGCCTTTTTCCTTTCCTTGTTTTCCTGTATGCTGTATTTCAGTGAGGACTGGGTAATTCAGAGGCATTTGCGTGATGTGGCAACTGGTCTTGCTCTGCTTCAGCCTGTATTCTCAAAATCTCACAATAATACCTGGTAAATATATAACCAGCCTCCTGGAAGAAAACAGCACCATAAACACACTGTTCCTGTCATCTGAGATTAGCATCTAAGGTTAAACCATTGCTGACAACATAGGCTTCAGGAAAGATAGATAGTATTTTTGTAGAGTAACTTACACAATGTTCACATATCTACACTGATTTATTTAGCAGTGTAATGTATCTAAGTGAATAGTTTCCCAATAAATACCGATTTTGATGCCTAATGAACGACTACTGTGTCTTTAATGGTGAGAAGTGACTGAGAACGGGTTAACTTGCATACGTCTATGGACTTGATCAAGAAATGATGCCTTGCGGGCTGCAATGGGTGTGCAAACATGAATGATTAACATGGGCAGACTATTAACCTGGGTGATGATGTTATTTTGTCACAGGAGGGTGGGTTGGCTAGTACCTCGTCCATCAGTCAGTGGATACCAAATAACCTTCTTATCCTCCTCATTCTTTCTGCAATTCATACTGCTTAGTTTTCATATGCCTTTTTCCTATCCTCTTGCTAACATGAGTCCAATGACATACTCCTAACCTGCCAATAGTTCTTTGAAGGTAAGATGTCTTCTGTTCTGTCTGTGTGAGTCGTAAGGCAAAGCCAACCTCATCTTGGGCTCTTGTAACTGGGTAAGAGCAGAACAGCAAGCCTCTCCCTGCACTGTCTGGTTACACTAACACAGAAGCAAGTCAGATCGTTATGTGAGATACTTGATTTGAAGTCACGGTATGGAGTGTTTAAAATCATTTCTCTTGCAGTGGTTTAAAATAATGCTGCTATAGTTACTAGGATTCATTAAAATCTATAGGCTGACCTTCATTCTTTGAAACGTGTATGTTATTTTAGCAGATTGTAGGGCATCTCTGTGTGTTTTACACGCCCGAGCGTAATTCCACACGTCTGTGGGATGGCTCACAGAAACAGAGGCTATGCCAAGTTATATATATCTGCTTGTAGGGCAGTCAATAAGCAACAGTGCAGAATGAAATGACAAAACTTGTCCATTTACTGGAGCTTCACTCCAGGAAGCAGTGTTATGAAGTGAAAACCTCTCCAGTGGTGGTCATCGTCATGGGTGGCAGAGAAATCCTTGTGGAATGGTGCTGAGAGAGTGCTGGGTGTGCCCATTCGTGTGTCAAACGTCTTCCATCTCTTTCGGAAAACTGGTACTTGTGGTGTCCCCAAGCTGTGAGGCAGCGCCGAGTTGTGTGTCAGTTCGTGTGTTGTAAATACCTCCCCTGGCATTTTTTTTTTCTTTTATTTGCCCTCCCTCTCCTTCCCATTGTCCATGCGTGATGGTGGCTTAAATCTGAACGGCATGACATTTCTTGTGTAATAAGTACCTTTCATTCTTACTTATGACTAAAGAGATGGAGCTGGTTGAGTAACACTCTTCTCTTGCATTTTTAGGTCTGCAGAGGGATCCGGCCCTGTTCCCAGTTGTAGCTCTTGAACTCTGTAAAGGACCTTCTGGCAGTGACGGACTTGCTTTGTACAAAGGTCAGTCTGAGATACTGGAGGCAAAAGCGCAGCACAACTCAGAGTCGGACTACTTAACAAGAGATGGTCCTTCAAGCAACAGCTCCTTCTACAGCAGCGAAGGAGAGGGGACAGACCATGAAGGCGATATTTTGGATTGCAGTGGGTCCAGGCCGTTGCTGATGGATTCAGAAGAGGAGGAGGAAACCTGCAAGTTATGCACAGGGTTCCTGCAGTCTGCGCCCAGGGAAAAACATGAGGCCTCCAAAGAAGATCCCCGCTCCCAGTCTTCCCAGACTAGAGCAGGGGCGACACTCTTCCCTGCCTTCCAGTTGCATGCTGGGGAGGTTTTTAACGAACCAGATGTTTTTGCCACGGCTCCTTTCCGAAGCTCCAGAAAAGTGCCTGATGAAGTGGATGTCTTTACCAAAGCTCCTTTTATCTCCAAGGGCAACGTGGCACTTGGACATCCAGAAGAAGCAGATGTATTTCTGAGAGCCCCTTTCACTAAAAAGAAAAGCATGGAAGAGTTGACTTCCCATAGTATGTGTAAGGAACCATTCATACCAGCTGTTTTCCTAAGTCAAGGAGGCGATACCCAACACAGAGCTAACCTGATGTTCCCAAGCCTGGATTCGGCAATGGGTGGGTCCACGGCCTCGGCAAGATCTCAGTATCCTTCTGCTGGGTTTACTCAGCCAAGCAATCTTCATCCCTCTTCTGTAAGAGCCATGGAGTCCCAGGAAAACATCCCTTCTAAAGGTGTGCTGCAGGAGCAGGGGGGCACTGCCAGTGAGAGAAACCAAGGAGGACACGCACTGCCCCAGGAAGCCGTGCTGGGCTCCGTGGTTAACAAGCCTTTCCGTCCACAATCCTTATCAAAATATTCCCGTCACTACAGTCCAGAAGATGGGCAGGGTCTTGAAGTCAAGCCCATAGCTGCTTACAAAGTGGTTTCTCAGACCAACAGGCAGGTGATAGCAGGATCTGTCTCTGTTGCCCCTCTGTCTTCCAGGACTACAGAGCTGCCCGGCGGGGATCCCTTCGCTTCAGCACCCTTTCCTTCCAAAGCTGGAAAGCAAAAGCCTTAATCTGCTGTGAGCTGGGAGGTGTGCTTCCCGTAGGACCACCTCTCACAGGACCTTGAACCTCTTAGTTGAAATGAATGACATAGCAATATATATATATAAAAAAAATAATTATTATTTTTTGGTCAGAACTCTATTTGCAGTGATAAAATAGTTCAACTATTTTAAGTTATGTTAGTTAGTCTGAATGCCTGGCTCTCAGGATCTTCATATCCTTTTCAGTTGCTTTTTACCTTCCTCCTCTCACTGTCTTCTCCCCCATTTATTTTTTAGTTGCTTTTCCAAACCAGTAATATTCTGTATTTTCTGGTCCTGGCTGGGGAAATGCATTATAAGATGAATGAAAACGTTTATTAATTACAGAGCAAGTCAAGCGGGACTTGCTAGTGCTCTGGAAAGGAAGTGATTTCACAGGTTAAAGGGTTATTATGACTTCTTTCCTATCGGGGGGGGCTTGTGGAAGACAGCAAAGTTGTATATTCCTGCTGCTTGGCAGTGACGGCAAACCTGGCAGCCGTGGCTCCAGAGCGATTGTCGTGTGCGTTTGTAGGTTACGCGCACTCCGAGTGGGAGCCGCGCAGGCGATGTCTGGTACCAGGTTTGTGCGGTGCTGGCGCGGGCAGAGCCGTGGCATCGCGCGGGCAGCTCTTCTTGGCTCGCTGTGGCGTGTAGCACCTGGAAGTGCTTTTGCCCAGGGGCCCGTGCCGGAGCCCGGAGGAGTCGGCGGAAGGACTCACAGTGCCTTCAGTCGCTTGTCTTGCAAACTCTTGGATGCGTGAACTTCAGGAAAGCAATCTGTCGGGCTGTTACCGTTGCTTTGTTTGGAAAATTGAACGATCAGGCAAAGCTTTCGGTTTTCCATGGATATTTCCTGTCTGGTTAATGCCAAAGCGTAGGACCCAGAAATTTGCTTATGGTGTTGTGAAGGAGAGAGCTGTGCATTTTTACAGTATTAAAAATACGCCTTATGGAAAAATTTATTATGGAAACAACTCAATAGATGTCCTGATCTACATACCTCATTTGGTGTAATTCAGCATCGGCTGCAATCCGGTTAGAGGATTTTTAATAGCAGAGAACTTGACTCTATACTTGTAAATTCTGCCTTTTGTTTTCCTGTTGATTAAGGATGAACCTAAACAAAATCCATTCACGCTCCTTTGGTAACGTTTGCTCTACTTCTGAAATACTGTGCTTTCTACCGTATTCCCAAAGAGAAAGACAACTTCTGCTTGTTCAGTCATTGATGTAGTGAGTCCCAATATAGTGTTTGGAGGGAAAATTGCCCAGGCTGGTAGCTGGGCAGAAACAAAGCAGACTTTGCTCCCCTTTCTTTTCACTTAATATAGACAGAGATAGGAGTGAAACCTCTCATCTTTATTTTGTAAAATGCCTAATGCCTGGTTGCGTAAGTTGTCTTGGATCTGCTACTTCTGGCCTGCAAAAGCTACTTGTAAGCGTGGACTGGCTTTCAAAATACGGAATTATAGGGACTCTTTGGGCTCCCAGTCACTGATGAATCTTTGTGGTGCAGTAATCCTTCCCCCTAACAGGTGCTGTAGAATGTCTCCCAAGAAAAAATCTTGGTGGCTTTATTTTTAAGGACTTGATATCTATGGAAAAATCCCCATTGACTCCGGTAGCATGTGGCCAGGTCTCTTAAAAGCCTTGCGGTGGCCATTTCCCAAGGGAGTTGGTTCATTATCATGTGAGCTGGAGCCTTGCGCTGAGGGTAAAGGACATATTTTGCGTTTGGGGGTCTCCCGCAAGTGGCTTTCAGGTCTTTGGGTGTTTTCAGGGGAATTGTTGGAGCAATGGGTAGGTTGTTGAGATCAGGACCGTGCGTATGTGGAGCAGAGGTTCCTGCCCTGCTGGCTTTCTGATGTATTTGTACTCGGAGAGAAAGTACTGTGAGTACTGTCACGCTGAGAGAGGGAAGGAACAGCCGTAGGTCCCCCTAACTCACTGGAGTCACACGCGGGAGAGCTTCTGCAGCCGAAAATAGACCTCAGTCTGGTTTTGCAGGGGGGAAAAAACCTGACACCACCTCCCATATGTATCTTTGATGTCCAAATAATAAGCGTTAAAGGAATGCAGCAGGCATATTAAAGATGCACGTGAAGGCTGCTTAAACAAACCAGAACATCGCACAGTCCAGGGCTGACTCGCTGCTGACTTTTAAGCCCAGCAATGTAAGGGGAGGATGGATGGAAAAACCCTGAAGGCCAGGAGCTGACTAGCAAAGCATCTGCAAATAGGAGTTACTGACTGCTCCATGTTTCCTTTCCCCTCCCCGAGTTCAGTTCTCCTCCAAAATATCTCCAGTCGCAAGAGATGAGCCAAATGTTCTGCTGGATGTGCTCGGCGTGGGCATTGCCTGGAAGGGAGAAGGAGAAGCTTGGACTGAGGTCTTAAAGCCCTGGGGTGGGGAGGGAGAACACTTGAAAGCAGGGAGGCTATGTTGGCTTGCGCAGCCCAGTTGCTGGCAAATAGTGACTTGTCAAGCCCAGGTCAGGTCGGGTTGTGTGGAGCTGGGAACCTTCTGCCCTGCTCTCCTGCTCTCGAAGTAATATTGGTGCATACTGGTGGTTTAGGGTTTTTTTCTGTCCTCCATCACCACCTTTTGAAAACAGAAGTACTGTAAAGACATTTCGGGGTCTCCCTCGAGATGTTTCTTCAGCGAAGCTGAGGCTGTTGTTTATTGTGTTTTGTTGTCATTTTCTGTTTAAATATATACTCAAAAGGCGGTTGTTGATTTTGTTTTAAATATATAACCCCCAAGTCAGTTGTTGCTGGATTGGATCAGTGAGAGATGCTGAGAATGACTGCGATAGCAAACTGTGAATTCAAGGGATACCAAGGAGTCTGAGCTCGAGGACCGAGATTTGTTTCAACATGCAACCTGTGTCATGGCCGTGCATGCAGCCAGGAGGCTGAATTCGTCCTCGAGCTGTTAAATTCGCTCGGGAAGCTGTTGGAAGGGAGGTCAAGCCTTGGCGGCGCAGGGATGAATCTGTGGAACAGGCAGATGCTTCGCTGGAGCGAGCAGATACCGTGTACAAATAAGATGTGGGTTCAAGGTATTACCTCTGCTAACTGGATTCAGGTTCTCCTTCCTTTTCCTTCATTTTTACTTGAAAAATTGCTTTGGGATAATTCTGTGAAACTTCTTTCAATGCCACGTCCAGGTCTCATTTAGCCGATGCTGGAGCAGCATGAGCCTGTTCCCCTTCATGCTCGGATCGGGGCCCCTTGTCTCTTGTGTGTGTGTTCGTGTCGGCGAGGTGGAGATGAGCTGCCTGTCGTTCAGACCTTGCTATCCTGCACTGCCAGCCGAGGGAGAAAGGGAAAATGCACCAAGGCGCAGCGAGGTGTGCGGGCTTGTTTACAGCCCTGATTCAGGTTGGGTCAGGCTGAATTTCCAGCTAGCATTTTGGCAGCTTTTATGTTCTTCAAGCACTTTACACAAAGAGCAATCTAACCGTGCCCCAGAAGCTAATGATCCTGCCAGCATACATCCAGTGCTTAAATGGTTTTAAAACTCTTTTTGGGGGGTGGAGGCAGCTTGTTTGTATCTCTGCATGTGACCTATAAAGTAATGGGACTTCTGGTTATGGTCAGAAAACTGAATTTCAATGCCTGTTAGTCTGACGTCCTTCTCATTTCCAGCCTGTATTCCTTCTAATCCTGCACTGCCAGTACTGCAGCTTCAGCATGATGAATTGTAAGCGGAAATTTCATTTCCGTAGTCTCTGAAGCTTACTGTTTTTAATGAATGTGGAAGAATAATGCTAATTGTTTTCTTTGCCACACAACTGGTGATCTTAATGAAATAAGAGTGGTATGGCCTCAATGCTGCATTCTGAGGTCGGTTTTCTGAACAGAACCACTGGTTTCATCTTTTTTTAAAGCTGTAGTAAATTCTGTTAACTGCCCTGGGTCCTCATGCACAGCCAGAGGGCCGCAGTTACCGCTGCAGTCCTGTGACAATCTTAGATTCGTGCTGGGAAAGGGACTGGTTCTTACCCATTGCCAACTTCAGCTTGAATGCACTTAAAGTCTCTCTTCAAAGTGATTAATCAGTTTCTGCATGAAAAAAAAAAAAAAAAAAAAAGCAGTTGGCTTGGCTCTCTGTGCCTCGCTGCCCTGATGTTTGTACAGTGCATGTCACGGGACCAGCTGCCGTGGTGGTAATCTGCACTTTCCGCAGCTTGCTGCAGTATTTTTGGGGGACCTTCCCCACATCTCCTCTTGCAGCCAGCTCAGCACTAGCTGTACATGGTATTAAGTTTACAATCTTAGTCTCTTGAAGCCAGCGCACACTCAATCTGTAATGCACCCTATGCATGGAGCACATAGGTGTTAGTAAGCTTGTAACGGCAAACCCGTGTAAGCAATCATGACACACAGCGCCTGAATCATGTGTTCAGCAGGACTTAAGCAAGGCTGAGCGAGATCTGTTTAATTGCTGAACTCTCAATCACTCCAAAGTGGTAATCGGTTACTTTAACTCAGCTTCCACCAAAGACTCTTGTGTTGGGGAGTTGAATTTTTGTGTTTGTGGTTTTTTTTTTTTTCTCATGGTGTTAAATCAAGGCCTTTCAGTACACCGAAAGACTCCAAAGCATTTTTACAGTAGTGTCTTGACAGTGAAATGCTGTTCCAGTTCTGAAACACATTCCTAAAACCTGATCAGCTCTGTTAGTGTTTCTAAAAATAAGCCACGACCTGTAGTTTCCATTGTAGGCAGGGTAACTACCCTCACACACGCCTAGAAATACTCCGCTGTGAAGTTAGAGGGATAACGATGATCCGCTGTTCCCCGATCCCTCCCTTCCAAAGGGAGACGATACTGCTCGCAGGGGTGGGGAGGGCAGGGTGCTCGATCCGTGCCGCAAGCTCCCATGTAGGATGCAGCTGGTAGAGCATCCCTACATGCCGAGTCCAGCAGCGAAAGAAAATCCCTTGTTTCTGCGTGGAGCGGGAAGCCGGAGCTGGGACCGTCCGTGGTCTCCGCTAACTGTGACAAACAATCTGTGACTCGTGTCCTAGGAGCAGTGTTTAGTTTGCACCGCACTGTTATTACGGTAATTCTTAGCGGTCTTGGAAGTACCTCTGACTTGCAGATTTGATGGAGTCAGGTTTTGCACTCCAGGTGTGATCATCTGTGTTTCTGGTAATCGTTATGAAGAAATGTTGAGTTGTAAACTTATGTACATTTTATTAAAACTGTATCTGATTACAATACATCTTGTCCGCTGTGCATTCCTTCTGCCCTCCCCGCATAAAATATTTTTGCTGGATACGAAGAATCTGGTTTTTAATGAGTTCTTCCTAGCAAGGTACTGAACTCTGTCTGTCCCTACTATTTTACCTGGCAGTCGGAAAGTCAGACTGATCTTACTGCTTTCAGCAGCGGATATTCCAGTTTACTGGAGAGAAACCTTCATGTCCAGGGCAATGCTACCAGACAGCGCAGAGCTATCGAGCCCTCCCTGCGAACCCAGGAGCTGCTGCTGCAAGAGAGGAGGTGCAGAACGAACCCATCCCCGGAGAGGATCTGCCATACGTGAGTGAAACGCTCTGTGCCGTGCTGACCACGCCGAGCGGTGGACGCGTGCCGGGGGGGCCGGGGGGATATCCAAGAATAGGTTTTGGCAAAGCCCAGGGAAAACGTGCTTTCTGTGAGCACAGCTGTGTGCCAAGGTACAGCGAATCCAGCAAGGAATGACTGAAAGGAAGGGCTTAAAGTTTGTTTGAAGAACTTTGTTGGATTTTTAGGTTGTATTAGTTAATTGTAAGAGAATAAGCAGCTATGATCGGCTTAACGTAAGTGACTTTCCGGTCCAAAATCGGCAGGACTATAATCACACCAAAGGGAGGATAGGCAGCCATGGCCCAGACGCAAAGTGGAACCTCTTCATCGTGCTGAAATTGCAACTGTGTGTCCTTCCTCCCCAGGGAGACTCTTCCTCCTCTTGTTTCTTGTGCAACAGCCCTGAATGTTGACAGCGGCCGCCATCTGCAACATCGAGAACTTCCACCTCAAATATATTTTGATCAAAACAAACGCATTACTTCTAATGTTTTCTGCAGTCCCCACCTCTGAAAGGTCACTGGGCTAAATTTGCGATTTCTTGATGGCTTGTGAGAGTTGGGGGGAGAGGGGAGGGAGGCTTTTTGTGCATTACTGGGTGGTGAAACCTGGCCTGGAGGGGGCTGTTTCTAAGCGCTACGTGTGGTAACCCATGCTGCTCCTTCCGGGGGGGGGAGAAAGCGATACCAGCAGCTCGACACAGCCATTAGGGCCTCATTGGTGCTGCAATGGTAAGAAGAAAGTACCTTTTTTTAAAAAAAAAAAAAAAAAAAAAAAAGTGTTGTCTTTGGGGGTGGTGCTTTGGTTTTAGGGGCAGGGGGGAAGCATTTCTATATTTTTAGCAAACATGCCGGCTGTAGGAGATGTCCCCTGGGCGGCCAGGCCTTGCTCCGGGCGGGGGTGCAGGGGGGGAAAAGCAGATCGGCCCTGCGAGGCGGCCGGCGCGCGCCTCTCCCGCCAGGGGC
>NW_010972598.1:15505530-15524083 GCF_000737465.1 Haliaeetus leucocephalus | reverse complement strand
TGGTGTGGGGGGGGGGGGGGACGACGGCCATGTCGCAGTGAGCGGCACCGCGCCGGCCTCTCCTCGGTCTTCCCCTTTCCTTCCTCGCTGCAGCAGGGCGGACGAGGGTGAAGTTACTTCTTCCGACTCGTCGTTACAGACGGGCGGCGAGAGGCTGGCTCTTCCCCCGACCCCATTACAACGGCGAGGCGTTAATTCCCCCCGACTGGTAGGTGCTGAGGGCCTTCCCCTGAGGGACTGCTCGCCCCCCTCCGCACCGTGTGAGTGATGAGGGGGGATTCCCCTCACATGTACTCTGGACCATGCAACGAGGAGTAATTCCCCCCACCTGTGCTCAGGACGGTGCAACTAGGAGTAATTCCCTCTCCCCTCACGTGCACAGCATTATGCAATGAGGGGCAGTTAACTCTCCCACGTTTGTATCCTTAGGGCCAAGCAATAAGGGGAAATTCCTCCCCCTCGCCACCCCCCAGTTGCTAAAGACTGCAGTAAGGGGAAATTCAAAGGACTGCGTAGTGATGAGCACCCCTCCTGCCCTGTGTTGTGGACTGTAAAATGGACTATAATGTTTATTCCCCAAAGCTAAAGTGAGAAAGGAGAACTTTTCTCTTGGGGGACCTTCCTCGCACATCCTGTTGTGGTCTTTGTACCTGTTATCAAGATCACAAAAGTAAGCAAATAATGTGATTTAGACCTTTTCTGTATTCACGTCTCCCTCACTCACAGCAGAGAGGTCCATTTCATGAGACAGAGCTTTACTCCTGTTAACTGTGTTTGAGGAATCTGGGCCTAGGTGTAGTGCTTGTGTTCTGTTTTACGACTCCCTGAGAGAAGCAGCCTCCTCTGTTAGTAACAGCCCCTGCAGATATAATTTATTTAGTTTACCTGCTAAGGAGAAGAGAAACCAGATAATAATTAATCCTTTGTATGTAATATTTATCTGTGCTATGTGTGACACAAGGTGGCTTTTGGTTACATTTTCTGATTTTTCACTTTGCTCTGACATACACGGATGCTGTTGGCTGTGCATATATTTACAGAAATCAGATGTGCAAGCAAGTATTTACGCTTTTGAAAGAGGCCTGTTACTTTTTGCTTTTTGTCTTCACATTTTTTTCTCCCCCCCCATGCTCTCCCCCTTTTTAGCTTCATCTGAGCAGATGACACCACCCCTGTTTTGACTGCTAGTGTGAATTATGTGGCCAGTATGGAGCAGGGCCTCTTTTTAACTGGTCTGGTTTAATTCTGGAACAGTACTTGAGCGAGAATATACTGAACTTCTTTATTCCCCAAAGGGAAGAAATACATAGAGATGGGCAGGGGTGAGGTATGGCTTGGTATGTGTAGCTAGTGGAGTTTTTATCTTTTATCCAAATGTTGTCCTGGTATTTTTTTCTTAGCAGAATTGTTTGTATAAGAGTAGCTATTGCATTACCTTTTTAGCCTGTCTCATATCTTCTGAGAGTCTTACAGAAGAGCCTTATGTTTGACCAGTTAAACCCACAGAGTATAGGAGTAAATTCTGGCCTTGATTTAGCCTCAGGTGCTTGGGGTTGGATTCAGCTCAGCTGTCTTTAATCTTCTGAAAATTAGGTATTTAGCCCAAGTAGATTTCCAGGTGCTTGCTACTGTTGAAAGGAAGACAAAAGGCTTCCTTAGGGTGATTTATCCTCTTCTGTTATAGGTAAGTAAGGTGATTTGCCTGTCTTTAGTGACTGTGAAGGAGTCTAGGTTAATTTTTCAGGTGGCTAAAATTGGAGAGTTATGTCTTACTTTGTTACGAGAGAGGGAGCACTGAAAAGAGGAGAAAAGTAAGAGACGTTTTGTGATCTAGCCTGCGAGCTTGCTACATTATCTGAGAGGTTTAAGGCAGGTGAGTGGCTTGCTGAGTTCTGGGGTTGCTAGAAGCATGTGAAACGCTCTTTCTGTGTAACCTTGTAGTTTAGTAGTGTAAACTTGCAATTTAGAAATTGTTAGTAAAATTATTTTTCTCTAGGTTCTGTCGTACGATGTTAAAAGATCATAATTTGACAACTCAACGGTCTTTCCACCAACTTGCACAAAAGAAACCATTTCTTCCATCTGCTGTATGGCATAATGCAGGTAAATACTAGTTAAAAATGAATAGGTGAGTCCATTGTGAGTTTTTGTGTCTTGTGGTAATAACGAAAGCCTACTATTCTTTCTGAAATCTGAGTGTGATAACATTTCCTAGGTGGTTTTTAATGAAGTGTTAGTGCATTTGGACATTTGGAGCCGTGGGAGATGATGTGGATGGCTCACAATGTGCTTGATTATACGTTTTTTTCTGTATCATTCAGCTGCCAGGACTTATAAGGGGCTCTGTTAATGCAAAATATTTTTTGGGCTTTGCTACACTTCTTAATTTAATTTCCATCTTAGTGTAAATGTATCTGTTGTGAAAGACTGTGTTGCTTTCTGTCCTGCTTCAGCTGCTGAGCTCTGCCAGATAAAATTGCTGGCCATCCAGATAGAACCTAGCAAGGATGAAAGCAAAGCCTTTCATTTTTATAGCTGCAATATTTTCTTTTTTTAATTTTCCCCCTCTTGAACATGCATCCATGTATGGTGCATTAATGATGTTCTCCATTAATATTATCTGCAACTTGGTATTACCCTGACAACATGATGTTTAAGATTGAGCTTGTTGTACCTAACATTTTCTTTGGTAGGATGGTAATGCTCAGAAAAGAAAAAAAAAAAATTAAAAAAAAATAAAAATCTGTGAAACTTGCACCGCAGAAAAACATTGTGCTTTTATACCTGCCTGAGGGATTTAACTGCTCTCCAATGCTGTAGCAAAAAGAATCTGCAGGTGCTGTTGCATGGAATTAGTCACAAATGGAAATCTTATTTAAATGAGTCGCTCAGGCAGAAGTTTCTTTTTAATTTTGATTTCAGAGAAGTCCAATCTTGTCTGGTCCAGCACCATTTTTTGTATTTCAGTTCTAATCAACAGGCAGACTCTGATAAGTAGACTTAGTATTTTATCTGCTTCTGCAAGCGTCCTACTAAAGTCAGCCTCTCTTTGGTATCTTGAGCAGATGGCAGAACAGAATAACAAGCAGGTATACGCAGTGTTCCGCAGAGGTTTGAAAGAAATGATATAGATGCTAGATATAAATACAGCCCGTTACCAATGACTGAATAACAAATTCCAAATGAGTTATTCACAGCTGCGCAAAGAACTCTCCAGGTTGATTGACGATTGGAAAACCTGGTCTTCAGATCTGCAGATCTTCAACTGCAGAAGACACTTTTAAAATACAGAGCCTACCCATGTGGACACCTTTTCTGAGAGCTGATACAGCCATTTGTGTTTTAGGATGTTAGGAATGCTAGATGAACAACGTACGATAGCTGTTGGTGACTCACTGCTTTCAAAAAAAGGGCGGAGAGTACTCCATTTACACCATCCAAATACCCGTTGTTGCTTATTTGTTAACTACACTGTTACGCTGGATGTGATTTTTGCATGCCAGCTGTATCTGGAAGATGAGTAGTTCTTCCATACCCATAGATAAAGCTGACTAGTTGCTTGCTCTGTCAGGATTATTCTTTTCATGTTGAAACTAAATGCTTCTGTGCTAAGTCTTTTTTTTCCTTTTAAAAAAAAAATAGAAAAGAAAATGTAGCCTGTGCGTACTTTCCCATTGTGTATGTTCAAGTCAAATGGATTGTTACCATGACAGGCACATGCAGTAACAATTTGGCAATATATAAATAGCGTGATTTGTCATCTAATACTAGGGAGTCATGAGCAAAATGGCAGTTTACGAAAATGAAAATGTCAGCTCTTTTTGCTGCTTTAAATTCCTCTATTGCATTTTTTTTGAAGTTATGTGAGCTTGTTTCTCAAGTATAATTTATCTATAAATATTAGTTCCTAGAGATTTTTGGTTTTAAAATGCATTTTTTTCTTTCCTGAATGTTCATTTATCACTTTGTTATTTGATGTGCAGGAAGAGTTAGGAAGAAGGAGAACTAGAAAGAGAATTAGAAGATGTGAGACTGTCCCTAGCTGATGTTCAACTTCAGTGGGACGTCAGGCATATGCTGTGTGGACATGTCTACAGGAAAATAAGCTATTAAATGCACACCGTTAAATGTAGAGTATTAAATTTTAGTCAAGATCAGTTTTTTTACACTATTCTAGTGAGACAGACCTGTGCTGCAAAAGGAACTTCATTTAAAATTTATCTTTTAAACATCTTTACTAGTGAATTGTAAATAATGTTATTTTTAATTGTTTGGTCAGTTCAGTTTCTGGAAGTTAACTGACAGTTTGCAGTAATTTTTCACTCTGAAAAATATAAGCAGGGCGCGGTTCACTGTAACTATTGCTATGCTTGTTTTTCTTTTTTTAGAGTGCTGAAAAATGAAATAAAAACCCCTATAAATTGTGTATCTTCGAGAGGGTTAGTAAAACTGATTATGCTTTGAACAGTAAGTGATAATGCTGGAGAAGGGACTTCACAGCATTTGAAGATCATAAAATAAAAAACCTAAATGCAACAGAGAAATGAAGGTTGGATCTCTTGGCCTTCAGTAGAAGGCGAGGATGGTACTGGCGTCATGCAGTTTGATGCTGTTGCAGTAGCATGCTTTTTAGTAAATGAAAATTAGTAAAAGAAGCAAAGACAGCTAAGCACCACACAGCCACTCGCTCACTCCTCTCCCCTCCCAGGAGGAAGGGGAGGAGAATTGGGGGGGGGAAGTAAAACTCATGGGTTGAGATAAGAACAGTTTAATAACTAAAATTAAAAAAAAACAAAAACCAGTAATAATAATTGTAATGAAAAGGAATATATTCAAAAAGACAGAAATTAGACCCAAGAAAAGACATGTGATGCACAATGCAATTGCTCACCACCCTCTGACCAATGCCTGAGCAGCAATCCACCCCTCCCAGCCAACTCCCCAGAGTTTGTATACTGAGCACAGTGTTCTATGGTATGGGATATCCCTTTGCCTAGTTCGGGTCAGCTGTCCTGGCCATGCTCCCTCCCAGCTTCTTGTACCACTGCTTGCTGGCAGACCACGGGCAACTGAAAAATCATTAACTTTGGATAAGCCCTACTTAGCAACAGCCAAAAAAATCAGTGTGTTACCAACATTATTCTCATACTAAATCCAAACCACGCTGTACCAGCTACTAGGAAGAAAATTAACTCTATCCCAGCCGAAACCAGGACAACAAGGTTCCATTTATCATCTTGTTCCCTGCGAGATAACATGCCTGGGTTTATCAGTCTTTGTGTCAGTCTGGAGGCTTTCATGGAACGCATTGCATTGTGTTTTTAAAGTATCATTGCTGCACAGGCTGCTGTTTGCTATAGCACAGTCATCACCCTGGTCTTTGTCTTTCTTTTAAGCTACTTAGGTTTGATTACATAATTTTATTTTTAATTTCCAGTAAGAGGCATGTTTATTCAAACTCAGGACACACCAAATCCAAATAGTTTGAAGTTTATTCCAGGGAAGGAAGTGCTGGAGTCAAGGACTATGGAGTTTTCCACACCAGCTGCAGCATTTTGCTCACCTTTAGCAAGGTATTACTAAACGTGTCATAATTTGTTTGGGGGGCCAGTATGGGCTGCATGTCTACAACTGATGGTTTTAAGCACAGCTTCTGGTCATTCTGCTCCTCCTTATACTCAGGAGCAGCTTGGTTGGGTTTAAGTTTTTAATGCTGCTTTACTTCTGCATAAAATTAAAGCTGGGAAGATTGTCATTACTGAAGTAGTCTTTCTGTGTGTCTGTACTCCCCACAGCTATATCACAGCAGAATGCATCACTGTCTAGTTTATGCAACTGGATTGAGTGGTATTATAAACCAGTATTCTTGAACAGTTGCTGCATCACAGGCGGGACCTCTGGGCCTGATTTTGCAAAATCATTCCCATCAGAATACACTTAATTCAAGTAGTTACTTGGAAAGCATGCAACTTTTCAGAATTGGGAAATAGATGGCATAAGGAAGTAAATAGTCCCCAAATACTACAAATTAAATGTAGTAGCTTGCTTGCTTTAGCAGATGTTGGTGCCAACCTGAACTTCAAAGCCAATGGATTTTTCTTTCACAGAAGATTTGTAAAGTTTCAGTCAAAGGAAGGCCAGTTTTGGTCCACTCTTTCAGGCTGGCTCTGTAACAGGTCTTGGGAGTTGCAGCTTTCAATACCAAAATGCATAATCTGGAGTAAGAATTGCTGAGCGGATAATCAATTCGTATCATCTTGGTATAGAAGGGGTTTGGAGCACCATCACAAGCCTCTCTGGGAATATTTGGAAGCATCCGTTTTGCATGTTTGTCATTGCTTTCACATTAGCATGTGAAAAGAAACTTTAGCCGTTACATGGGTGGAAGGGCTTCAATTTGAGGGTGAGATCTAGAAATGCTGCAGTAGGTTACCTCCAGAGATCCCAGTTTAAGATGTCTTTGTGCATATTGGAAGAATTACATGCAAAAGTAGAAGCTGTTTCATGTGACAGTCTCTCCAGGAACTGCAGGGTTATCAAACATGCAGCTCTGACATTTCCAAAGGTCTCTTGCAGAGTTGTTGGAGAGCAAACAGGATCGTTAGAAGCAAAGTTCTGTGACTTAAAGTAATAAATACAACATGGAAGGTTTTTGAGGACATCAAAACGTGTTAGCGGAATCCTGAAGCTGTGAGATATGATTATGCCAAAGTGCATCAGGTTGCAGAATGAAATCGACTGTCAGAAAGTGGCTTTTTGTTGTCATACATCTGCAAGTAGACGTTTTCATCAAAGAAGATATATGTGCTAGAATATGTACCATGGCAAAACAGCTTGATTGTGCATGTTGTACAGGTTAATGGTAAAAAATTGTCTACTGTATATCGTTAAACCCCAGATTATGTTTTTTGTAAATGGAATACTCTTTTCTTTTAAAAAGGAATATTCATTTTCCAAAGAAGTCATAAAAGCTTCATAAAGCAGAGGGGAGAATTATTTAATAGATCTAGGATGATTTGGGGCACTTGCATAATTCCATTGTTTAATGGTTTGGTTGGTTTAGTGATATAAAAGCCCAGTACGTGTGTAACTGTTTTATGTGTGGAAATTCTTTCAAACAGGTATTGTGAAATCTCTTCTGTCACCTTTCATCATGCATACCTTTATGATAAGATTTCCAGTTCCTGCATTCATGGCATTTTTGATGTTTTCCAGTCTTTCAGGAGAATATCTTACCCCCTGCCTTAATTACAAAAATGCTCTCAGAGCCTTATGCTCTATTTAATGCCAGGTGCTTCCTACTTTTAATGATTTTTTTTTTTTTTTAAACTCTTCAGGAGTAGATTCATTTATTTATTCTGTAGATTAATTTGTTGGGTTTTATTTAACCATTTGTGGAAATTGGTGTTTACATTCTCATTCTGCTTTTTATACTTAAAATATTGTCAAAAACATGCTCTTTCCTATCATCTAAGTTCTTGTTTTGCTTTGAATGTGTGCTAATTTACCACCTGGTTGTTTGGTGCTGTTGGTGCTGTATGGGCCATCTCAAGCAATTTATTATGAATCTTGAGCCTTTACTAAATCTTCAAATTTTTCATGTGCCATGCAAATGACTAAAAATACTGAAGATTGCTCACAAAGTGAATTGGTGTGTTAAAGCCTGGTGGACTGCTTGGCACTAATCCTTTTATTTGGCAACAGAGTTGAAGGCAGTTTTTATAGAGCTGAATTACTTTAAATAACTTGCTTTAATCTAAGGAACATTCCTTGTGTTTGCACTAGCCCTACCTGAAACAATAGATATCTACTGGTTTTGTTGCTGAACAAATACCTTTTTATATACAGAATATAATTTTGCCTCTCAAAGAAGAACTGGAGAGAGAGTAACTCTTTCACACATCTTGTGGAAAAGTCCTGTAAGATGTGTTCAGTTTTACGATGTACACTGCTTCACAGCAGGATCTCCTGGCTCTTACTAAGCTGTAGGTGAAGTAACTCCAAGTTCCTGGTAATGGCTCTGGGTTTAGTGCTTATTTTTGTCTAGAAGTGTATTCTAGATGTTTATTTCTGTGACATTTGCCTGAAATGTATGTGCATTTTTTGATTTTTTTTGTTTTCCTAACAGGCAGTTATTCAAAATTGAAGGAGTTAAAAGTATTTTCTTTGGACCAGACTTCATCACAATCACCAAGGTGAGCAGAACAGAGATTCAGATGTACTAAAAGATGAGCTGAGACTCAGCTGTCTAATAGACGGCCATACAGAAGAGCTAGTCAGACTCCTGGACACGCGTAGCGAAAGTACCAGAGGCAATGTTCACAAGTGGCATAAAGGAAATTGACTTAAATATAAAAGAAAAAAAATCACAATGCATGGGTGAGCACTGGAATAGGTTGTCCAGGGAAGCTGTAGATTCTTTAATCTTAGAAGTGGTCGATGTTGGGCTAGATGAGGCCCTGTGCAATGTGGTCAAGGTGGAAGTTGGCTCTGTGTCAAACAGGAGGCAGGACTAGATGACATCCAGAGAATGCTTCCAAAGGAGATGATTGTATGACCAGGATGGAGTGTGTTGTAGGCAGTGTTGTGTTTACCCAAGGTGTGGAGCTTGTCAGCAGAGGTAAGGTGTTGCGTAGTAACTGTGCAGTTATGCTCTTACGTGTGAAGAGCAGAGGGCAATTCAGTGAATGATAATTTGGCTCGAAATTAAATGGAATCAAAGAATCTTGAGTCTCTGAAACAACTTGGTAAAAATATGTGTCAAATAATGTATTTAGGAGTCTGTCTTTTTCACCTCTTCTTAGGTAATATTTTAATAGCACTTGGCTTGCAAACAAGGAAACCTTTCTGTTGACTATTATAAATTGAGTCTTACTGTACTTTTTTGGCAAAGCTGGACTTGACAAAACTATGAAATAAAATTCATGCATCGCATGTGAGAGGCCATTATGATAATTTTAACATAAGAATCTCTGCCTAACTTATTGTTAGGAGGCAGATACTCTGTTTTCATTTTTTTTTTCCCCTCCCTTCTGATTCTCATAGGAGAGTGAAGACCTGGATTGGAATTTACTGAAACCAGATATTTATGCAACTATAATGGATTTCTTTGCCTCTGGCCTACCTGTAGTTACTGACGAGGCACCTAGGACAGATACAGGTAAATCAAACTCCTCAGGAAGACGCCAGTATCTGCCCTTGAGTTTAGTTTTTTGACATACAGAAGAGCCTCCACTTGGCCCTCAGAAAAGCATGCAGGAGAATTTAAAGTGAAAACTGCTAAAACCAACACAGGAGAGAATTTGTAGAATGTGCATGTTCTAGCAGAAGCAGTGCTGCACTGTCTAAAAGAGATGCTTACCCATGAATATAAAGCTTTGTTCTCATCTGCTGTAATATGAAGAGTAGATCTTCACAGGAGCTGTGCTGAACTATGTGTTTTGGCAGCGTGGACCATATTCTGTTATACTTTGTGTGTGTGAAATATTTTTGCAAGAACCAAGGCTGTCTTTAGAAAGCTATGGGGTGTTGCTGCATATCCTGTTTGTATGGGCACCTACAAAGGGTGTTATTTCCATCCTTAAATCAAAAAAGAGTGCTCAGGGTTAATGTCCATGTCTTAATGATAGGTTTATGGTCTTAAATGAACAAGATATAGTAAGAAGTCTTTTCCAAACTGTAACAGAAAGTAACTGAGACTAACTTATAATTTAACTCAAGGGCAGTATTTTGCCTTTAATTTTCTCATTTGCAACTTACAGACTTAAACAATTTTTCCAGTGTTTTAAGGAAGTTGATGACTGTTGAATTCCTCTCTGCTCTGTTACGTCTGGATTTAATTTCAATATTAACATAGACTTCGTTTTATTTGAAAAAGTTGTCTTTAAAAATGCTTCTGCGGGACTAACACTGAGCTTAAAATTGCATCCCGAGCTGCTAAACTCCGACATGTTTATAATTCTTCTCCTGCTGAATTTTTTAAATTGCTAAAACTTTCCTTCTGAGGACCCTGCCTTAACCCATGCATCCTTATTGAATGTTAGTTCTTGCTTCCTTTCATGCATCCTTATTGAATGTTAGTTGTTGCTTCCTTTAAAAGGTGGCATTACTATTGTCTGTTAAGGCCTTTGCCTGTTGAGAACAACTCTGATCCAGTACTGGTTTTTGTTGGCAAAAGCCTGGGACGTAAACAAGGATAATGCAGAAAAAGATACTCTGAATTAAGACTTCTGCCTTTTGGTTTCAGTCATCTCAGCAATGTTTTTATGCTATTTCATTCTGCCATTACGGATATACAGTGTTAATAATCGGAATTCTCTCCAAGTTCTGATGTGCACATTTTTCTTTTCCCAAGCTGCATCAGAAGAAGATGATGAAGTTGTACTGATGATTAAAGAACTTCTGGATACAAGAATAAGGTAGGCTGGGAACATTACTGCTAGGTGGAGTGAGTTAGTCTTGGGTTTTGAGTTTATTTGGGGAACAGTGCGTTTTTCTTTCAGTATGTGCGATTTCGTGATTCCATATCTAGTGTGGGGGTTTGAAGTGCAAAATTGGCCAGAGCTGAGAATGCTGTTTCCTCTAATTGAAGACTTTCCACCAAGTTTTCCTGTTTAAGCAAACTATGTGCTGAACGGAGTCCGTATTGCTGAGTGATTTTTGGATCAGTGTATTAGTCTTACCCTCCTCCATAATGCATTTAAACAGGTCCATTGGGCTTAACCTGGCTATTTTTAAACAGGGAAAACAACACAATCTTTGCCTTTACGGTAACTCTTTTTTTCCCTTGTTGTATTCGTCTCTGTTGTATTTGT
Organism: Haliaeetus leucocephalus; assembly: GCF_000737465.1. Taxonomy (NCBI): domain Eukaryota; kingdom Metazoa; phylum Chordata; class Aves; order Accipitriformes; family Accipitridae; genus Haliaeetus; species Haliaeetus leucocephalus. The sequence continues at coordinate 15,513,269 of NW_010972598.1, read as the reverse complement.
ACTTGTCCTTCTCTTCCAAGTATTCCAAAGTAGTTTGTACTCTTCTGTTATACACCAAAGGAAAATTTACTCGTGGGTTTCCCTTGCTGTCTAGGCTTCAATGGATTTTGTCCTTGCATTCTGTTGCAATTTTATCGGTATTTTGACACAGCTTGAATTTAGAAACTGGTGGTAACTAATGAAGTCTCAAGAGTGGCTACGGATCGTGTTGTTCACCTGAAGTATATTTTTATGCTTGTTAATTGCCTTCCAAAGTGAACTGAAAGGAATAAGCAACTTGACATTTTAGATGCAGGGGAAAATGTCTGATGTGTTTCTGAAGCTGTGATATCCAATGGCAGCATCTTCCCCAGCTTGCAGATTGCAGGAACCAGAAATGTGTGTGTGGGTCAAAATCATGGAATTCAGTTTAATTTTTCCAGAAGCTATGACAAACTTTGGCTTTTTTATTTCTTTTCTTTTTTTTTTTTTTTTAGATGCTGCATTTTAAAAGTGATATTTAAAAATACCATTTTGGTTATCTCACAGCTGACGCATGGTACTGGTTAATTTTCCTGAAAGGAAAGAAGGAGAAAAGCAGAAATAAGCTGGAACATTTTTCCCAAGCATATGCACTAAGTGTTGAAACGTGTAACCCAGTTACACTGTTGTACAAAGCCACGATAGAAACTAATATTAAGGAGGCCCTGCTCTTGCTGGGTTTGTGGTCATTGAAGCTCCCTCTGGTGTGTTAGTCCTTGATTTCCCAGTGGCCTTTTGTAACGGTTGCAGAATTTCTACCCAATTTTCTGGTTTTCCCCACCTATTTCTGTCGTTCATTTCCTTCCCCCTCTGCCCCTCAGTGGATCAAGAAGCCATTGATGAGAATATTAGCAGTAGTGTATATTACTTCATTTTATAGCAGGGTAGTTTACAGAAGCTATATATAAACCAGTGGTACATACAGAGCATTTATTGTTTAGTCGATCAAAAATATGTGCAGAGAAGTTGTCAGAAGGTGCAGGATGGAGGGAATGTAGATCTGAAAGATCTTGTAGTGTGTCAAAAAAGTTAATTTCAAAGAAGAAAAATGGGATTTTTAGTCATGTTCTTTGGCTTTCTGGAATGGAGATAATTTGCTATGGTGAGCTGTTAATAAATGTGTCAGATTCATAGATTATTCTCTTAGGAGTGTAGTTCTCAGAGAGTTATTTTGGAAGTCAGTATAAAGAGCTTCTGTTAGAGTAACTTGATGGTTTTAGCTTGGTCTGGAAAAATGTTGCTATGGGGATACAGTTACAATGCTGGGCATTTGTTGCTTGCAAAAGGGGACCAGGCTGCAGAAATGCTAATAGTACGAGGATCTTATCAGATGCTGGTTTCTTCCCCCATTAGCAGGATTAAGCTTTTATATTTGGAGCATTTTTCTGTCTTGTGTAAACTATGGTGAACTGCGTATTTATTTATGGAAGCACTTAAGGACTTCTTATCACTGTCCCTAGTCAGGTAACAGATGCACATGCATCATATAGTAGGACACACACCTGTTATATTTGGCACATAACTGAGGCAATTATTGTTACATGTGGGGAGGGCCTCAAGGCAAACCAGTATGCCTTTGCAGGCTGACTCAAGCTCTACTCTGAGGTGCTTACCCTCGCCCCTAGAATTTCAGCGATTCCTTCGTATGCTGCTGCATCCATTGCAAATATGTTTTGCTTAATTTTCCTACGGAAAAACAGTAGCCGTCAATGTGAGAGAGTCCAGCAAAGTATGAGTGGTTGGAAATTTGGACCAGGTGGTTGTAGAGAAAGAGGGCTTTAGTTACTGTCTTGACAGTTCTTTGTGTGTATTAAATTTGAGCTTTACTAAAGATTTCTGGAAGGAAACATATTTCAGCTATACTTGCTTTAAATTGAGTATCGTGTTCCATCAGGCCGACAGTGCAAGAAGATGGTGGTGATGTTATTTATAAAGGCTTTGAGGATGGGATTGTGCAGCTGAAGTTGCAGGGTTCATGCACCAGCTGTCCCAGTTCCATCATCACCTTGAAGAATGGGATACAGAACATGCTCCAGTTCTACATCCCTGAAGTAGAAGGCGTGGAACAGGTGGGTTGGTGTTTTCTTTTAAATGGCAAAGAAGGTCTTTGTTCCTTTCCAGCATGGACAGGCTGGCAATTTAAGCAAAAGTACAGGATGTATAGATGCAGTTTTTCCAAGTCAGAAGCTGTATTTTAGCAAAAGATACAGAACTCTGCAGAGTCCTGTACAACCCCCTTGCGCCAAAATGTGCTGGAGACTGCCTGGCTGGAAAGCAGCTTTGCAGAAAAGGACCTGGGGTCCTGGTGGATGCCAAGTTGAACTTGAGCCAGTGATGTGCCTTTATGGCGAAGGTGGCTGACGATCTCCCGGGCTGTATTAAGGAGAGTGTTGCCAGCAGGTTGAAGGAGGTGATCCCTCGTTGGACTCTCTCCAGTATGTCCACGTCCCTCCTCTACTGAGGAGCCCAGGATTGGACATGCTGTGTTTGCCAGTGATTGTTACCTTTGTGCTTTGGTGACTTTGTGTGATAATAAGGGACAAGCTTTTGTCCCCTAAAATGCAGATTCTTTTGCTTTCTTATTGAAAATCTGATATGCTGTAGTGATTGTTCTAGTGGCCTTTGTAATAACTTCACCAGCTCCTATTATTTCGGCCACGTTACCTCCTGGCATTTTTGATTGCAGGTTTTTCTTACCTCCCTCATGTGACCATTGTCATTCAGCGGTGTAGAATAACTGCTGTTCTTCTTGGGTCCAGCAAGGATTTAATGTAATAAATTCTCTATGCAGTCCTATGGGACTGAGAGTTTAATGTGTTTACCTAAGCTACTTGTGGATTTACTTTCAGGTTGTTGACGATGATGATGACCTGGAGAAAGAAGCAAATTCTACCTGAGCTAGCATCATCTATGGCCTCTTGGTGTATGTAAACTATCTTTGTGCTGAGGAACAACCAAATTTGCCTTTCTTTTCAGAAAAATAGTTGCACTTGTATCTGTGAAAATGTATCATCAGTTTAAGCAGTTTGTCCACTAATTTATTAAATGCCCTGCATTCAAAAAAGACTCCTTTTGCTTTACTTTGTACTATTTCTTAAGAAGGAAATGGTGGGCTTTAAAAATGGTGGTGCATCTCTCCATTGTTCTTTTGTACAAAAAATTTAAGAGTGGAAAAAAAACCCAGAAGGCAGAAGTAAAGTTTCTTGACTGTTTTTTGTGCAATAGAAATATTAAATGTTTATTCCCCCAAACCTCCTTATGGGGCTTGCAGGACTATCTGCCCTTGCTCTATAGCTGGGAAATTTGGGAATGTTAATTTATCAAGTCTTGTTAAAAAGCTTTTGATTCATATCAATTTTTTTGTGTGAAAAATAACCTATAACTTCAACTGTTCCTTTTAGAGGATGTAATATTGCCATCACTTGTGGAAAGTTACCTACTTGCTCACTACCACTGTGCAAACAATAGCAACAGAAAGAAAAAACGTGAGTTGTTTGTTATAAAAATTGTATCTTTTAAAATAAATGTTAGAAGATGATCCTTATCAGCTTTAGTAAGTAGAGAGACTAATTAGCTTATTTAGAAGTAAAATTGTTCAGCCACCGTTAGTGGTCTGTTTAAACTTGCGAAAGATGATTTCTCAACGTAATACTCCAACATCAAGATGAATGTGCAGTGCTTAAGGGCATAAATTACATTCGTAGGGTAGCAAAGAAAATTAACGTGTTTACCTATGCCATATCCTGTTTGCTCCTTCTGCAGTGCCAAAGGGCACAGCATTATAACTTGGCTGCCCTGGCTGAGTGAGGGAAGACGTGGCAGAGCAGAACACGTTCCAGTTTTAAAGACTATGGGAAGAGAAATATTTATTAGTCTGAAATTGAAATACGTAAATCAGGCTTCGCAAGTACTTCTGTTTACTTGCCCACGTAGGACTTAATTTCTTCCTGGTGCCTAGCTTTAGCAGATGGCTTTGCTAATGGAAATACTATTTCTTCTTTGTGCTGCCATAATTGAGCCGAGTTTGTGGTCATTATTTGGCTTACGGTTATAATCATATTCCCTGCGTGCAAGGATTTGACAGCCTCCGGTATGTTCCCCTCTTCCACTCCTCGCCAGTGTAATTCCACTGAGTCCCTAAACAGGATCAATTAAGTCAGTGGAGAATCTTTTATATAGCATGCAGATCAGCATATGGTAGCCATAAACTTTGTATTACTTGTTAGAAATTTGAAAATAAATATTTTCGCAAAATATTTCTTCAGCTTTCATGGAGAGTAATAACCTACAGTCATTTAAATTACCCACTCAGGATTTGGAAATTGGTTTGAAATTATCGTGTTTTCTTTACCCTGTTACGAAGTACGCGGTGCCTGATCTTACAAGTGTACTGATGACAAAATTCCCCTCGAGGTAGGCTCAGACTATCCAAAAGAGAGCTTGTGCAAACGTTATCGCCATGTTCTTCTTTGTCAGCAAACCATAGAATGGCGAGTAATGTTTCTGGTTTCTCAAAAATAGAGCTTTTTAGGCCTAATTTGTCAATTTAATGTACTATATAAGCCAAAACTTAAACAGCAGAGTAGCTGTTTTGTGTGTTAAATAAAAGGTGCCTCTTAAAGATGTGGTCTTTATTCTTCAATTGAGCAGTACTGATCTCTTCCAGGTACAGTAAGAATCCAGTTCTGCTGCTGTCTGTCTTTGTATTTCCAGTCTTGTTTTTAATGGGGTTTTGATTTGTACGAATAGGACCAAATTAAGCCTGCGTGTACTGAGGCTGAAGATTAAGCATCTTGTGATCTCGAGACTGAAGAGATTCCATGTCCAGCATGTATCCTGTGTGTCTTCAAGTTCCTCAAGCTCTGTCACGGAGAGAGAAGCGTGTAACGCTCGCATCCCATCCTTTTTTATCTGTTCTGTCCCACTACAAAGTAAGCTCTTTAGGGCAGTGGTTGCCTTTCTACAGCATAAGGCAATGGGGAGGGGGCTCTCCAGCTCTGGATAAACAAAAGCAGAGGGAGGGGGTTCAGTGCCAGTTCTCACTGGGGGAACAAAACAAAACCCAACTGTTTTTGCAGCATTGACAATAACCATAAACTCTAATACTATGATAGCCCAACGTGGTAAAATCGTCGGCCCAAATCATTAGGAGTTTCTGCGTGAACCTTTCAAGGTCTGTCTGGAACAGCTTAGTTCATGGAAAGAATCCCTGTTAGTGAGAGGTGTCCCGTCTCCTCTGCTCACCCAAAAAACCTTTCCCATTCACAGACACTGAGGCAAACAGGAATATAGTAATGACTGTTCCAACATTTAGCTTGGGAGTTGATGAGGTGGCCAGCGTCCTCTGTGGCACTATGGTATGTAATGTGATGTTCTTGCAGTTCTTTTTTTAAAGAGGGCTCTTCAGTTAGGGGGTGGGAAGTTGGGCTGAACTGTAATGCTCAGGTCAGCAAGGTTTTTTTGACTGTGAGGTTTTTCTATAAAGTGCAGTTAGTCATTCCTTTTAAAATAGTAATGACTGCTTGAAATTATTCTGGTATTTTTTAAAGGAGAAAAGTACTTTGTTATTTTTGCTGTGCCATAGATAAGTGCAAAGTTACAGTCTGCCATTCAGCCATTTTTGTTTTCCCCCGTGTTGGATAGAGAAAACACGCAATCCATTCATGTTTCCTAAGCACTGTTTTAGCACTCTTTTACAGGAAAAGTTGATTACAGCTATCTAAACTCTTTTCATCTTGAAACTGTTCACAGGTGGACATGTGCTTTTTGTCAGGATGTGACTCATTGCATGCTTCTAGGAGAAATTAGCCTGTTTGTCTATAAGGCAGTCTTCCAATAGCACTGTAGTGTATGGTGCGAAGCAATCGACAGCCACAGCGTTCGCTGACAGCATTTTTGGAGCAGGTACTTTCAGTGTAGTAGGAGGAGGAAATAGCTCCCGTTACCTGATGTTAATATTCAAAATGCATTATGTCAGGGAACACAAAACATGCTCTTTTCCGGGGGTTGATAGTTTGCAGTCTATCTAAAAGGCGGGACTTCAGCCAAAACTTCTATTTGAAGTGAAGTGTGTTTTGCTTAGAGGAGAAGGAAGCAGGTATTGTTTTCCCAACCGTGACCCCTTTCTGTTAATTTTATAAAAGGCTCGGTTTGGGCAACTGCTTTCACGTTTCTCCGTTTGGTAGTAAATTGCACATCCACGTCCGTGCTAACTATACATGGTAGTAAACCCATGTGCCATATGTACAGCAAGCCTCAGAATAAAGTAGCAGGTTATGTAGGGGATAAATACTGGCTTGGGGTGGGGGGTGGCTAAATAGCCAAACACATGGAGCCATATTTCTGTATGTGTAAAATTCTGAGCAATTTGCACCCGATTAGTATATATGGCTGGATGAGTTAGCCTCAATGTGAGGGATGCATTTTTATAACATCGAGTATGGTATAGGTTTAAATTGTAAAGTTTGGTATTTGGTGTGCTGCTGATGTGAACTGTGTATTTTGGGAGTGTTTGTCAGGCCTGTCCATGCTCCTTCAGGTCTGGGGCATCCCTCGTTATAAGTAGGGTCATATCTTTTCATTTGTCTTCAGACAAGGCGATCAGTTATTTTAGATTTGTCGCGAATACCTTAAGAAATTCCACGAGCGGTAAGAAGTCATGAACTGGGAGCTACTGCAGGGCAGCAAAGAAACCCTCGATACAGAAATAAACCAGCAGATGAATCGGGTGTGCCGAGGAGATGGGTTCGAACAGTGGCCAGAGCAGTATTTCTGTTGGTCACCTTTTGGTTTGCACTATTACGGTGGGTTTGTAGTCCCCTTCTCCTCTAGGAAATGAACTTCCACTGCCATGAGGCGTTCAGCTTCCTAATTAAAGGTGGTGGTGGGAGAGCAGAGTTTGAGGTCAGCCCTCTTCCACTTTCACAACTGACAGAGGGGAGATGAAGCACTGGGGGGTTTGGTTCCAGGTGGCCGCTCCGCACCAGCCGGTGGTAGGAACTGGGATGAACTGCCCCGGGTCGGTCCTGTGACGGCCTCGCCGCTGAGCAAGATCAGCGGTGCGGCCGGGCGTGCTGGCTGCGGACTTTCCGTGTTTCTTTGATCGGTGACCTTCCTGCTGGTGTTTGTTCAGACAGGTTCTTCTAGAACCAAATGCAAAATCCACCCCGGTCCTGGTGTTTTTTTATGTATGCTAAGGTTGTTGGTTGTTTTGTAGGCTTTTCAAGGAAATCTTTCTTCATTGACTTTCCAGTGTTGAGATCAGCAAACAGCGTTGTTCTTGAGAAGGGATTGTGCTATCTTTTTGCAGCCTTAGGCTTTTAATAAGTTATCCAAACAGTACGTGATGGCGGTAGTTATGTGTTGACGGCGTAACGGGGCCAGCCGGCTGTACGAACGGATGGCCGCGCCGGTCCCGGTTTGCTTTGCAGGTTCCTCTTGATGGTTCGGTTCCCTCTGCTCCTGCCCAGGTGCCATCATGGGGCGGTGACCGTGGGACGGGAGAAGACGGGCCACGTGGACGGGGGGGGAGGATGTCCCCCGTGTCGCGGAGGGCGGAGCGGAGCCTGGCGCGGCCGCCTCTCCACCGCCGGAGCTCGGAAAAGCCGGGGGAGGGGGGATGTTCAGCATTCCGCACTCGGTCCTCCCCGAGCGCCCGGTGCTCCGGCCCTCCCGCACGGTACAAGGAGGAGGGGGGGCGGGAAGCCTTTTGTCCGTGT
>NW_010972598.1:15318059-15505108 GCF_000737465.1 Haliaeetus leucocephalus | reverse complement strand
CCCCGTCTCCGTTATCTGAAAATGTCATCGCCTCGTCCGCCCTCCGCGTACGCTTCTCCGGGGGAGGCGTCTTCCAACGTATTAATAACTTGAAAGGGCAAATTCTCCCGAAATTGCGAATGTGGCCGGAGCGTACGGAAGGCCAGCGCCCTCGGTCCGCCTGAGACCCGACAGTACTAAAAATATGCAGTTTTTCTCGGTGCAGGAGCCGTCAGGGCACTTGGGGATGTTGGTGGGGTTTGACTCTCCCGTGCCACGTCGGGTGGGGTCATAGGTTGTAGTTCTCAAAGAGCAACGAGGCGACCTAGGAGCCGAAGCCCCAGTGAACGTCAGTAACATCTACGTTATTGGAAAGGGAGACAGGTTTCACCGGTAGCGTTTCTAGACGTGGCTCTGGTCATATCAGAATAACCACTCCCACTTTTAGGTGAAAAGTGGTGTTTATTGTTATTTTTTTAGGCATTACAACTTCTGATGTGGATACTCTATATTTCTTCAAGTTTACTCCGCGTAGGTTGTGAGGCAGACAGGTAAATGGGTTTCACCGTGTCTCAGGAGTGTCTGTTGCAGGGTTGTGCACCAGCTCATCCCAGTCTGTTCACGGCCCGGCGGAGCTTCCCTGTGTTGAACACATGCCTTAAGCGAACTGGAGCATGAGCTAGTGAGGCTTGGTCTCCAAAATCACTTAGGTACTTTCCACTCCCGTTTGCCATATTAGTGCAGTTGCTCTACCTCATCTTTTGGACACAGGAATATAATTTATCCTTTCTCTTCCTTTTTTTTCTATTACGTCAGCTTTGTGTTTTTTCCATGGAAGTTTAAGCAGCAGTGACCTGTGGGCTCTTCTTATTTGTCTTTCCACGTTTCCTTTTTTGGTTTTTTTTTCTGTATTTTTATATGCAAAATTAAAATGATGCTCTAAGTAAGACTATGGGTTTTATACTTAACATGCAAGTTGCCATTTCTTTCATTGTTTTTGTGAGATTGAACTGGTATCGCCTTCAAACTGTCAAGTCTGTGGATCGCTACGAAGAGGCAATCAGGAATTCGTACTTACATTTACCACTATGTTAATTTGTGTTAAAAGTACAAAGTGGAGCAAAGCTAAGAATAGAAAGGATAATTATAAATAGCTTGCTGCAAGAATAGGGATGGTTTTGGTGCCTTGTGCTTGCCTTATTTGAGGTCCAGCCTTTGAAATGTGCAATATTAACATTCTGCTCTTTGTCTTTTTAAGGGCAATAAGCCCTGAAAATGCTGTGGGTAGTTACTTAGTTGCATTCAAGATTTGATGTGTTTCTCCCCTTTTCAATATAAGCAAAGTTCTTCTTGGATATTGAAACATTTTATGGAGCAGTAAGAAAAGCATTAAGGATTATTGGCTCCCTTGTTGAGTCTTGCTCTTGGAGCCGGAGATATATCCTATAGTGACAAATGAGAAGAGGAGACCATTAACTGAGCACATTAATACAGAAAAATAAGCTTTGGAAATGGTGGAGCTTCTGAATGCAGGAAGTGCACGGCTGAAGACAGTTAAGGTTTTTGTAGGGAACAGGAGGAGAAGTGTTTGGAGTCTGAGGGTGCTACCACATGGACTCTTGTGACTTGCGGTTAAGCGCAGAAACTAAGGAATACAGTCTCTGCTGCTGCCATTTGTGGTCTGGCTGGTGAGCGCAAGACAAACTTGCCGGTGGTCTCCGCTCACGTTAGGAAACGTTAATTGCAGTGGCAGTTTGGGCTTTTTTCCATACAGTAGCAGTAGACTCCAGCAAAGGAACAAGGTGAAGAAATTGAGGCGTTGCCCTCTCAGATGGTCCTGGAAGCGTCATAAATAGGCAGAGCTGGCTTGTAGGTAGCCTGAGCGCTTACATTAACAAGACTTAATTGTCTCTCCTAACTCAAGTCACAGGAGTCTACGTCTTGGAGTAGAGGGCTCTGATTTCTCATGCTGTGGCCTCTGCAAGGTCTGAGTAGCTGTGTCACGCAGTGTAGTGACAGATGTGCAAGCCTGCTTGTTTGTACAAACCCTCAGACAACATTTCTGTAATAGAATTGTAAGTCAGGATATACGTTGCTTTGTCTTGCCATGCTACCTGGTGGGTACATGGTCCATGTTCAGATTTTTATCCAGTCCATCTCAGATGGAAAGGTAGTTATCACGACAAATTTTTTTTAAAAAACTTGGTAATGCTGCTGCTGTTGTCTGAGTTCTCCCTATGACAGCTTCAAGGCTGGAATTAGCAACACAATGTTTTCAACATACTGATAATCCGATGTTCAGGTTTACATGTGTGTGCCCTTATGAAGTCATGTGAACTGATGTGCTCATACCGCTTGACAGGTAAAGGAAAGTAGCCTCAAAGTTCAGTTCCTTGATGCCTGGCACAAACGACAGGCCTGCTGTGTAGATGTGCTGGGTTTTTGTTTTTAATAGCATTAGTGAAAAGTAGGTTTTGTTCTTGGTGGGTATTACAAACTTGCAGTTTGAAGACCTAGCCAGGTATAAATTTGGTGTGCTTTGCTCTGAATGCACCAAACCAGTTCAATGGCATCTATGAAATTTGGAAAACAGGTTTTTCAAGGTAGTCAGGCTCCATAGACTGTTCTGTAAATAAATAAACCTGTTGTATGCCGTGACTGTTTTTAAGGACAAAAAGGGACTGTTGAACTTAGGTCTTGTGTTACTAGCGATTACTGAAGACAAAAATGGGCTTAAGAGAGACTTGAGTTTCAGGTTTTAGGGTTTGCAGGTTCATCAGTGGGGACTGCTGTCCCGCCTGCCCAAGTACCATTTGTACACCTAGGTGTATGCCTTCCTGTGAAGCACAGAGTAGCAGCTCTTGGCCAGAATGAGTCCTTAGAATTGATCCGCTGGTTGTTTACTGTAGACAGGAGAAATCCTGCCCTTTTTAGCTGGAGCGGTGCGTGTGGGTGGTAAAAGAAGCATCCAGTGGACAAATGTGGTCCTCCGTGGAGTGGATGTTTTTCTGCTTTGCTTTTTTCCCAGCGCAGACTCGATAAATTGAACGTGAACTCTCCCATATACAGCTAGCAGACGTAATGACGATAGCCTGCTTTTTTCTGACCTTGCGCTCATTCAAACTGTGCAGAATTAGCATCATTTCGGTACGCAGGGGTTGGCACAGCATTCTACCTCACTGAACCGCCAGGCAGCAAGTAATAGGAGCCCACAGCAAATAATAGGAGCCCGCTCCAGCAGGTTTTGAGCATCAGTTTGGGGACTTTTTTCTGTGCTACGGTTAATATCTGTGTTAGAACTTCCTGTTACTGCCTGGTGTCTCCCCTGCTGTAGTTTGAAGAAAAATACTTCTATCGGTTTCCCCAGTCTGTAATGTATATTAAGTCAGTGATATTTAGTAGCCTGCGTCTAATTTGTTGAAGACTTGAGGCCTAATAATAATCACCAGGATAAAGGATTCTTTGGAACTGCCAACTGGATGTACTGATAACATCGTCTGTTGAAATGGTTTTAAACAGTATATGGTATGGTATAAAGGAATTTGTAATTCCAACAGTAAACCTAGCCTGAAGGCTTTCGTGGGAAAAGGATTAGGAGAAGCTATTCCTGCGTAACTTCACGTATTCAAGACACTAGAGGTGATCATTTATTCTTACCTGGAAGCGGTGATTCATTTCATTTGCCTGTGAACTTACCATGAAATAAAGGAACGTGAGCCCCAAAAAGGTCATGGGAAAATGAAGGTCTCAGAAAAAGTATTTCAATGAGTGTCAACAATAGAAATAATGAACGTCTGTTTGGTAAACATGCTATTCTGTTAAAAATCTGTCACCTGTTATAGGGAATTCTTTCTGTAGCTGTCATTAAGAAGGCCTAGGTTTTGTGTTTGAACATTAAAAATTGGTTCGAAAAGAGTTGAGTTTCACAAGCAGCTGAATACCTGTTCTGCTGGTGGTTCACCAGATAAGGTTTTTAAGACAAACTTGCAAGAAAGGAAGTGTTTTATGTTTTAAATTATATTGTTCAAGATACTTCACTTAGGAGAAATACATACAGGACTTCTTACTACAGCAGGTCTTAGTGTGATTCAAGAATTGTATGATAAGCTGACATGCTTTGAACAAGTCTTTTCAGTCTGTGTGTACAAAGTCCTGTGTCAAGTTACTAGTTGAAATGTTTTATTATGTTCTAAAGCGTGACTGCTGTTCTAATCCTGAAGTATATTAGTGTCAAGTCCTGAAGTATATTAGTGTATTCCAGACCAGGGGTATTGTGTTTTCTGAGCCTGTCAGATCTAAATTCCTGTAGTATGCTTGCCGCTGTCTTATTTTAGCTGGGAATTCACAATTATAAACAATGCTGGACTAGGATGAAGTTCACAGGGGGGTGGTGGTTTTTTTGTCGCATAGCATGTATTTCACCTTGAACAATGCCAACTCCAGGCTTGTCAAGATAGCGTAATTAAATGCCATTCACTGGTTTTCTGTAATACTTCCTCTTTCTGGCTTGTTCCAGAGCGCAAGTTAGAGAGGGCAGATGCGGTGTTATTACTGAAAAACACTTGTGTTAAATAGTGTCTAAATGCGTAAGTTGAGCTGAAACTGAAACTCCTCTTTTCAAGTCTGCTAGGGACCTGAAATTCACGGTGGCTTGGTTTCAGGAACGTTCTGCTTGGACTTCAAGATTTCTATAGTTTCAGCACCTGGCATCTAGGCTGGCAAGGGGGATAAGCTGGTGGTGCACCAGATGGGACCCTGATGGAAATTTGCTCGATTTGTGTTGGAATTTTATCAAAACCAACATGTTTCCATTGACTGTTGTGATTTAAATGAATTGTCACTTTGACAGAAAAATTGGCGCTTTGTGACAGAGCGCTCCTCACAGAAGCCTTCAAGCAGCTGTAAAGATCTGTGCAGTTGATATCTTTTCATCTTTTGAATTGTCTAGATTGATTTGAATATAAGCACAGGGAGGGAGAGAGCAAGGCTTCAACAAGGCATTGTGATTTGAAAAAGAAAAAGTCTCTGCTGTGTGGTAGAAAGGTCTTTTATAGTACAAACTGCAAGGTTAAGAGTTGTTGTGTGCCACGTTCCACCTCAAGAGAAGGCTACATTTTGTAGCTGGATGAAGTGATCCTTTGTTCAGCTTTTGAGTAAAAAGAGGTTCTTTTCTTGAACGGCCAGGGCTTTGCGTCGTGCTGGGACGTGAGTATCACCTGAATGCCCTTTGACTCAGCACAACCGCCTTCCGTGCTGTACTTTTACACAGATGGGACCAAAGGCTTGAGGTCTAACTCCAGAGCAAAATTTTTACCTGTAGAGCCCTATTGGTGGCTGCTGGAAGAAATAAACCTTTTTGAAAAATACACTTAGATCAGTGAAGCATAACAAGCATTTAATGCTTTGGGTCTTTTTTTTCTCATCAGTGTTTATGTCGAGGGTAGTGGAATTGTACTTAAAAATGGAAGTGATTACAAGGTGTGATTGCTCATATATTCCTGAATAACCCAATAGTTAGGGTAGAGCCAGTAAAAATGCCGATTTCTAAATGTGGATTGAAACTTTCTCCAGCTATGAAGAATCACGTCGTTATGGGATGTTTGAAAAGGGGAAGATGAAATGCATTTGAAAATATTTCCAGTAAATGAAACTGTTGTTTACACGTAATTCATCACGATCAAGTGTCATAAATGGGTGATAAGCCTTCAAATATGCTTGCAGATTAGTTAAGTCATGCGTTTAGGAAGACTCGTGTTCATTTTTGGCAGCCTTATTGTCCTATTTTTTACTTTAATTGTGCATAATTTTTACATAGTATTCTATTTATTTTTATTTCCTTTTTTTCCTGTTTTCTCTAAGATGAGTTTTAAACCTGCTTATCTTACTTGCCTTCTCATTTGTAAAATGTGTCGATCACAGGTGAGTTCTTAGCATTTTATTTTCATAGTGACGTCTCCATTATCACTCCAGCTCTTTTCCTGTCAAGATCTAAAAGCTGAACTGAATCAAAACTGAATCTCCCAATCTTTACATGGTCATCTTTTTTGAACAGTGTGTCCGCATATTTTGCAGCGGCAGTACTGTATTTGCATTTCTTTTACTTGGCTTGGGTTTCATAGTCTCTGTGTTTTCTGATAAGAAGCGCTGAATTCCTTGGTTTTGGGGTTTGGTTTTTTTTGTGGCATTCTTAGTCTTAGATTCAGATTTTTTCCACAGTCCTCATGAATAATCTTAATATAATTGTGCTGTAATTGATAGATTTTTTTTCAATGCCTGAGACAAATGCCAAGTTGGCTCCTTTCTAGATAGATGTTTTCTGTTTGTTTACAGTAAAAGTAGAAATAAACATTACTGTTTTTCAGTCTCATTCCAGATAAGCCATCCCTTCCTGGAGGAAGTCAGTTTCTACCTTGTGCCCATATTCAGTACATGGCATTTTGTTGTACACTGCTAGCAGTTGTGATCTGTGACAAGGAATCAAGTTTTGGGTTTTTGGTTTTTTTTTTTTTTTTTTTTTTTTTAGTTGAAGTGTGACTGAACTTGTTAAAATGGGCAGAGAAAATAACTGTTGAAGCCACTGTCTGATTTAGATTAAGATTTAACAAAGATGTCCGAAGTCAGCCCTGCCTAGAGGGAAATCGTTCTGGTTTTAAGCCATTTTTCTGGTTCAGAATAAGTTGCGATCCTTGTGCCAGAAGCAGGATGGAAACTAAAATGATCAATTCACATTTACAAAAATATTTTATGAAAGGAAACTGAGTTTCTGCCTAATAATTGTGTCCATCTACTGAGTTAGACTCTTTTTTCACATGGAGGACTTCATTTTCGTGGCTTTGCTGGGGCACCAAGCGTCTGTGTGGAAAGTGCTGTGCAAAGTGATCTTCACTGGGGCTCTGAGCGAGATGCCGCAGTGTTTCCTTGGTGCCCCCCCGCCCGTTGGGGCTGTGTCTGTTTTATCAGTTCCAGATGCGTGGTGTTTACGAGGGGACGCACGCTCTGTGCTTTCTGCAGGGCTGCTGGGATGACTGCATTGGGCCCCCCCCCCCAGTCTGCTTCACTGGAAAGTACTCTCATTAAAAATGCAATGTCGAGGCCTGGAAACAAGTTCGGTTTTTTGTAGCTGGATGCCTGGTGGCGTTACACGGGTGATGCCTGCTGTCCCCTGGGTGCGGGGTGGGGGGACGACTACCTTCACACACCTCTGGCACGCTGTTGTTTGGAGAGGCCTGGAGGTGCTGGTGGGCAGCCGTGGTGGGATGTAAGGTGGCAGAGCAGACTACCTGCGATCAGCTTACTGTCCTGTTCTACGCTACTTCCCCTCCATGTTTCCGACAGTCCTCTTTTCTTCTTCCTTCTTGGCACGTGCCCATACCTATTGTCCCTTTTGCACGCAGTTCCTTCCCCAGTGGCTCTGTTTCACCCTTTGCATGCCAGCTCGACAGCCTGTTCCATTTTTGTTCCCCAGTCACCCAGCGTGATGCCCTGCCACTGAAGAAAGCCTCCTCTATGCTCCCATCAGTGAGGCTCTTGCGCCTCTCACACTGCTGCTGTTTGCTGGAAAGCACTTCCAGGAACTGTCTCCCTGTGGCCAGCCTGTCGTTCAAACTCCAGAGCACCTTAACGCTTGTCATCGGTCCCTGTTTGCTCAAAAGAGCATATCCCACTTGAGTGGCCTTTGGTGTTGTGCCGTGGTAGTGGAATAACTTCCTAGGAAGCTGTATGCCTGAGCGGGGCTGGTTATGCCATAGCGAGATAGCTGAAATGCCACCGAGGGGGATGCAGAGGTTGTAGGTGCTTCTGGAGAGTGGTTTGATGGTCCCAGCTAACGCCAGAGCGAGGAGCTGCCCGGCGCCATCAAAAAGAGGTCTAAGGCTCCAGGGTTTGGGTGGGAATGGGACCCTTGGCGTGTGCTTCCAAGGTGCATAAACATAAAACGTGGAAAGAGGTTTCAACTCTGAAATTAGTTAGCTAATTTGGAAAAATGTAAGCAGTGTTCGTGTTTCCATAATTATTCGTGCTGGTTATAATTATGCCTTCTGAAGTAGCTTTACTTTGGATGCCATGGTGGGTGGCTTTGGTGTAAAGGGAAATGTCAGGAACTGCTGGAACCCAGCCTGCCTTTTTAAAGACATCTTGTGTGCTTGTTTTCTCTGCTTTATGGTATACGCTTGTTATTTTATGTGTAATGCTACTGCTGCATTGGGCATCTGTTTGGGAGGTTTCTGGTAAATAGGGAGAGAGGGGCTTTTCCAGCTGCCTGCTAATAAAGCAGTCTGCTTTGTGCTCCTGTTGTAAGACCTGGAAGTCATGTAAAGGATTTTAGGCATCCAGGATGTAGCTGAAATGTGCCATCCTTCAGCCTGGATGACAGCTATTTGGAGTCAGTTCACTTGTAAACAGGGAGGTTGCTGTTTGCCTGAAGAATGCAGTTTTTAGAAACAGAGTGAACTAAGTATCTCAAATTGGAAAACTTTTTTTTTTGCCAGAAGGGTGGGGAGGAAGGTTTGGAGATTGAGAGTGTGGGGGAAGTATCCTTCAGAGGAAGCTTTTTGGAATACAGCAGAGGTTGTTAACTGCTGTCAGCATTTTAACTGTTGAGATTTTAGCTGTGAATTGTGAGGTGGTGGGGGGGGAACCTCACCCTGTCTGTGTAGTTACTGGAACCAATATTCAAGTTGAACAAATGCCATCTGGAGACAGCAGCAGCAGGCCTGTGGGCGTGATTGGTTTGGGATGTCAGGAGCAATGGAAGTGAAACCGCAAATTTTTATAAACTTGGTCCTGATAGTCTTGCAAGTGGTTATTGGGTTTTGGGGAAATGAAGGTAGAAGCTAAAGAAACAAAAAAAATCTCCTTTCCTCGCCCTGCTTCATCTGACTAGGTGGTTTAAGAAAGAGGAACAATAGAACATGCATCTAATTTTTTCTAGCGATATGGAAGAAAATAAGTGAGACGTGGTATGCTCTTTTTGCAGCAGAACTGTAAGGAAATGTAACTTCTAGTGCTGGTGCTTTGGGAGTGGGCGGGTGAAGCTTATGACAGACTTGTCCCGAGACCTGTAGCCAAAGTCTGTGGAAGAGGGAGAAGGAATAGGAGAGCGTCAGGAGGGTACATGGCTGCGTGCGACCTTGTTGTCCCTGCTCAGGCCAAGAAGTCCCTTGTCAATGTTTCAGCACTTTGCTATGTGGTATTCAGTGCGTCCATCAACTCCGAGTAGCCTGTATTTCTACTTATAAAATAGATTCAGACATCAAAAGGCTTTGAATTATTTAGTTTAATTCCAAAACACAAACATCTTAAGAATGCAGTTTTCCAAATGTTCTTTAAAATAATCTGTGGGTAAACATAAAGATACATGTTGCAGAAATCATCTTGGGAGTAACATTTTTCACGTGAATAAGTTCGGGAACTGTGAGGCAAGGCTGTATGGCAGTACTATCAGGAAAAAATCAAAGATTTGGGATGCCTTTAAAAGGACTTTGTTTTTGTGTGTGCACGACTGAACTCTCTTCTCCTCAAAAGGTTTTGATAAAGTTTCTCAAATTACAAACCTTGAATAACCAGTCACTCACATATATGGCTGTTTGTGTGAAACCCGTCTTGCTTTTTTTCCATGGAGCTGTTTTTCTCCTTTAAAATGTTAGACAGGGTGAAATGGTAGATTTCAAGTACAGATATTTCTGGCATCCAGTAAATGTCTTCTCATGCTACTGTTTCATGATGACACCAAAGGAAATCTTTCTGAAATAGAGCCATAGTTAGCATCAGAGATCTAGGAATTTGTGTGTCCCCATCACTGCTTAAAAATAGAAGCAACAATTTATCTTCCTTTGCAACCTACAGAAAAAATAGCTCCATTAGTTTGAGGGTGTTCGTTTGCACGAGTTAAATGATTTTTTTTCTTAGTGAGTCTGTGGGAGGAACTTAGAGAAAGCTGTTCAAGGAAGAATTTCTTTTGAAGGTGGTTCTTCAGCATGTGAAGCTCAGCGTTAGCAAACCTTGAATTTTTCATCTGGAGTGATGAGTTTCCTGTCCCCTGCATCGTCTCCTGACAGCTCATTCTGTCGTGTAGGTCCAGCTCACGGGGAAATTCTTTCTCCCATCATACCCAGGCTTGTCCTGTTAGTTGCTTTCAGTGTTGTGAGAAGGATGCTGGCATTTTGTGGTTAGTTTTGATCTCTTCAGTGTTAGTGACATCTTCTCCGTTGGACCTCAGGTGGGGTAAGGAAAACACGGTGCAAACACAGTGGTGCCTTCCTGCAGGGGGTTCTTGGTACGAAGGCCTGTCTGAGTTTTATCTTAGTGTGCATACTAAGTGGATGGCACATACAGAGTTTCCTCAGCTGTGATTTTGTTCTAAAATTATGCTCTTTTCCCCCATACAGGCATCTTTGCTTACCTGAACTACCATGTTCCCCGGACAAGACGGGAGATCCTGGAGACCCTTATCAAAGGGCTCCAGCGGCTGGAGTACAGAGGCTATGATTCTGCAGGTAGCACTCTCTGAGCAACAGCGGTTCTTGTTTAAATTTTCACTTGTAAATGACGATTTTTGTGGTGTGCTTGTGAAATGTTTCGACTGTCATCTGCTTCTGAAGAAAGCTGAAACACAAATTGGATGTGCCTGTGATCATGTGGTCCGAAGTTTGGATTAACTTTTGGTATACAGATCTCTATAAATATTCTTGATGCCTGTTACCTAAGGCTTTAAAAATACCTTCAAGATGACAAGGGAAGACTCACTTCTAATCTAAGGGTTTTCTTGCCTTTATTTGGAGGGTCAGCTGTGGGGAGAAAGGGCACTGTAAAAAAAAAAAAAATTAAAAAATTGGCAGTATTTGTTTACATAAAATCTTGTAATATACTTTCTGCATTTGACACTCTTTCTTCATGTTCCATGGTGGTGCTCAGGTGTGGGAGTTGATGGCGGAAATGACAAAGACTGGGAAGCTAATGCTTGCAAAATCCAGCTTATCAAACAGAAGGGGAAAGTGAAAGCGCTGGATGAAGAGGTTCACAGTACGTATTTCCCTTTTGCTCTTTGCCTGCTCTCTTTCCCTGAAATGTCCTCTCATCTCATTTGCATTTTGAATATCATCTGTTTTACCCAGAAACACACTATTTCCAAATAACTTGTGTGCCATAGTTGTAAACACTCATGCATTTGCTGTGAAGAACCCACTGATCCTGGGGACGTTGTCATGAAGTTACAGAGAAGTCCTAATTTCTTAAGACAAATGAATCACATCCTGTTAAAGCAAAACAGACCTGGCATACATTTTGGAAAACAAGGCCAAAAAAAAAAACCCAAACAAAAAAACTCCTTAAACTGGGGAAAGGGGAATTACTGGGAGATAATTATCAGAGACTTAGAGCTTGGGCAAAAAAGATAAATGCTCTAATAACTTCACTGGTTGAATTTTAAATTTTCCTGTGTAATGCTTGTCCCAACTAAAGCTGTCCATACAAGTAGTGATGGGCTGAGCAATTGGCTTCAGGAAGTCACTAGTGTATGTGTGTGACTGTCAAGTTGATCAGGACGCAGAGAGTGAGGTCTTCTGCATCTGTTTCTGCCTCTTTGTGTTCCCTTGATTTAAACATTAGGTTCATTAAATCCAAGCACGACGTAAAGAAACACAGCGTTGTTGGGTGTGGAATACGGGTAAGCTGTGTGAGAACGGGAAGATGCTTTTCAGAGGAGTCAAGATCTCTAGTTTGTGTTCAGGAGCTACTGTGTTGTTGTAACTTAACTGTTTTTAACCCATGCTAGTGTTAACCTCAGGGTGCAGAGTGCTGTTCATCCTAAAGGAAGGTGGGCAGATCTAATCATAGTGTAGAGGAAACCAGGAACTGAAAAGGCCGGGCAAGGAGGTATGTGCATTACAGAAATAGAAGATAGACAAAATATTTCTGAGAAAATGTTTACCTGCTCAAGAAAATTGCAGGATATACAGTTTTAAAGAGATTGTGGATACACTTGTGGAATAAAAGGAATGTTTCTTTCCAGAGAAATATTAATGCTAATGGTATGCTTTCTAGAGACAAGGATTAGTGATGAATATTCTAACCACAGTGGTATGTAACCATGAATTGGGCTGGTTTGGTCCAGCGTATGGCAGGTGACAGGATGGCAGGGTGCACCCCGAGAGATAAAATCAAGGTTGGATTCTCTCTTAAAAGTTGGGTTTTATTCTGGCAGGGTGAGGGATGCAGGGAGGTCGCTTGTGTGCATCTGCATTCTGAATCCTCTGAAAAGACTCTTGATGTTTTGTTGGATTTGCTGATCCTGTTTCTCCGTCAGTATTGCTGTCTCGTGGGACGCTGGAGGCCTGGTGATACTCCCGTGTTGACTTTGGGGTAGGGGCAGCCCCTCAGTACTAAAAACTTCTCCTACTTCTGCTGCAGAGCAACAGGACATGGACCTCGACATCGAGTTTGATGTACACCTTGGAATTGCCCACACGCGCTGGGCTACCCACGGCGAGCCCAGTCCGATCAACAGCCACCCGCAACGCTCAGATAAAAACAATGGTAAGTGTGTTTGCTTGAGGAACCGCGCGCTCCTCGACAGGTCTCAGAGCGTCTGGAAGAGCTTGCTGCCGTCTGCGATGCCTGGCGCGTCACAGGGAGGGGTGGCTGGACCCAGGGCAGTGGGTTTATTGCGGGCCACGATGCCGAGCCCAGTTACTGTGAAGCCGGAGGGGTTTGGACGTCATTTCTGGGCGTGGGGTGTGTTTGCCGCCATGAATGATCTCAGGAAGGACTGGAATTAGTGCCTGGAGGTTCGGTGAGTGCATGGGCACAGTGCAAGGAGGAGGTAAACACGGAATGAAACCAGATGGTAAGAATTTTCGTGGCTGTTCTTTGGAATGGAATTTTGTGTACTTTTTTTTCCTATTTATTTATGTTTCTTTCATAATTGCCACTGTATGGAAGGGGGTTGCTCTGCGCCACTGCAGCCGGCAGCTTGGTTAGTGTTGGGTGCAGCTGCCGGAGGAGCAGCACCCACGGGCTGGCAGGAGGAGCGCAGCGGTTAATTGCTTCCAGCAGGCTGGAAACTGCCAAGCGCTTAAGTGCCTCCAGAAACTTTGCAGGATCTCGGTAGCCCGAGTCCCACCCGGGTCTTGATTATCTTGTGCCATTACCAGCCATGCCCACTGGGGCAAAGCGAGGACATCGCACCAGGAGGTGAAACTCTTCTCTTAGTTCTGCCAAGTGCGGCTTCTCACAATAAAGCTTTGTGGTCTCTGCTGTCTGTGTTACGCGGCCGCGGGCGCCCGCTGCCAGGCTGGGGGCTGGTGCCGGGGCTGAGCGGGGCCTTTCCTCTGTCTCCAGAGTTCATTGTCATCCACAACGGCATCATCACCAACTACAAAGACCTGCGGAAGTTCCTGGTGAGTGATCTGTGTGTGTGTGTGACACTCACTCCCGCTCTCCCACTCACTTCTGCTCTCACACACTTCCCCGCTCACTCCCCCACTCACACTCCTCCACTCGCCCCCCGCCTCTCACACCCGCTCCCCCCACTCGCATTCCCTCTCCTCCGTTTGTGTTCCCCCACTCGTATTTCCACTCACACTCACAATCCTCCACTTACACTCTCGCGCTAGCTCTCCTACTCTGTATGTTCTCCCCCATCCCCTCTCTACTTCACTCACGCTCCCCCACTCACACTCACCACGTTCCCCCTCATATTCTCACATTCACACTCACTCCCTACTCACGTACCCCAAGCTACGCTCCCTCAATCCCTCACACCCCTCCTCACACTCACTCTCCTCCGTTCACCCTCCCCTACTCTTACTCCCACTCATGCTCCCCCACTTACACTCGCCCACTTAAGCTCCCTTCCTTCCACCCCCACCTCTCTCTCCCACTCACACCCTCCGCTCCTTCCCCACTCACTCTTTTCACACTCCCCACTTGCACACCCTTTATTATTGCACTCATCCACGCGCTCTCCCTCTCGAGAGCTCCCGCTCTCTCGCTCTCCTCACTCTCTTCCCCCCCACTCCTTCACTCATGCCCCCACTCACGCTCTTGCACTCACACTCACCTCTTGCCCCCCCTTGCTCCTCATTGCCCCCCTCATAGTCCACCCCCTGCTCCCATTCTCACACTTGCTCCCCCACTCAGACTCTCTCCCAAGCACTCCCCCCACTCACCTCACATTCATTACTCTCCTCCACTCACATTCTCCCACTCACTCACCTTCCGACACACCCTCCTCACTCTCCCACTCATTCCACCACTCACACTCACCCTCCCACTTACATTCCTCCTCACTCCCCCCACTCACTTGCCCCATTGCCCACTCGGTCTTCCTCTCCCACTCCCCCTCACGCTTACTCTCCCACTCGTATTCTCACACTTCCCCACTCACTCTAACTCGCCCTCCCACTTGTACTCCCCCACTCACACTCAATTCACTACTCACACTCCCCCACTCAAATGCCACCCCTCTGTCTCCCACCCCCCACTCTCACTTCCCACTCACCATCCCACTAACACTCCTCGCTCCCTACTCGCTCCCCACTCACTCACACTCCCCATTCATGCTCTCCCGCTCACCCCCCACTCCTCTTACTCACACTCACTCTGACTCGCCCTCCTCATTCCCCCTCATTCTCACACTCAGTCTCACTCCCCCCTCACCTCACACTTGTCCATCCACCACTCACACTCAACCTCCTCATTCTCACACTCACTCCCACTCCTCCCCCCACTCCCCACTTTGACTTGCCCTGCTCATTCCCACTCGCATTCTCACACTCACTCTCCCACTTACACCCCCCCGACTCACACTCCCTTCTCGCCTCACACTTGCTCCTCATTCCCCCACTCACCCCTCCCCCTCTTCACTCCACTATTCACTCCCATTCCTATTCTCACGCTCGCCCTACTCTCCCACTCGCATTCCTCCCACTCTTTGGCATGCCGCCCCTCACGTTGCTCACAGTCTCCTGCTCACACTCCTTTACTCACTCCTCCCACACTCCTCCACACTCCCACCTCCCACCTTCCCTGCTCATACACACTCCTCCCACTCCTGCCCTCTCCCTCGCCCACTCACTGCTGCTTGTTCCCCTCCTGCGCTTTCCCCCACTCACCCCCCCCCTGCACTCACCCCCACTCACACTCAGTCACCCATTCGCAGTCCCTTGCACACCCCAGCGAGCACTTCCACGCACACTTCCCCCAGTCACACGTTCTTGCACCCTCCCCGCTCCACTTGCACTCACACTCATCCTCGCACTCTCTGCACGTAGTCCCCACTCCCACTCGCATTCACCTCGCTCTCGCTCACACACTCTCCCCCCCCGTGCACCACTGTGTGTGCACTCACACTTGCTCTCCAATCCTCACTCCCAGTCGCTCACACTCACCTTGTACTTGCCCTCTCACACCCTCTCCCTCACACTAACGGAGTGGAAAGGCAGGAGGGAAGGAGAGGGAAAAGTAGGTACATCCAGATGGAGGAGAACAATGGAAGGGAAGAAGGAAGGAAATGGGAGGCAAGAGAAGGAAAGGAAGGAAAAGGAAATGGGAGGAAGGAAAAGGAGCCCAAGGGAAAGGGAAGGAAGGAAAAAAGAAGAGAAAGGAAAAGGCAGGAAAGGAGGAAGAAAGGAGAGGATATGCAGGAAAAGCAAAAATGAAGGAGGAAAGGAAGCAAAGAAGGGATGGGTGAGGAAGAAGGAAGGCCAGGAAAGAGGGAAGAAAAAATGAAACAAGGAAGAAAGCAGGAGAAGAGGGTAAGTCAGGGGAGAGGAAGAGTGAAGAAGGAAGAGGAAAAAAGGGAAGGAAAAGGAAAGGCAGGAATGAAGAAAGGAAAAAGGAGGAGGGAAGGATGGAAAAAGAAGAAAAAAGAAACGCAGTATGGAGGGATAAAAGCAAGGAAAGGCAGGAAAGAAAAAGGCGAGAAGGAGGAAAAGGAAAGGGGGGAGGAAGGCAGAAGAACAGGAAAGGCATGAGAAAAAGAGGGAAGGAAAAGTTGAAGGCAGGAAAGAAGGAAAGGCAGGAAGGAAGGAAAAGCAACGTGGGAAGGGAAGGCAGAGGGCCCGTTGCCCAACGTGTGCTGTTGCTGCAGGAGAGCAAGGGCTACGACTTCGAGTCGGAGACGGACACGGAGAGCATCGCCAAGCTGGTCAAGTACATGTACGACAACCGGGACAGCGATGACATCAGCTTCACCACCCTGGTGGAGAGGGTCATCCAGCAGCTGGTAATGCTGGGAGCAGGGTGGGGACAGGGAGGGATGCGCGCACACACACACGCACAAAAACCCCGACGACTGTACTCCAGTATTGCGCAGGGTAGCCTGGCTGGCCCAGCACTGCATCTGTGCCAGAGTGTGCCACCAGATGTTCTGCGGCACATGTTAAAGAGTGGTTTTGTTTTTCCTACCTCTGACCGTTCGTCTCGGTCATATGTTTGTTTAACATTAGTCAGTATACCTGTGGAAAACGGCCAGGTTTGGGGTGTGACAGCATCTCGAGGCAGACAGTCCCTGGTGTGTTGGGTGGCGAGCGTGGCCGGGGCGGGAGCTGGTGTGGGACAGCGCAGACAAGTCCGTTGTTCCAATCTTGCCTGAAACCCTCCGTCTGGAAGAGATGCTGACCCCTTGTGGGAACGTCACCGCACAGCCTGTGCTTGCTCGTGTCGGTTCTTACCGAGGTGTGTGCAGGAACAGGATCCACTGGCAACTTGCCTCTCGTCCCAGAGCACCTTGTTTGGGAGACAGTTTTTCAGTGATTTTTCCCTGGCAGGAGCTGTAGTAGGAACAGACCAAGAACACGTTTTGCTGGCAGGCTGTGGTGGCTCACCTGTATGTTTGGTGGCACCACGACACCTGAGCAAACGCCCCAAAGCTTTGGCGCTTCTTTTAGCAGGTCTTTGCCTTTGCACATCGCCTCACTGCACTCTGAACTAACACGGGGGTGCTTGCACGGGTAGCCAGTGATGTCCAAGTGCAGTGTCGGGGAGTTCGGAAGACTCATTAAGTGGTTGAGGAGGAGCTACCCAGGCTCAGGGGAGGGACTCCATCCCAGAATGCGGTGCCTGGAGCTTCTGGTTGTTCTGGAGACGGCTGTGAAGCCTTCTGTTCAGTATCTCTTGTTCAGAGAAACACGGTCCTGAAATGGTGGCCCAGGCCGCAAATGAAGGGTTAAACAGTTTGTATTTCTCTTGTTCCAGGAAGGTGCTTTTGCCCTTGTGTTCAAAAGTGTTCATTATCCTGGTCAAGCAGTTGGTACCCGGTGAGTATTGCTGTGGGAAAGAACATTCTTGTTGCACCCTATATGTCGCTTGTTTTGGTGTGTCCCCCCCCAAGTTAGGAGACAATGGGGTAGCTGTTGTTCTCGTCACACTGTATATGCTGGGGTGAGGCTAGCTGTTGTTTCTCATTCTTTCTCTTGTTTTCCATTTGTCATAACAGAAAATTCCCCAAAATTATTTGAAAATGGCTTAGTGACCACCTGTATCACAACTCGTCTGGAACAGCTCTTTTTTTTTTTTGTAGATTCTGGTTGTGAGAGATTTGAAAGGAGATGGTTTTAACTTTGTATTTGCCGTTGTGGCAGTATTTGGGCAAGTCCTCTGTTGGACTTGAAGCTGGGCCAGCCTGGTGTTCAGGTTTTCTACTCCACTTCTAAACATCAGCATCGGTCGGGTTGGTTTAACCATACACGTGCCTAGCACAGGTTTTGAATTTCGATGCCGATAGCTGTTTGTAGATACGTACAGTGAGCAATAGCCAGCATGTTCCTGGTTCCAGTGTCCATGGGATTGCAGTACTCTTGCACAGTTGCGGCTAAATTTGAGACTGATTCCTTGTGTCCTTGCATTGTGTTTATTTGGAGATTCTTTCGCTCTGTCTTGTGGCCTCCCATGTTTGCAGCACCAACAACTGATCTGGGAGGAGCTCACTCTGTTTTAGTTCAGTTCGGTTGCTGTGCTGGAGAATAACAGTCCCTTCAGGTCGGGTGTCAAGGTGATGAATCTTCAGGTGCTGAGGGCTGTAACTCAATGTCTTCTTGCAGGCGAGGCAGCCCCCTGCTAATAGGAGTGCGCAGCGAGCACAAGCTCTCCACCGACCACATCCCGATACTCTACCGAACGGGTAAGTGTGAGCACCCCCTTCCCCAGAGGAACCACGGTCCAGTCACACTCAGACCAATGTACAAGCATCAGAGTTTTGCAAACAGTTGCGTGCTTTGGAATACACATAACACTTTTAAACTTTCATCTATAGATTCAGTCGTTACAAAAAAGAGATTTTTTTAAAGTAAGTTTTTAACCTCATGCTATACCATCATATACCTCAAGTTAGTCTCTAGTTTTATAATCAAAGCTTTAATGTCCAGAGGTTGCATGGAAAACACATCTTAATGCAGTAGAATAGAATAAAATAGAATAGAAAGAACAGTTCAGTATAGTAAAGTTAACAGTATAGTTAAACTTAGCTATTTAAGTTTCTGTGTGGCATGTTGGCATTCGTGGACTTGCTTGCTTTCAAGAACAAAACTGACTGTGTGTTGAAGGCTATAGGTGCTTCACTATCACAAACCTTTCCCCCACCCACTCAACATAATTTTTCAAAAGCAGAATGCTGTTAGCCTTTGTGTGGCAATCTATATTTATGTTGTCTGTCCATCTTTCTCTCACACCTGTGTTTTACTACTGTAGACACATAGTTGCACCCTTGAAAATGAAAAGTGGCTAAGAATTATCCCATAATTTAGCATTGTCAGAGGAGTCTGAACCCGTTCAGTTACTGGGCACTGGACTAGTTCTCTAAGCACTGCAGTGATCAAAAGGACTTACTGTCACAGTATGTCATACTACTTCCTAACGGTGTTGCTAACGATAGCTTGCTGCAATGTAACATGAAGAACCAGTCCCGGTAAGCTTCATCTGTGTTTACTCTTGGTTGATGTTGGGTAATTAGCAGTAATCCTGAATGTATGTATGTAATGCTTCCCCCCCCGATTATCTGAAGTTTGTTTGTTGTTTTTTTTTCCCAATTACACTTTCAGCTGTACAATCTATGGATCATTCTTTTGATGGAATATCCATAAAAATGGAGGAAGGTGCCTACCAGTGAAAATCTAATACTTGAAATTTCAGACAAATCATCCAGTTCCTTAGGAAATGAATCATGAATAAGACATATGCATTGTCTCTTTAATATGTGGTTATTGCTTTCTGTGTAGTGTAGTGAAACAAGTGGGATAATCAGAATTCCTTCTTGGTAGAAACACTATGAGCAACACACAGAAAAATCCACCCATCAGTGCACCCATCCCATTTCAAATATTCTGACATAATGCTCAGTGTATCTGCAAAATTGATGACTTAGTGCAGGTTGTCCAGAGTGCTCCCTGCAGCTCTGATTACAGAAGGAAACAGTAAATTACTGTAAAAAAAGCCAAAACAAAACAAGAGTGAAACCCTGTTAGGAGGTTGCTAATAATCCTAATGAAAGCATTCTCCAAAATTCCTTCTGGAGTTCAGATTGTCAAAGAGCTACATTCTCCCTCCTGATCATAGTGTGAATCTGAATTGCAGCTTCTGGTAGAAGCAGTAAGGTTGACCCTGAGGCTGGAACTTAGTTCCCTTTGCTCATTTATCAGGGTAAACCATTTTTAATTCACATTAAGTACTTAATTTTTTTGAAGGCTAACCCATCACATGTGATGAACTAAGTTCACATCTGAAGCCGGAGAGCACTTTTCTCTAAGAGGAAAGGATCTGATTCTTAGCTACTCTAAATAAATGTGATTCCACCTTCAGCAGACAGTGGCTTCGGGCGCTGACAGCTCAGTGGGTGAAATTGGTGCTGCTGGAGGAGAAACAAACCTGTTTGTCGAAAGGTGAACTATGTCTGTTCTCTGTCAGGAGCTGGTTTACCTGAATCCAAACATTAGGTGAGGTTTTGCTTTTTTTGACCAAAAGTTTCTCTCAAGTCATTGTAAAGTGTTTAGAGTAAAATTTTGAAGTCAGGTTAACCTTAATTCCTTAAAGGTTAACCTTTAAGAACCAAAGTCCCTCAGCTGTCAGAGGCACTAGGGCTTTTCTGAAAAATTGACACCCCCCCCCATTTTACTGTACCTGTGTTAATTCTCTGTGGTGTCTCCATTCTTTGATTTAGAAGGCAAGAGATTAAAAGATTACTTCTGTGTTGCTTCTAAATTCTAGTTAATGGGAGGTAGGTGCTGTAGAGCAACAATCCAGGTTTTTCATACATAAACGGACAATCTATGGGCAAATCCGTAGATAACGTAACAGCCATCGTTGGCCGATAATACTCACAGTAACTTTCCAACCACTCCTTGGTGAGACAGATGTACAGTGCAAGTGTATGTGCACAATAAGACCACGTTCTGGTTATAAGCTCAGTGTAGAATCTGTACCACAGGAAAGCAATGCAACATAATAAAGTCAATGCAGAGAAGTGTTCTATTTTGAGAAACAAAATTTGCATGTTTTGATCAAGTATGGGTGTTTCTGTTGGAGAACGGCCGCTAACACCTTTGCTCTGTCCTTTCTGAACAACAAATCAGTCTGTCCTGTCTCAACAACAAAGGAGTTGTTTTCCTCATTTACTGACTTAACTGAAGCAGAGAGCTCTAAATTGTTGGCTGAGTGGAACCTTCTTATTATCAACATGAAAGCAGTATTTTTTCTTTATGTTTTCATCTGCAGACGTATAAATCTAAACATCATGAGCTCTACTTACATCACTGAATCAGATCGGTATCCAATCACCAATAGGTGAAACAACATTAGAGCTTATGGAATAAATATTTAAGAGTAACTTCAATGTTGTTATTCTTCAGCAATAATCACATTTTACTAGATAAGCTGATAAATCCTCCCCCACCCCTTACCATACTGTGCACAATGA
Organism: Haliaeetus leucocephalus; assembly: GCF_000737465.1. Lineage (NCBI taxonomy): Eukaryota > Metazoa > Chordata > Aves > Accipitriformes > Accipitridae > Haliaeetus > Haliaeetus leucocephalus. Next base: position 15,484,224 of record NW_010972598.1, on the reverse strand, counting down.
CTGGTAAATCATTTTGTTCGAGGTCAGTGCTGAGCAGTAGGTGTTTTGGTCCTCATCTGCATTCCTGATGTGCTTCGCGACTGAGAAGTATTTTCTGCAGTTAAAGAGGAGGCGGAGGATTAGAGAGTATTGGGAATTGCCAGAGTGCCTCCGAAAGGATCCCTGGTGAAACACTGAGCTTTTTTAAAGGCTTAGTACAAGTTTTTCAGAAGTTGACTCTTAGTTCTATGTCCTTCAGTACACCTAGATACTTCCCTGGCAATAGCGTAAGACTTGCAGCAGTTTACCAGCTGTACAATTTTTGGATTAGAATGAGGTGGTTGTATTTGATAGCTCAGGAACAACGCCGAGTACTTAATCATGGATTTCCTGACCTGTGCCTGAACACATGAGCTCAGCCAGACAAAAATAGGTTTGAGTTACATCTGCTGGTGCTCAGTGGAACAGTGTGGTTGCACAGGTGGCAGCTCTGAAAGAATTTCCCCAGTGCTGATAATAACTGACAAAGAGCAATCCTGCTTGATATCTCCAAGCCTCAGGAAAGTTAGTGAAACAGGAGCATGGGAGAAACTTCAAATGGTAAACAGGGCAGATTCAACTGGGAAAATGTGGGTAAATGTGACTGCTCATAAAGCAGCTTGAATTCGCTTCTCCTAGTGGAGCCACAGATAAATTTTCATTTGAATTTTTACTGGTATTTTCCTCTAAACTTAAAACTGCGCTACATTACGCTTGCGGACTTAATTTGAAAGCACGTAAAAACCTTGCAAGCAAACTGAGACAGGGCACAAAAATACGGGTGCTAGTATGCTGCCCTCTTCCATTGTCGCCGCTCAATTTACTGTGACCACCCTCAGTGATGAAAATAGTGCTTCATGTTGGTACTTGCCTTGGGACTTCTGGTGGGGACTGACATTGCAGCTGCGTTCCAGATTTGTCAGTATGTGCGGTACCTAATCCTTGTGTCTTCCAGGTAAAGACAAGAAGGGAAGTTGCAACCTGTCTCGTGTTGACAGTACCACCTGCCTTTTCCCCGTTGAGGAGAAAGCTGTGGAGTACTACTTTGCTTCTGACGCTAGGTAATGTTTTTCAGTATCTTCTAGTGTATATAAAAATATCCTGTTTAAAGCTGAGGCCTTGAACAAGAGGTGGGGAGGCTGTGGTTTCTTTATGAATAAAGTAAATTATGTCTATGTGGCCATTATTTTACAAACATTAACTAGTTACCGTATGCAGCTCTGAAAGAGAGGGAGGTGGATTAGGTGAGAGTTCCTGTTAAAGAAATGAACACTCGCTTTGGAATAGCGGTGTTATCCTTCTTCAAGCCCATCTGTTGATAAGATTTCTGAGGTGAGTGGTAGGAAACCTGAGAGAGTACTGACCTAAATTTAACAGGATAGATGCTAATTATCAGGAGGATTGTGTTGATTCTCCAGGGATCTCTGCACACGTGCAATTCCGTTATCATCAAAGGTGGCTTACTTTAATCCCAGTGGAGGGAGGAAAGACCAACTTGACAGCAGCCTTACCAGAGCTATTGGTTTTCTCTGTATTAGGGAAATGAATGCTTGTTCCAGAAACATAAAAAAACTGCTGTGGTTGACTTCTGCAGCTCTTCTCGTCAGAGCATTTTGGAGAGTCTTAGGACACCCCAATGTGTTCTGATTTTAGAGAGCTTTTCAGTGACTTGCCCAAGGTCAGAACAAAAGCTACTAAAATAGGGAGCTGATGTATTTCAGTACAGCTTGCCTTGTTCAACTAAGAGAGAGTACAGACTAAAACCTGGCCAAAGATTTTAAACCCCACTGGTAATTTCGATACTGACGTTCCCCAAGTAAACTGCAGGCAGGGAAGGTATTCAATAGTACCTAAATCTTGGAGTGCTTCTAAACAGATCTCAGAGCACTTTAACAGGTGGCCAGGCTGTCCCCAGTTTTACAGATGGGGAAAATGAGATGCAGGGAGGGGCAGTGGCTTATCACTGGAAAAACCAAGAAAGGAATCTGCACCTGTAGTTGAGCACCCTGTGTGCTAGGGCAAATTACTGTCTTCCTGACTTCCACTCTCTAGCTCCTAACGGTTAGATCACATTGCTGCACATGCAGCTTTGAGGAATTCATAGTTTCTTCTTAAAGCAGGCACTGAAATTAATAATGAGGTAGGTGGAAAAAATCCAGTTATATTGGCAGTGTGGAAATGTACTTTACAGTGCTCCTCTTATTTTAAAAGAAATTCCATTGAAATGAGTAACTTTCTTGAATCAAAAGCTGTATGTCGGATTATAAATAGGGCTGTTGCCCTCATCTTCCTCTGAAGAATAACGTCTTATGGCAAATGGTGTATTCTTTTATAGTGCTGTCATTGAGCATACCAACAGAGTGATTTTCCTTGAAGATGATGATGTAGCAGCTGTGGTTGATGGCCGTCTTTCCATCCACCGGATTAAACGCACAGCAGGCGATCACCCCGGACGTGCTGTCCAAACTCTGCAGATGGAGCTTCAGCAAATTATGAAGGGTAAAATCTTCTGAATGTCACCTGTGTAGATGCACGGGTCCTCCTCGGACTCACAGAATAAGTCAGGTTGAAAAAGACCTCTGGAGATCATCTAGTCCAATCCCCATGTTAAGAGCAGGGCCGAGTAGATCAGAGTGTTAACGGGCCTTGTTTAGTTGAGTTTGGAGTATCTCCAAGGCCAGAAATCCACAGCCTGTCTGAGCACCTGTTTCAGTGCTTTACTACCCTCATGGTGAAAAAAGTCCTTACATCTATCTAATGGGACTTTCCCTCTAGCTGCTAACACCATAATGAGGAGAACTGTGGGGCTGAGGATTTTGCCTCCTGCTTGGGGGCATCTGTTTTGCCCAAGATTGATCCCTAGCAGGCTTGCCATTCCAGATCTGACCCTTCCTTGACATGTTTTAGTAACTTGAATCGAGCTCTCATGATGAGCTGATGCTTTGGCAGAAAAATAATAATTTCTGACTGGTAACTGGCCTGTTAGTGACTCTGGTCCAAGCTTTTCCCTATATACATAGGGAAAATGTAAATTACCAGGAGGTAATTTAAAGTGTTCTCATTTTTTTTTGTTTCTTCCTTTCTTTTGTAGGTAACTTCAGCTCATTTATGCAGAAGGAAATTTTTGAGCAGCCAGAATCTGTCGTTAATACGATGAGAGGAAGGGTCAACTTTGATGACTACACTGGTAACTGAGATTAAGCCTCCTTTATTTTTGACAGCTCAGTATCTAGTAGTTACTCAGAGTAGTTATAGAGGAGGAAGCAGGTGATGACATGGGAGATTAAAACATGCTGGTGTAAGATGATGTGTGTGTCTCACAGGGAGTGCTTCCAGAATTACATGCGCTGGTGGCAAGATTACTTTTTGTGATTTTTTTTTTTTTTTTTTTTTTTTTTTTTTTTTTGCAAAGTGGTTGATGGAGACTGTAACACGATGTGTGCTAGCACCAGTAGTCTTGAGAATTTCTGCTACCTGGCCAGCCTAATTTTTTTCTCTGAATCTTGCTTACAGTAAATCTTGGTGGGTTGAAGGATCACATTAAGGAGATTCAGAGGTGTCGTCGTTTAATCCTTATTGCTTGTGGGACAAGTTACCATGCTGGAGTTGCAGTAAGTGGTCAGTCTTGGTCTGTTTGTGAACTGTAGCTTGAACTGAACAGTGGGCACAGTACTGCATGTGTCAAGCAGGTTAAGGATTGATTTAAGGTTAAGACTGAGCAAGTGCACACTGATGAATGAAGACCCTTCTGACAGCTGCGTACACCAGACTTTCAATTCACCAGCAACAGCAGTAGGAAATAAAAGCCGAAGAACTTGATTACTTAGGAAAATGTTGCCTGTGACTGTCATTGCTACGGAATGCTTTAAAAAACAAAACCTGCTCTGTCATAAAGGACAGTTGGCAGGGGAAGAGACAACGCAAGAGCAGAATGCAAATGCTGCAGCAAGGTAGGGACTGCTGTGAGCCAGACAGGATTTCCTCCTTTGCTATGTACGCCGACAGCGATGGCACCTGCTTAGAGATATCTCTGTGCTTGCCCAGTACAGTGAAGAGGTTTCACTTGGTTCCTTACGGAAGTACTGTCTGTGTGTACAGCCAGCATGTGATTTTTGTTTCGTCAAGGCCTGACGTAATCGTCGGTTAAAACACGATGGCTGTAGATGAAGCCTTTCTAGATTGTAGCTTGGCAGCCCATAATGTTGCAATTAAAAGTACTCCACAACTTCACAGAGGAATCCTTTAGCTTCTCTCAGAAATGCTGCAAAACACAGCTATGTTCACTGATTTACAAGGACCAGAAAAGAAAATTTGTGTTCATCTTGGCCAGCTCTGTAAGATAATGTTAACAGTAATCCATCGACTAGCCAAAACAAGTTTCTGGCTTGGCCTGGATGCAGGTGGTGTTTTCTGAGTTCTTCAGTAATACAAGTTATGGTACGATAGGAGGACACCCTGTATTATATAATATCTACGTAGTATTATGTAATAAGTAAGACTTATTTAAGAACAGTCTGTGTGTGAGGGAGGAGTTGGCCTCAGGCTTTTTGTGGTGCCAAAAGCAGGGTTGCTTTTCACGGGGGTAGTTGTGTGACTTGAGAATGGGTATACTGAGTAATTAAAATATAATCTAGCAGTAATTTTCAAATGGTATTTTGATAGTAATATTTTCCAGTGTATGGCAATTGGAAGGTTTTTTTCGTACTCCAAACACTGGGGTTTTTAAACACGATGTAACATGTTAACTTTCTGACATCTCCTGTTACCAGACCCGTCAGGTTCTGGAAGAACTGACTGAATTACCGGTTATGGTTGAACTAGCCAGTGACTTCTTGGACAGAAACACCCCTGTCTTCAGAGATGATGTTTGCTTTTTCCTCAGCCAGTCAGGTATGGTCTCGCTTTACCACCCACTCACTCCCTTCTTTCCTGTAAATGTTAGCTTGGGAGGGAAAAGGCAGCAGGGCCAAATTCTTGTGCCTGCCTGTAGGATTGCATGTGGTACGCGTGAGAGAAGAAATTGGCATACACATACTAGAAATGGGGAAAAAATAGAGTGGCTCTCCTCCTGTCCATCTGCGTGCTGGGGCAGGATTTTGTTCAGCTGAGTCTTACATATGGTAACAGTAGTTTTGTTTCCTTTCTCTGTGAGGAAATATTCCATCAATCAACAGACTAAAAAAAGTTACTGAGCTCTGGGTACAGGCAACTCGATAGTTTCTTTTGAATAGTTTTAGGTCTGTAGTTAAAGCACTACCAAATACTGAGCTCTACGGTAGATTGAGTCTATAAAAGAATTGAAACTACTACACACAAGTATCAAAAAATATAACAACTTGGGAATGGAATACCAGATAAAAGACACACTTAGGGATAAAAAAAAAAAAAGCAGTGATGTATATCGCATTCAAAATATTTTCAAGGACAACTGCAGTGTGAAACTACAGTATCTTTTTTCCTCTTAGTTGCATTTACCTCTGTAGGTTTTTGTACTTATCTTCAGCTTTGATACCAAAACTACTCGTTACTTTTTCTCCATAGGTTAAAATACTCTTTTGGTAGCAATTTTTTCTTCTCAGTATCAAGTAATTCAGAATATCCTCTCTTTGTAGGGGGCTCATGTTCAAGTTTTCCCTGGGTTTTCTGAATACACATGCAGATGCTGCTTCTTCCCCTTAGAAACTTTCCTGCCCCAATCTAACAGGGAACATGACTGAGGACACTAGGGGATGCATCTTTCCCCTGAAGTGTTGGATGTGGCAAGCTAACAAAGATTTCCCTGGAACCTGAGCTTGGTTATCAGGCAATACAAAACCAAGTAAATACTGAGCTCAAATAACCCCAGTTCCCCCCACCCATAAATCTGTTTTTCCAGCCTTAGATTCCCACCCTACACAACTTGCCTTAAGCAGTGCAGTATGCAGAGCAGTTTTTATGCATTGGTGTACTGCAGGAGAGGTGTACCAAACTAACCTTGGGAGTTTTTGTTCTCTCTTGTCACCTTACATGTGCAGGAGTACTCAAAAGAGGTATGTCCTTTTAGGACAAAAGCAAACTGGTAACACTAGATGGAATACACAGTAGCTTCTATTTCTAGTCCCATCTCTGCAGCTCAGCTGGCAAGCAGCACTGCTGGGATCTTCAGTGCAAGGTTTCCTCCCTGCCGCCATATTCATTTAAACCAACTTTTTCTGCTTCCTTTATATCTAGTGTTTTTTAACATTAAGTGAAGTCTTGATCTAAGCCAGCTTGTGTTTGCGTAGAGCAAACAACTTTGAACAGGGATCATTAGTTTTAGACATAACATCTTTGATAACAGATTTTGCAAGCTCTTGTGTTGTTGGTAAGCACCATCAGCCAAACAATTCCATGAGTTTCAGTGGCAGTAAGGTGGTGGGTGGACTCCAAAGGCTAGCTGTAACTTAATGCCATTGCATCCACTGTATGCTTCAGCTGGGTTATGTCCAGATATCCCCAATACATGTTTTCCCCCCACCCTGCTCTGCCCCAGGTGAATTTTTATTAACCAGGAGAAGAAAGTAAGTTGTTTGTGTTAAAGAAGACACACTTGAACTGCCTTTTTTAAACCATAGCAGAATACTGACTTTGCCTCACACCAAATACTGTTGTTAGGTTTTGTGTTTTCTGGATTTCACAGTCTTTGTTCTAGGGTTAAACCACAGTGTGCCGGGGATGGAATAACTACTAACTCCTTTGACTTGCAGGCAAATACAAACCTCTTGAGATTCTGTTTGGGAAATCGCTGCAATTCTACATCTGCAGTAACCGATACTGAACTGCAGCATTGTCAATACCTGTTTTTTCAGGTGAGACAGCAGATACTTTGATGGGTCTTCGGTACTGCAAAGAGAGAGGAGCCTTAACCGTAGGAATAACTAACACAGTTGGCAGCTCTATATCACGAGAGACAGATTGTGGGGTCCATATCAATGCAGGACCAGAGATTGGGGTTGCCAGTACCAAGGTAAGTCATAAATTTATAGACCTCACTGATGATGATTATTGTTACTGAAATTTCTCCTGAAGGTGTTGGCTATATCATGGGTCCTCTGTTAAATGCTCCCTTTTTACCAGTTGCTATTGACAGTTGTGTAGTTAATGACCATGTGCCCAGCAACACTCTTCATTTTCTTTTTCTTGTATTGTGCAAAGGGCTTTTTTTTTTCTTTTTTTTGTAAACAAAATATTATGAAGGAAGCAATATTAAACATTGAAAGCAAAGGGGTCTCGGAGGAAAGAACTCCCCAAGAGACAAGAATTCTCTCCTCTTTGCCATCATTTGTCTTGAGGGGCAGACTCAGCTGAAACTAAGGTCTAAAGATAAAAAAAGAAATGAAAAGACAAGATTATGGAAACTTTGACCACATATAACTGCCCTTAATGGCACTGCTTTACTAAAGAAAGTGTGATATTAAAACTATACTTTCAGCAAGTGGGGGAATGGTCTTTTACAGAAAACCAGTATTTATGCCCACCTAACAGAATTACTCTGTGGCTGATGCATCTGGCTACATGTGATACAGTATAAAATGACTTGCTTTGCTGCATTTCATTTTGATGAAGTGCTTCTGCATGGTGAAATCTGCTTTGATTTAGTTATATTTAGAGGCGAGATGATGTCAATCTGTTACATAAATTCAGCCAAAAACCACATTTGAGTTTAATAGTTCACTGGGGAATTTGATCATGGAAAATTCATGAGTCTCTTACAAGAAACTCTTGAACGAGTTGTTTGTCCCTGGGTTGTTTTCACGTAGCCAACATTACAGTTTGGAGATAACTGAAAATGGCATTTTCTCTCTGGTGATGTGGGGAGTTACCAAAGTTGTGCATATATGAAATACAAACTTGAAAAGATTCTGCCCTAAGGTTGCCCAGAACTTCATTCTGAGAACATAATATAAACAACCCAAGCACTGTTAGCGCAACGGCTTAGTGCTCTCTACTTCCATAACCGTCAACTGCACCAAAACAAAGTAGATCGCGTTCCATATCAAACTCTGCTAGCCAGCATAACTGAAGCTTTTCTAGATTCCTTCAGAGCTATATAAATCTCCTCCAATATGACAACATGAAAGTTTGTTTGATCGTTGTTTAGGGAGGGACAGAAATACTATGAACCTTAATCTTATTTCTAAGCAACTTCAATCCCAGGCTGGCACCACAGACCATTTAATAACGTTTGTCTTGTAAGGACTTCAGAGGCTAGACTTTGCAATAGCTGCTTGATACTGTGCCTCAGATGTTTTTGTGAATAGAATTGCCCTGACTTGAGCACTAATTTCACGTGCCTGTGCAGTTGTTCTTCTGCAAAGTCAGTGATAGCAGTCACTATGGTCTTTTAGACAATATGGAACCTTACCAAGGTGAAGAGTTCAGACTCTGTTCTTAAAGAAGGGGAGTGGGAAATCACTTACATTTTCGGCTGCCTTTGTGTTCCTTGAATGTGGTCCAGAAAAATTTCAGCTAGCTGACTTGTGATGGCCAGATGTTAGTGGTGGGCTTCCACTGTACAGCTCCAGTTAACAGATCTGCATGTCTTCAGTGTTTTCAGCATTTACTTGCAGTAAAGAAGGACACAGGTATGGTCACAAAACAGGATTTAATAGTCGCCATGGAATCTTAGAAATACTCCATTTTGCTTGTTGTATCTTAATCTCTTGGAGTATAAGGAGATCATGCCATCGTATGCCTCCATTTGAGATTTGCTCAAATGAGATTTGCCCTGTGAATTTCATGTTCATCTTTGCTACTTAATTGGAATGAAAGCTGCCATTCAGTATCATGTTAAGAATAAAGTCAATAACTAGTCTAAGGATTTTATGTAGTAGGTGACAGCTGTTTGGTTACTGTTGTAATGATGTGTTTTCTCTCTCTTCCCCCCCCTCCTCCCCCCTTATTAGGCCTATACCAGCCAGTTTGTCTCTCTGGTGATGTTTGCTCTGATGATGTGTGACGACAGAATTTCTATGCAGGAAAGGCGCAAGGAAATCATGCGTGGTCTAAAGGGACTGCCAGGTAGGAAACTGCTGCATTTATTGCATCTCACCAAGCGAAACTCAATAGCACAGATGAACTTTGCTTTGAAAGACCAAGGGGATCAGATATATGCAACGTGGCTATTGGCAATAACTTTTGCAACCACGTTCTCTCGAACGTCTTCAGACCACTAAATTGGACTACTAAAACACTGAGTCCAATTTTTATGCAAGTTACTGCTATCTGTGTATATGAAGTATAAACAGTATGTATAGTTTGAGAGGCACAAGCATATAAGCACACACAACCTGAATTCTCTTTCCTTCTAGACTTAATTAAAGAAGTGCTGAGTATGGATGATGAGATCCAGAAGCTAGCCACAGAGCTATACCATCAGAAGTCTGTTCTCATCATGGGACGTGGCTACCATTACGCTACATGTCTTGAGGGAGCTTTGGTAAGAGATTTCTTTATTTAAAGCTGGTTCAAACACACTTAGCTATGGGCTTCAGATTTCTGCACAGGAAACGACGCATGGCTACAAGTTGTTTTAAAAGCAGCTAACAGCTATGGTGTGGTGGCTGACATACTGGCTCAAATAGCTAAAACTCACCCTAACACTGCTGAGACTGCCACTTAAAGATACCCAAGTCACACGTTATAGTGGGTTGAAAGGATGTGTTTTCCACATTCACACTGGGAATGCTTTACTGTGACAGTCTGGGCACCCTAATTAAATCAGTTCTTTGAACTGTTGGTGTGGCATTTCCATGAACGCTCAGCATCCAAAACTGAGCATGTATTTTCTAGAACCATATATTGCAGTTTTTACGTTTGAGGAGATTCCTGGTGTTGTAAGTGCTGTCACCCACTGACGTGCAAACACATCCTCTTTGCGTTTGCCTGCCCAGTTCAAGACTGTGATGATAGATATGTTGGCTGATGGTAAATCATAAGGCCTGTGGTAGGTTTGGTGTTAGAACTGTAAGTGTTGATGGCCTGCAAGCAGCTCAGCCCAGATGCACAACTTTGATCTAGGTTTTCAGGCTGGCTTGTCAACTTATTGGATCTGAGGAGAGCCAGAACGTGTTATTACAAAGTTACAAATAAAGTGGAGGTGGTTAAGAAAAATTACAAGTTTGCCCAAATCTCTACAAATGATTTTTTTCCCCATCTAGAAAATCAAAGAAATTACCTACATGCACTCTGAAGGGATATTGGCAGGTGAGCTGAAGCACGGCCCTCTCGCGCTGGTGGACAAACTCATGCCCGTCATCATGATCATCATGAGAGACCATACGTATGCCAAGTGCCAGAACGCTCTCCAGCAGGTCATTGCGCGGCAGGTAAGTACCTGCAAAGTGCATCAGAAATGTTTGGGTTTAATATAAAAACAGTTTACAGGGCGTGCAAACTATTTGCTTTAGTGTTACTGCCTAAAACATGAATTCAGTAGATATTCTGGGCATCTCAAGAGCAGTTTTGCAGAAGCCAAGTGTGGTTTGTCTATCCCTTAAAATATGCTACAGGGATGCCCATGGGGTGTTAAGCTGTTTTGTTCTAAATTAAGTAAAAAGTTCTTGCCACTGGTGCTCTGAACAGAAGTGGAAAAGAACCTTCCAGACCTGTTTTTCTTCAACATTTCCCTTTGTTGCAGGGGCGACCTGTCGTGATTTGTGATAAGGAAGACATCGAGACAATTAAGAACAATAAGAGAACAATCAAAGTTCCCCATTCAGTGGACTGTCTGCAGGGGATCCTGAGCGTTATCCCCCTTCAGCTTCTGGCTTTCCATCTTGCAGTTCTCAGAGGATACGATGTAAGTACAGTACTCCTTCCCTTCTGCACTCGTGTTTGCTATCTACAGATCTGGAAAAGATGCTTTGGGGGATGTCGGAAGCCTGCAGGGGTTGTCTGTATAATTGCTTGAGCTACTGGAATGACCAGGTTAAATGGTAAACCTGGCAATTACAGAAGCTTGTCGTGAACAAAACCTGAAGGCAGTCTAGTACACTTGGCTGAGTCTTGTGCAGTTTGAGTTTGGACATGTGTCTGTTTTCCGGTATGAGCGTACAGTTTCCGGAGGGCTGGTAGGAATATGAAAGGAAGGTAACAATCCACAGAAGAATATGTGAAAAATGGAGTCTGTTTGTGTTAGGTATTTGATCTTAATACAGACACTGGCCTCTACCTTTTATCACAGTGACCTTTTATCATTTGAGCACTGTAACAACATAGACTAAAGGGACTAACTCCTTAGTTCCTGACAGTGGAGTTGTTAACAATTGAGGTTTATGGACTTTTTTTGCACAGATAGTCCTAAATCAACAAGAAAATATGTTCAATCGTTTTCAATTTTAAACGCAGAACAAACGTTCCACACATGACAAAGTTATACACAAAGAAAGTGTGTAAATACTCACAAGCATGTTCTTTCTCCTCCCTCTCTGCAGGTTGATTTTCCAAGAAATCTGGCCAAGTCCGTAACTGTAGAGTGAAAGATCATCTGAATCATAGGGGCAAAGGGGAATTAAATGAAAGACTTTTTTTGGTACCAAAATAACTTGATTTTAAAGTCCCCTAGGTAAATCTTATTTTGGTAAATCACTGTTTGTGTATAAGATCACCATAATTCCATTACATTAGTGATTGTCAAATTGATTCCACATGCTATGTCAATAGCTTTGGGGTTTTTTGAACAATAGACTTCCATGAAAGATGTTTAAATGGTTTTCTTTAAAGATTACTGAGTCTTCTAGGTAAGGGGCCCTCCACTTTACTTTAAGATAATGTCGTTGTTTCTTATCCGGTGTGGCTCATTCCAATTGTTGATGAGAAACCATTGAATGAATTACCTGTCATGCTCTGAGGCAGCGAAGCAGGATACCAGAATATACAACTGGAACAAGAGCTGTTACTGGTCATGCTTGTGCAGATATTTTAACAGCGAACAAAACTGTAAACAAGCATCTGGGGTCAATTTCTGCCTCATGTACAAAAGGGAATTCAACTGACCTGTCACAACCTCCTAAATTTTAGGCACATGGTAAATGTTTTAAGAAAATAACGTTGCTTCAGAAGGATTTTATCTATGCCAAATACCTAGCAAGTGACAATCTCATAGAGTCGGTGGGCCACAACGCACTGTGTAACACCAGCATATACCTGTAGTTGTGCCCATGAAGACAGTGGAACTCACGCCTTCGAGTGTAAATGGAAGCAGTGGCTGACTCAGTACAGATGCTTACCAAAGTGAGGGAAAAGAGGAATATGAACAGTGCTCAGTTTGTGTTGGTGTTTTGTTGTTGCTGTTGGTTTGGTTTTTTTTAAACAAGTAGAAGTCTTCTGTGTTGAGGATTTTTCCCCTTGAACTGAGCACTGAGGCACTATAAACACATCCTAAGCTTTATGCAGGTCACTTACTAGTCTGAAGGCGTAGAAGAATGTTTCTACCTTTTATCTCTCTGGCAGAGATGGCACTAAAGCTCCCTTTCTGAGGCTTACTATGTTAGCCAAAGTCCCTGGTTTATTTAGGAGCAGTTCGTATGTGACTTTTGTCAAATTCAGCTGGTTTAAAATTGGAGGGGATAAAAAAAGGCTTAATAGACACGACAGAAATACATACTTTGGTAATAGTTTTATAACAAGCTTGCAGAGAATCAGAAATTACAGAGAAAATACGCCTTCAAGACTTAACACTGACTTCCTCAAAGTCATTAAAGGGCAGTTAGCTATGTATTTCCAAATGCAAAAAGGTGAATTTCCTACCAGCTTGATGGGTTTTGAATTAGCTTTGCACACACACCTTAAAAAGAAAAACCCGCTACAAGGCGTAAAGCAATGCTTTTGCCAAGTGCTGGCAAATATTCCAGGTCACTTAGTGCCCCCAAAGAATTGCTTTAGCAAATGCAGCGCTTGGGGACTGTCCACTGCCCTTTAAAACCTAGTTCTCCTTGCACAGGATGACTATTGCTAAGCAGCAGCAATCCAGGCTGACTCATAAAATGGAAGATGACTGCTCAAACCGAGGTGTTTCCAAAGGCTATGTCTGTAGCAATTCTACTTCATATAAAACCGCAGTAACTATTTAACTTCAATTCCCTATCAGCTTAAGGCTTAGTTTTATTATGAGAAGGAAATGCTGCCTGCTTGGAAACAGCTTCTCAAAACCAATATATGTACGTTTATTAATACATAGTATTCAGACTATTAATTTAGGAACACATTGTGCTGCCAGTGTCTGTTTAAGAACAAAGTAGTAAATACTGCATTTTATTTATACAGCATTTGCTTATGAGGCACTAACTCATAACAGTTATGTGCCTCTGCCTAAACATGACCAGTAGACTTCCCTGCTTCATTTGAAGATGATACTTGTCCTTAAGGAAAAAACAACGCGTGTTCAACGCTAACAATTTGAAGACAGTTTCTTTTCCTCTTCCTCCCACTCAGCTTGCTTAAGAGAAGAGAAACTGGGCAAACCTTTCACATGAAGGGCTCGAACCAAGGCAGGTTTCCCCCCCATGTGCCTCCCCCCAGCACAACGACATAAGGACTTGCAGTATCACATCCTGTGTTCTCCTTAGCATGGGATCTCATGTGAAAGAACCCTGCCAGAGAATTATTTTAAGATCTTTTTCTCCTATTCCGCTCAGAAGCAGCACGCATTGCTTTTATCTAGCCTTGTACAGATGATTGTCCGCTAGCTTACCCAGTCTCCTAGCAAACAGGATGGTAGACATCCTCCTTAAAATACAAGTTGCTATTCAGTAAAAGTTTGATAATGCAGGCTGTTAAATATTTATGAAAGTAAGTTTGTATACAAAGAGGACCAAAGAACAGGAGTCTAAGTTAGAAATGTAAGTCTGACACTCTCATGTTGGGTGTAACTGTACAGATATTGCTGAGCTATTTGGTTTTATGCTGTGATAGACAAATACGTGTTCTTTGTGATTTAAGGCATTAAAACTCATGACAGATTCTTCATTGTCAGAAGTAAAGGTAGCATTCACCCCCTGCATTCTGCAAGTTGCCAGCAAACTGCCTGAAGCGTACAAAACTGCCTGCCAAAACAGAGGTTTAGTCGCTACTTGCAACTAGGCTGTCGGATGTTGTAATGCTTAATATCAAAGAATGCTGTGGAGCACACTTGCTATGAAGAATTTCTCTGATGAGCATGGTAGGGAATCCGTTAAGCATCTCGTTGTTAATTGCCATGCCTGTGTGAAGTGAGAATGTATAAAGGACTCTTCTTAGCTTTCCTTACCTCATTTTGTCTAGATGTGTTGCATTTTGATGAACAGATGATGTTTCTCTTTTCCTTAGAAAACTTTTAGAATGTCTTGTGATATTTATTAACAGCCAGTCAGTCTTCTGCTCTCCAAAATGAATGTTTTGCTTACTGAGCCAGTAAAATTCCCTCCTTCCTAATTGAGGTGTTTAAAAATTCAGTAGCCCTGTCACTAAAATTGAGCCACAGGTAAATGCAGATAAAGGCCTTTGCCGTTTGGAATAGCAGCTTCCTATTACTGCGTACTTTTGTCAGAATTTATTTTGGTTTCAGTAATGTTTTCCTCATCTATGTCTACAGAGGCTTAAAGGGAAGCACACGCCCATAGGTCTTAGGGTTTTTTAATGACCAAAGACCGGAGAACTTCAGGCTCAGCACATATTTCTGCCCAACAGAACTCAGACAAATTCCACACCGCTAGTAAGGTTATTCCATACACAATAGGAAATCAAGTTGTACTTGGAATATACTTCTGTCAGAAAGGTTTTCCCTCCTAGCTCTATTGAAGAAAGGCTATAGACAGTTCATTCCTGAATTTGTCACATGAGTAAGTACTGTCTGCATGCATATTCTTATAAAGAAGCCAAACCAGTATTTGGGTAGCCATGTCCATGCGTAAGGTGCAACAATGACATGGCAGATGCCATATCCTTTTTAGCGTGGTCTTACTGACTGGAAGGTAATCGCGTACCATTGATGTGGGGATGCCCTTCGAGCCAGAAAGCTACCTTGACACCTGTATTTGTGAAGTCTCAACCCCTCTGTACTGAAAGAGCTGAAGGCTTCACACAGACCATTTCCAAGTCAAGTGGGAGAGAGCTCATAGACATGACAGGACAGGTAATCATGCTCAGTTAGGAGCCTTAAGACTAGCCTAGACACGCTAGGTTTGGTTAAGCTGCAGATTGAAATGTGTAAAGGCATAAAGAAGACCAACGCATTAGTGCAAAATTAGGCTTTTCTCCTCTCTAGCCGTCACTAGTAGTCCTTAACGCCACAAGTAGGTGCCTGGCAGCAGCATGTCAGATGGAGGGAGGGACTGAAGTTCAGCACTTGAAGTAGCACATCAGTGTTTAGCTGTGGCTAATTTTAGATCCTACCTGAATGTACCAAACTTGCCTCAAAGCATGGAGTCCCTCCTCCGCATCAGAAACAGGAAGAAGAAGAAACAAAGAAGTATTTGGTTTGAATAAAAGGAAAGAAAACTATTTTATTTGCCTTCAATTCAGTTTATGTAAATAGACATTTGAAGTGGCAAATACCACCATTTCTTCCCTTCTAAATCTATTTGCCTCTGCTTGTACATATCCAGCTGGCTTGGTTTGTGGGGACCAGTCTGTATCTTGTTTCCTGTTGTGTGCTGTACGCAGAAGACGTCTCACTTCTGTCTGTAGTGTTTTATAATTTGGGTTTTGTCTTTTTGCTTATTTTTTTGTATCTCACCCTTTGAATAAAATCAAGTGCCCTACATTAAACAAACGGAATTACTGGTCTTCAGTTAAATCCATTCAAGAATAGGTAACCCCTATGAAAGTTAAGGGCAATATGTACAAAGCAGAAAAACACAGGGCTTAACTCACCTCTCTCCTAACCGGCCAGGCTTTTTTTCATGTCTGAGATAGAATATATTCTAACTGCCCTTTCCTAACCATGATCTTGCCATGAACAAAGAAGAAAGCCCATAAAATACCCCTAAGGCAGAACAGTCGGTATTACCTTCTGTACCTTAATTCTCATTTAACTACTCCTTTTCTGTCAGCGTCGCCCATACGCAACCCATGCTTAGCGAATACTAGTTACACTTTCTTTTGTAAGAATCCCATTTGGGTAACATACAGACAGGCTGCTTTGCAAAGCCAGCAGTGGAGGACTATGACACAGATGCTGAGATAGTACAATTAAGTGCATATTCTTGTAAGACAACAGCTGGGGGCTTAAGAGATTGTTCATGTCTAAAAAATGCCTGGATAACTCTAGAAGCAAACCCCACAATGACAAAAGCCTCTCTGAAATTCCACCCCTCCTCCAGTCAGAGCTGTTCATGGATTAATTTCCTCAGGGACCTTCACCTCCCCAGGGGAAGCATATCAAACATGATCATTTATTTTCCTAGATAACGTGAGCAGCTTGGAGCTGCTGTTCTCACAAATACCTCTCCTATACAAGTACCACTATTAAAAGGGCACAAGGCTACTTTTAAGGCTTATTGCCTTGAAACAATGCACATATGTCCTTAGTATCACAATAAAAGTCAGTGCCTATGCAGGTGTTGGGAGCAAGACTGTCCACTTTTGCTTGCTCTGATCTGCAAAAATAAACAGCAGATTTAGCTTGTATTACAGTGATAAACAAAAACAGGTCAAACAGCTCAAAGCTTTAGGCTTTCATGTCATAGCTGTAGGTCACATCTGCTCAGGACACTAAAGGAGCAGGGAATATTGCATGGAAAGTTGGCTGTGTGCAGAATCTTCCCAAAGTGACTCCAGGGCTGCTGCACCACCCTCAGTCCCTCATTTAGCGCGAGGCACTCGTTCTCAGGCTATGCACCGCAAAGCAGAGAGTTGAGATTCTCATCAGCTGCTGTCCGGGGCCGGCTGCATTTCCAGTCACACTGGGGAGGGGACAGGGCACCCCCATTTCTTTAATACATTCCAAGTACTATACTCTGAAGAGAAAGGGAGCTGTATGCTTAACAGGTAACTAGAAGACAGGGTTCTCATTTGCTCATTTCTCCATCCAGGCCATCTAAGCACACACATTATACAGCGCATTTAATTGAAGCTAATAAAAATGGCAGTGAGAAGACATGCAAAGGGACACATCCAGTGTCCTTAGCAAGTTGGTCCTGAGCTGTGGTTGCAAGAAAGCCATTTCCTTAAATCCTGATGTAGCTGAAAGCAGTAAGACAATGGGCAAAGGACCTGCAGGCCCTTTGCACAGAAACTCTTCAATACCACATAGAGTTCGTTTTATACAATATGGTATTTGAAAATAAATAAGCTCCCAGAAGCTAAGTGAGATTTACAGAAGAGCATAAGCATTTGGTTTGAATAAATCATAATGGATTGCCTGCTCCAAAGCGCTCCTAGGCCCCTCTAGGGCAACCTGCTTCCTGACATTTACCCTTCACATGCTCCCACAGCATGTTGGCCTTCAGCACAGCTTCAGTGCTAAGCCTCAAGCTGGTGACTATATGCATTCATGCAAATTTCTTTAATTTACCTATATTTACCTATTCTGCTCTAAAACAGTGCTCACTCTTGCTTGCAGGAGTACTGTGTGTAGCCAACACCCTGGGAACAGTGTTTATTCAACACCTTATTCTTCTCTTGCTCTCTGTTAAACTGTTTTTCACACCTGTAGACCTGTACAATAACTGCTTGCACAGAAAACACCCATGTGGCACCTGGGATCAGAGAAATGCCACCTGCCCCCACAAAAAAAGCCAGTTCTCAGGTCACTGTAAGATGCTCAATAGGGAAGCAACAGTCCATAGGTATGCTATGAGGAATTCCTGCCGCAGAGCCCCTTTAGACACTTAACAAGTTTGGAAAGAAAACGGTACACAGCAACATTTTTGCTGGATGTCTGCAGAACGAGGAGGGGGTGTTTTGCCTGTGAAATTGACTCCCGGTTACCAGGGTGCTGTTTCACAGAAACACTGACTAGCAGCGGAGCCATTCTTATGCATTAGCCTGATCCTCTGCCCAGGGCAGGCTGGTGCTTACAGACTGCACTTCTTAGTTTGAGAAAAGCAACCATTCTTTACACCAGCTCAGAAAGAAGTAAAAGCTATTTGCTTTCTTAGGGGGAAAAAATTAGAAGACAGACACACTCATCACAATGGCATGAGGACAGAGTGAACGAACTACCCCTGCTTTGTACACAGACCAGCAGCAGAGAGCACAAAGCATTCAGGGCAGCACACCATTACCAAGTGGACAGCCCGAACTGTTGAGCTTGTGGGTCCTGAGCTCCTGGTGGTTTCGCCAGCCCCACAGCATCACCCTGCAGTGCCATAGCAACACTCTTGGCATTCAGAGCACTAATAAGGAGGATTTAAGGGCCTTAGCTTTAGTCACAGCTGACAGGACTTCCTGGGAAACTTTAAAAAACTCTGTATGGGGATGGAACTTCATCTCAGGGGAGCATCCTGGCCAGTTCCACTGTTGAGTAGTTGCCTTCCCCCTTGCCCACACACCCTCTTTGCTGGGCTGCTCTTCCAGCATCTCCTTGCTGCTATTTGTGGCTCGCCACGTTTCCAGCTCCTACAGCTTGGAAGGTCCAACAAGCAACACGCTGCAACAGCTCAGCTTCATCTCCCATCTCTGCTACAACTCCCTGTGCAGTCTCTGCCCACGCTGCCCCTGAGGCCGCCTGAACTTCCCATCAGAGGACTAACAGCACGCCAGGAGCCCACATTGCTCTGCGTGGCCTTATGCATTTCATTTATCAGATAGGAGACCATCGCTGTCCTTTTCCAAAGCAGCGAGAAAGTAAATCCTTAGGTACTGCTTTAGTGGCACAGTCAAACGCATAGAGAGAGAGAGACTGCAGAGGGCCGAGATCATTCACTACTATTGGAGGCACAGCCCATGCTCACACTTGGACAATCTGGCTTCTTCAGCGCCAGCTCAGGCGTGAAAGCAGTGTTTCTGACCTACTGCAAGCTGACCCAAAAGCTGCCTGTGTGCTTAAAAAGAGGCTATTTCTGGCCTATTTCTATGCATTTATCAGCTGATTGGAATATATCGCAGGCATTTGAAAAAACAAAGGAGAAGAAAAAAAGCAAGCCGACTTGCCAAGATGGTCCATTCAGTGCTGAAGAGGTTACCCAGCCTAAGAAGAAAATCAAACCCACAAATCAAACATGACGGGACTCCTTCCCCCCTCCTCAGTCTCATTCTTTATTGTTTAGGTCAAATAAAATATGTTCCCATGGTCCTTACAAATTCCTATGGAAACAAGTTTAAACAAACAAACTGCTAGCCTGTGTCTGGACAGCGAGTAGCAGCATTACTTTAACACAGGATCCTAAAAGCGGCGGTGAGCCCAGACGCACTGGAGACACTCACAATACCACCACAGCTCAGAGCTAAGAGCCAATTAGGCTCCCAAGGGCTCCTGTGCATCGGGAGATACATTCAGACCATGTGCAGGACAGGCGGCAGCATGGCGGGCCCAGCCAGCTCAGTCTGAGCGGTAGGAGGGCACCCAAAGACCTTATTAAGCATCAAATTACTCTGCACAGACAAACCCCGCACCTTGGCTGTACTGAAGTGATGCTTAGCTCCTGCTAAGCGGAACAATCAGCAAACCTGCACAGGATGCAGGCAAAACCTCCCCACTCCTCTCATTTCTGTCTCTGCCCAGAATTAATCTGCGCTAGATGAGAGCACGTGTTGAGGGGCAGGGGATGTGTGGGAACCTCCCGGCCGGTGCAGGCTGGCAGCAGACGTGCCAGCCCTGCCTCGACAGATCTCTGCATCCCCAGCAGAGCAGGGCATGGGACACAAGAGTGCTGCAGAGGATGGCACACGCCAGCAGCCTCTCCACTTTGGTGGTACCACACGCACCAGTGAGTCATCGCTAGGAAGGAGACACTGCCTCTCCTCCCTTCTGATGGCAGTTGCCACTTGAACAAGCCTTCCTCAAGCTCACAAGCAGGTGCCTTCTAGCACCCAATACTGGGCAAGACACTGCCTGCCCGCACAGGATGACTCGTGTCGCATTGGCAAACCCTGAGGACGTGCCTGGAAGTTGGTTTCATAACCAAAACCACCCTTCGGGGCTATCAGCATATGGCTACTGGCACACCTGCACTGGGAAAACCCAGCTTGAGCTACAAAACATCCTCTCCAGCACCTGCAGCCCCACCACGAGACCGGTGCAAGAGCACTACCAGAACAGACTGAATGGCCCCTGTAGTCACCAGCTGGACCGCTCTGCTGTAAACTGTGGCAGGGATTTACATTCCTTCTTGCATTTTTTGCAGCATCTCCTATCCTCCAGAAGACATGCTTTTCCAAGCCCAGCCAGAAACACTGCTGAAAATTAAAATTCTCTTCTAACCAAACAGTCCCAACTGGTCCTCCTTGGGAAAACTCAAGACACACATGCCCCATGCCAGGACAGGACGTTCATATTCAGAGGGTGACCTCCCTGGTAATGTAACATCCAGCCTGTGCCGCCAGCCATTGCCAGTTGGAATTTAGGGGGCATTTCAGAGTTGCACAAAGCTGGGAATTACGCACACAGGAAAAACTCCCACAGAGCCACACCGTGAGGAGTCACAGGTTTCTGTGACCTGGTGAATGTGTATTACACCCTCGCTGATCCTGTTGCTAAAGGAAAACGGTAGTCCTCATCCCCTTCCTCTCTACAGGTCAGGCTGGAGCCTACAGAACAGCCACATCACCTCCCTTAGCATAACTGGCAGATGGCCTTCAGGAAGGGCTCATGACAGGGCTCAAAATGTAGGATGAATTAATTGCTTCGAGGACTGTCCCTGCAGGACCGCATCCAAGTAAGTCAGGGGCCAAGTGGGTCTTGAGGCTGACATGAGCTAACCCAGAAAGGCACCTGCTTACAAGCAGAGCAGCTGGGATTAGGAAGGAATTTTTGCTGCTGGACACAAGAGTTGGGGTAGGGATCAGCAGGGACTGAAGCCATCTGCCCCTCATCCCCCTCCAGGCACTGCCAGCCAGGAACAAGGGCTTGTCACAGTCCCAAGCTTCATCCTGGGCTTTGCTAGCCTAGCTGAGAGAGGGCAGGAATGGGTTTAGGGAGTGCCTGCAGGCTGCGTCTCACCATGGTGAAGCCGGAGGACTGTACCCCCTCAAGGGGGAAGGAGGCAGAGGCCTGGGGGCAATCGTCTCTCCTCCCAGCACTGCTGGATCCAGAAAAGGACACCTGTCCTTTCCCCTCCTAATCTAGATTTGAAGGTTGTTGTTCAGTCACTAGATGCCACTTTGTGCAGTGTAAGGTGCCACTGAAAGGAAGGCATGGCTCCTGGTCAGCAGGCGAGACAAAGCAAGAGCTCAAACCTGCTCCTAAATCCATTGCAGCTTAAAATCTGTCTCATCTCTCTCAGAAGCATTCTGTATCTCAACACTTTACCCCTCCCATTTGGGTTACCACGTGTCCAAGTGGCATTGTGGCCAATGCCTACATGGAAAAGCAATAAAGCAAGTAATTTATTTGTAGCTGTCTTCAATTTAATGCACCAGCTGCATGCAACCAGCTGGTTTGTAGCAGGCCAGCAGCCAGGGGGTTGTGGATAACTGGAGGTACACTGGTCACAGCTCCGAGAAAAACTGTTCTTGAGTAGATGTGGGTGGTTGCTATTAGCATAGGAAAAAAGAGAGCTGCAGCAAGACGTGGGCTTTAACACCGTGGAAACTTCAGCTAGGAAACACTTTTCTCATCAGTAGGAACAAGCAGGGAAACGTTCAGCTGGGACAAGGGCTCACCAGCCTGGGAATGCTGTGTTCTTTGACATTTTCTGCTTGTTTCAGTGACTATGGAAAGCACTATATAAAGTCCCGTTCCAAAGGAAAATATCTGCCATTATTCTATAGCTGGAAAAAATAGAGGAAGAACTACAGCTGCTCCTAAGACCACGTAGCCTGGGTGGATGCTGCTTCCCAGAATGAAAACAGGTAGAAAAGCCCAAAGCGAGGGGTCCAGCGTGACCCCCAGGTAGTTTCAAAGCAGCACCCAACCTGGCACAGAGCCTGTAGCTGACACTGCTAATTACGCTGTCGACATCTGCGTTCCCCCAAATGAGTTTGGGAGTTCATGCCCCAGACTCTTGGTCCCTTCAGAGCCACAGCTCTACCAGAGGTGCACTGCAAAGTTGTTTCTCAGAGAAACAGCAGCCAAGACCAGGCCAGTTTCAGTGCTGGACTTGGAGCAAATGACCCGGTTTCCAGCCTGCCCAGCATGTTTCAACAGTAACTGTATCTCAGTGTCCCAAAAATACAATCTCCAATTCACAAACACCTGACTCCCCCCTAGGGCTGCACAGCTATTTGCAAGCTCCCACCATGGTCCCAACAGTGCAGAGGAGGTAGCACTAGTCTCCGTAGTCATTAACAGATAGGCAAGAAAAAGCAGCGGAGATATGCTACATCACGTGTCCCTGGAGAGCAAGGATTAACCCCCCCATCATGCTGAATTTTTCCTGTAGTATCTCAGTTACAGTGAGTAATCCCATTGTCTGGATTGTTATCCTGCACGCACAAAGTCCTCCTTTGTTTAAGCCCAGAATTAACACCACAGAAAGCAGATACCCTTATCTCCAGGGTTTTTCAAACCCCATGCTACTTTTCCTGTGGTTGACTGGGCTGAGCCACCGGCTGTCCACAGCAGTGCCCCCGTTTCTGGGTGCCAGATCAGCACAGCTGGTGTCAAAGCACGGCCGCACCTCCCTGCTCAAAGGGATGTCCTTTTTATGGCTGCCTGTCCTTTTTGCAGGTGGACCGCATTGCCGCCTCCAGAGATTGAACGCCATTGCCGCTTCGCCGTTGTGTGAGCAACTCGCCTTCCATGCAGCTGTCCGAGAGCCTCGAGGAGAAGGAGCGAGAGGGGTGAGCTGCCAGCAGCCAAAACAACGTGCCTGGGCTGCCACCTTCTCTGCCCACACCTGAGGGCCCTCCGTGGCAGCGACGAGCATCAGTCAGGTCCCATCTGCTCTGTGCAGCACAGGCTGGCAGCCCCAGATTTGAGTGTTTTGCACTGATTAAGGCATAAAAAAAACCCCCTAGATAAGTGACAGACAGTCACAGATTACTTGCTGGTTGCATTTTGCACTGCAGTTCTTGCCTTGTTTTTAGGTTTTAAACAATAAAAGTCTCCAAAGATGTCTTGATTTTTAAAGCAAATGCCAAAATCAGAGCGTTCTGCTTTAGAGATGCCAGTTTGTCTTTTCTTGGATGGTTTCCTCCCTTCTTGGCTTCTGCAGCCCAAGAAACAACACCAAGTTCATGACTCCCCCCTGCTCCCCCTTCTTTCCTTGTTCAATGACAGTTTTGATGGCTTAAGCCTACGTTGCTTTGACTTGAATTTCTAGCCTGCATGCTAGCATGGTGACGATGCGTCTTATACAGACAGCACGTGAAGGTTGGACCTTTAGACCTTGTGATGGTTTTGTCAAGAGCCTCGCTGGATAGTCCTGCACCTCGCTTTGTACAACCCACCAGTCCCATGCAGATGGGAACAGCTAGCCAAAAAAACCCCTGACCCAAAACCCTGCTGAAATGTCTATGGCAAGCTCCCAGGAGTGGAGAAAAACCATCGCCTTCCATATGATTAGATTAGAAAACTACAAAAGCAGTCTGAAACACAGAGGAGTGGTAGCTTGGTGTTAACATTGTGGGGCTGGGATGTCAAGAAATGCCTCTTGGCCCAGTGGGGAACATTGCCTACAGTGACCATCGTCACAGACAGGCTGAGGACACAGCTAAGAAGAGGCGAGGGGTCTGACTTGCAGAGGCATAAAGCTCCCACTGCTATAAACCTAGCGGATTATGAATTCCTGAAGATATCAAGGACCAAGCCAGCCTGAATAAACCCAGATCCCACTTGGTCCCTGGTCACAGGTCAGAGATCATCACTATCTGGTAGTTACTATCCCAGAAACAACCAGGATTCACCCAGACTATTTAGCTGTGACAATCACCAGCATTTTGCACGTGCAGTGTTCACACGGGTGCTGTTCAGGACTGATACTCTCTTGCAAAGTGCTTTGAGCTTTGATAACACAGATCTTGGCAAGGAAGTGAAGGAGGCTGGTGTGATACAAGGCAATAGTTAAGGCTGGCTTATACAACTACAAGATTTCGAAGGCAGTAAGTTTGGGAGCCTTCATTTGCCTCCCTCTGCTCGCAGCTTTTTGGAGCAAAAGATCAAGCTTTGCTATTTTTAAACACAACCCAAGATGCTCAGTCACACACCTCTAGGCACCAAAGCTTTAACAGACCTGTGATAATGCCATGAGAGAGAGGTGGGTGGCACGGTTGTGCCCAAGTCTGTCCACACACCTACACAGGACCTGCCACCACCCCCAAAGCACTTGCAATCTGCTGACAGGAGGTTTACCAGGGTCCCCATTTTCCTCGGGGCACCAAAGCACGGAGCGCACAGCCTGCCTATCAGTCCCCCATCATGCTCAGCTACGTGAAGTCCAGCAACACCAGTGCTCTGGAGAGTATGGAAAACCCCTGGCACATGGTCCGTTTAAGTTATAAATCAGTCCTTATCCCAATTCAGTCAATATGACCTAGAATGTGGAAAAAAAAAAAAACCACCTAAAATACAACAAATGAACACCCCAAAATGCAACTTCTAATGTTGTAGCTAACCCAAACCATTTCAGCTGGCCTGGGCTAGGAAACTGCACAGGCAGTTGTGCCTCCAGATCAAGGGCACATGATAAAAGACATGCAGATCTACAGAAGACAGTGGATGAGTTTTCTGCCTGACTCATAACGCTAATTTGCACAGGCACCCCAGTGGCAGCACAGATGCTTAGGGTCTGATGCAAGACATTGCAGTAAGGGGGAAATCTTTCCAGTTGCTTCAGCAAGCTTTGGATCAGGCTGTGCAGGGGGGATGCAGGACTGGAAGAGATCTCGTGCCTCTAAGCCCAACATCACCATGACACCTAATCCCAGCCTCAAGTCAAATGCTTACTCCTAAAACCAGGACAGTATGCTCCTGCTTGGGCACTGTTCCACATCAGCCCTGGAATAGCCTCACTTTTCCTGCCATCTGAACAAGAGCGTGGCTGCTGTTTGCCAGAACCACATTTTAGAATAACAAAGGACAGTTGTGTGTATGTGAAAGCAAATTTGTCCTCTCCTCCTTGCACTGTTTTCAAAAGCCTCACACACAGGCCTAAATAACCAAGCTGAACTGCACTCTGCGTACTGGCATCGGTCACTGTTGCGCAAGATGTTCACAGACACCATGGGCCAAATCTAGCACAAATCAGCTCCTCTGATTGAAATACATTTAAAAAAATTAATATAGAGCAAAAATGTTTCCAGCCTAAATTAGACTGACAAGGCAAAGCCGGAAAAAAAACTCGATGCTTCCCCACAAAACTTAAGACCCAACTGTGCAGAAGTGTGTCCAAAGGCTGCTTGAGTCCCTCCCACTCCAGTTCATCTGCCACTGAACAGCATAACCAGCAGATCCACTCCTGCTGCAAACCTGTGCAGCTGTGCAAGAAATTGCTACTTGAGACAACATCCCCCATCTTTCATGGCCTAAAGATCCTCTGAACGCCTCTAACAGCTTGAATATGTTCCTGTCTGCCCTGGAGCATGGAAAGCAACTGTGAAATCCTGCAGCATTTATGCATTAGCAAACTGCAGCATTTTGAACTCACCAGCACACAAGAGTATCCCACCCCCAGCTGCAAACCCTTCAGAGGAGCGGGGGTGAGTGTGGAAATGGCTTTCAGCGCAGCTCATCTCTTTCACGTCTTTTCTTCTACAGAAAGGGAGGGGAAGGGGGGGAAAAAAACCCCACCAACAACCCCAAAACCAAACCAACATCCTGAGCATCCAGTGAAGTGATTTATCACCGAGTTGGCTGCTAACAGACAGCTGTACATCACCATTGCAAATGAGTTCTGCTAACTGTCTCCCCAGTGGAGTTAGCTGTGATTAAATCATATTCCAACAATGGCAGAAAGGGAAGAAAAAAGAAGTCAGGAAGTTTTGGACAGGAAATACGTGGGAAGAGGTGGGGAAGGATTAAACAGGGGTGGCATATCAAGTGTGAAAGACGTGACCTGTTTACTGCTCTCTGGTGCCTAGCTTCTGCCTTCTACAGCAGTCTGGGGCAAGACTTTATTGCCACAGGGGCAGGAACCTGCTGGGAGCTGGGGGCCGCCGTCCCCCACTGCCACAGACTCCTCTCCTGATGGTGATGAAATCCCTCTCTCACCGAGGTCTGTGCAAGCTCAGCTGAGCTGCAAGCCCAGAAGGAGTTGGCATTACTTGAATCCACATTGCATTTCTGCAGGCATGTGCATGTTCCTCGGAACAAGGCTGGGAGTGCAGGAAAAGGAACCTCCTCACATAATTCACTATGGCCTTTCCTCTTACAGGCAAGGTCTTCTGCACATGAACACGCTTCCTGCGATTAAAACAATCCAAATGAACTTAAAAACAATTCTGTGTTTGTTTCAGCTCAGAATTATTTAAGAGGATTGCACTAAATTTACTTAGTTCCTGAACTGATTTCATTTGCAGGCAGGGATGACTCAAGGACCAGGACCACGCGTGGTGGCAGCAAAGTTCCCATCTCCATTGCAGGAGGAGCACACCATTGTGTGACACAGTTGTCCCCAGTTGTCACTGGCCTAACTGGTGTGGGGGGGAACCACTCAGAGAAACTATCCCACAGCCACCAGCCACAAGCACCCATCAGATGAGCCTTCTAGAGAAGGGATCGATCAGGCTGCATGAAAATTACTTGGCTCTGCCAAGTCTGACATGTTTTAGATGTGCATTAGAGCCTACAGTAACATTTGTCAGGTTAAAAAATACATTCAACCTTAAAAAGGTCTCTAGTAAAAAGAGGGGGAGAAAAAAAAACAGGGGGGGAGGAGGTTTCTTTTTCATTTTTGGCCACACCACAGTTTTCGGTAAATATTCTTTTTCAGATAAATAATTTGGTTTTGTTGTTTTAAAACAAATAAAACAAATAAAGCTCGCTTGTTAAAGCCCAAATCTTAATTACTTTTTAGGGAAATGAAAACATTTCCCTTGGGCTTTTCATCAGCATTCCCCTCCCCCCTCAATACTGCAGTAAACACAGACAAGTAAAGAAGATGTTCAAGAAAAAAATCCTGCCTCTGTGCAGACGGCTCTACCCTGCAAAATATCCGTGGTTGCCGCCAGCAGGTTTTGCAGCTCCACTTCATGTCCTTGTGCCCCGCAGAATTGCCGCCCCGTCTCCCACGCGTGCTCTGCTCTGGGAGCGCGGTCCCCAGCTCACCGCTGACCTTTGGAGCCACGGGGAAGTTTTGCTTCCTCCTTGGCAATCCTAGACAGCAATTTGTTTTAACGGATTTCCCCTCTTCCTGCTTTCAGAGCTGTTCTGCTGATGATGCTCAGAGGCATCAGCATTTGCAACAGTATGGTTCTTTCTCTAAATCTAGATTATTATGTTCTCATGACCTTCGCCTGCTAACACCTAAGTATTAAAGGACTCCATAAGCTAATGGGATCCCTACCTACCGTTCCAATCAAGATCTGCATTTATCCTACTGAATCAATAGATTCTCTGGCAAGTTTCCAGCAGTTCGTGCCTTCTTTTTTGTTTCTCACATTCTGGTCTGTTTCTTATTTATTTAATTTTATGTTGTGGGAATGTAAAAATGTGCCACAGTGGATTAGGCCAGTGGCCTGGGTGGTCCAGCACTTGGCCTCAGCTGGTGTCTGTTTCGGCCAAATTGTTTCAGTAAGAAATCATTTTGAAGAGGTATAAAGCAAATGCTAAATCCTAGTCCTTATTCAGGCAAAAATCCCTGCAGACCAGTGAGGGGCAGGATGCCCCAGCACTTACGGCACTGGCAGCCTTCTCCAGACACAAGAGCCTTCTCCAGCTCACTGCAACACAGACACCTGTGTCAGCATGGGACAAACTACCTCCACAGTCAGGAATCACGTAACTAGAGGTGGGGATGCACAAATTAAGGAAACAGGAAAATCTGTGCTAGAGAAAGGCACAGACAATGACACAGGACCCCTCTGATTTATGCCACCCAACTACTGAGGGGTACTTAGCCCTAATACCATAGGCTACAGGAACATATGTGTGATGATACTGTATTCTACTGCACCACAACAGATAGGAGGGATCTGCAAACACATCTCCCAACAGGGTGATAGCACAGGCCGGGTGGAGCCCCTCTGTATTTCCCTGGTGCATTTTGACTGTCTAAACAGCATGGAGAAAACCCTCTCACTCCAGAGGTCAACAGCCACCCGTTGTTACAAGCATATGAGAGAAACACTAGGCACAAAATTGCACTGTTGGTGCTTATAACCTGCTTGTAGCAGGTCCTTTGTAAAAGATGGACGGCACAAAGCAAACGTGGCATTTCTCTGGCATTCACGCGCATGCTTCTCTCAGCTGTCTGGTATATATGACACATGAGGCCCTTCTGTTTTATGAGGAAGTTTGTTATTGAAGGCCAGGCTTGGAAGGCTCTAAGCATGGCTATGGAGTCACAGCTGGAACAGGCATGAGATCAATATATCTGGAGACAAAGGGAAGCTCTTGCCAAGAGAAAAAATCAAAAGTTGTTTTGCGAGGGGAGCCAGATTCCCTTCTAAGGCTTCCTATAGATCAAGGTCTAAATGCTGGAGTGCTTGTCTTGGCCCAAGTCCTACTGTACCAACCTCCCAAACATACATCTATGCTACCTGGAGGACAAACAGCACCTCTGCAAAGCTCCGAGTGCTGCTGTGGCCTCTCCTACCTGCGCTGCCACAGGAAACAGCATGCCCGTGGCCTGCAATGGTGTACAGTGAAATGAGACTCAATTAGATACATTACATGCACATGCATCAAGATACGTTTGTACCATCACTTCACACTGTGTTCCAGACTAACGAGAAGTTTGGGGAGTTTTCGTGGTTTGCAGAGGACCTTCGGATCATAGGATACAGTTACTGGTGCTAGTCCTCCCATTTTCGAGATGCTTCTCAGGAATGTCTGAAAATCTTTTGGCTTTGGGAATAAAACCCAAGCCCTTGCCCCCCTTTAACATTTGCCTTTCATTTATTCCCACATGTCAGACAGAACAGCCCCACACAGGGAACTCCTTTGTCTGCTTGGCCTTTGCATGGAAACAAGACGGGATGGGGTACTGATAGCATCCAGTCACGATTAGCAGCCAGAGCAGGGCTTTCTTAGTCACTATCTCTGATGTCTTCCATTTATAATGGGCACTCTTTAAAACCTTGCCAATTTGGCGTCAGATAAGTAGAGTTACCTCCATACTTGCAGCATTACCTAAACTTTCCCCTGCCTGCTACAGAGAATGTTTGGATATTTAAAGAACCAGCAATCTGTTAACAGGAACTAATCCTGGGTTTCTTTTTCAAAAAGCCCCCAAAACTATGCAGTTGTGCTGGCCCTAACAGAACAGCAACGGAACTGAGATCAAGGTATAGGGGATGGCACTACTGCAAGGCTGAAGGACATGGGCACCATGAGGGATGACCAGGCTCTTTCACAAAGCCAGCACCGGACCTGGGGTCAGAAGCACAAACAACTTGAGTGTACATGTGCAACACCTGGTTTGAGTCGTTAACCATAAATGCTGAAGGAATGTGCACACCAGCTGGAAACAGCTTGTGAGGTAGCAAATGGCCAGGTTTTAACTATTAAAAAAACCAAGGCTTTCATTGTAACCTGTTATTCCCATCACCTGAGCTCCAATTTTATTTCTGGAGCAACGAGTGCCACCAACAACTCTGCTCCAGGACCTTTCTCCCTATATCCTCTAAATCTGGCTTTTCCCAAACCCGGGGGATGCTCCTATCCATGTGGGGCTGCCCCTTGGTGTCACACAGATTGCTGCTGTCCAGGAAACAGGTGGCTTCACCACTCATTGGATAGAAATGGTTTCTCTCGCTGCGGACGCACCTCCAGACTGGTTTGCACACAGGGAAAGAAACTGCACAGGAACCCGATTTTATAACATCACTGACCTCAGCCAGGGAAGCCCTATTGCTCTGTAAAGCCAGAGGGACTGGGAAAAAAAATTATTGAGGACTTTGTCTGGTTTTGTTGCCTCTGAAGACTGACAGTGCCATGTGTACTCTCAGTTCACCCAGTGTCATGGTCAAGAATTAAAACCGCATTTCTAACACACTGCATTATTTGGGTCAATGCAAATGACTCAGTGTCCTAAAAAAGCAGCTTATAAAATCTCCTACAACTGAAAAGAAGAAAACAATAGTTTGCTGTCATGTTTTGAGGACAGGCTGTTGTCATAGGAATCTAAGCACCTAGGATGCAAGTAATAGCTCTGCCAACAACTACCTCTTTCATCCTTGACAGGTCATTTATGTCCACATCCTTCTCTAACAAAACCCCCAATCTCTATTTTATTTTGCAAGCCACTCTGAGCCAATTATTTTCACCAGATTATCTCAAGCAGGCTGGGGGAGCAGTCTGGACTAAGCCATTCACATCCCTACCCAGACAGGAACAGAGTCAGAGACAGACAAGGGAGAATGACTTCAGAATCTGACCTTCTGAGCTGGACTGTTAAAAAAACAAACCAAAAACTGTCTGATGCTACTACTGTTATTTCAATACATTTTTAGCAACTGCAAATCTCTCCAGTTTCCATGACAGCCTGTGAAGTAGGCATCTGTAATCACTATTACCTTAAGCCAACAGTGTACCTCACAAACACACAGATAGACACTACTCTTAACACCCCCCGCCCCCCAAGTAACTACCATCAAATTCACAGTGTATCACATCAAAAAAGAAATTCCCAAGTTCTGCCCTATGGGCTCTTTTCTGGCAGTCAATGGAAATGCTGCCCATATATCCCATGCAGACTGCCTTGGCTTCCTGCTGCTGCACTGCATTAGAGACAACTAAAAATACCTTCGATCCATTCCTAGTATTTTTTCCACAGCTGCCGTTGCTGTAGTTACCAGAGAGCCTGCCATGCCATTCTGAACAGGGAGAGTGGGGCACTCTGCACAGCCATGAATGGTGAAGGAACCGTCCAGAAGCACAATCTCTCTATCAAATGCACCCTGTGAAACACTCCCAGCAGCTCCTCTGAGCACAGGCAGGATTTGCTATGGTTTCCCAGGAGCAGAGGCAAACCTGGAATCAGGCTCCATTAGCTGCAGGGGCTCTTCCCAAACCAGCAGCCACTGCCCCTTTGCTGTCCCCAAGAAATACCCCTTTGCTGATGCATACCTTGATCCCTGACCCTGCTGCCGGTGACTCCCCAGCTCTGATCCCCACCCCATGCCAACAGCATGGGTAAACATTTGAACATTGGGGCCAAACTAGGATGCAAGCAACTGAGTGGAAGGAACATTGATTCCTGATTTTCATTTGAAAATTATAATATCGCAGCCCATCAGGGCACTTGTGAGCCCTACCTTAACTAAAGCCTGGGAAACAAAACCAGCATTCTCTTCAGCCATACCACTTCAGTCCAGTCTGGAGCATTTGCAATGTACAGAAATTTTGAGTTTATCTGAACTCAGGCACTGCAGAGCCAAGATGAGTCAAAAAAAAAATCTCACTTTCCCAGAGGCTTTTTCCCAGCTTTTCTTTAAAACAGTTCAAGGTTTGCCTACGCAGGTCACAGTAACGGCAAGATAGGATATTACATGGCAATGCTGACAGGCAGACAAACCTTTCTAAGGCCAAAGATGCTCACATTTCACATCACCCATGACCAAAAACAGATTTAAGGAATGCAGACATACTCTATTTCTGCCTGGCTTTTACTTTCACAGAGACTTTCCGTTGAGTAAGAAATACTTAGAAAAAGGATCCTGACACCCCCATTCCCAGTCGTCTACTAGTGAGCCCTGGATGTACAGAGACAAGATCTCATATGCAAGAAAAAATAAGCACTAAGCATCTTCTAGAAGCAGCTAAAGACATACACACCCTGAGGCACACAGCAGCAGGCCTCAAGGATATGCCAGGAAGGATTTTAAATGGGAATGGAAAGTGGAATATAGAAATCCCCAGCTTTCTTGCAAGTAAAAGTTATCTCATCTGCTAGGTTCAGTTTTCCACTCTCTGTGGTATTTTTGCATGCTATAGTTTCTCCATCCCTATTAATTCCTCCAGCTCTGGAAAAGGCCCCACGATTTAACATCTGTGAAGAACTAGAAAAATTCTTGTTTGGGCTGCAGCATGGTTAGCTCGTGAGATCATATGAGATCGCAGCTGAAGGCAGCACAGCACAGGTTACAGCTCCAGGCCACAGCCAGCATGAGCCGGGAAATTTCCTCAGTGGAGGGGACAGTCCTTCGCTATCAGGGACACATTTGGGCGACATCTACACTGACCTAGTGACATGAGAAAACACCTTCCCTGGTGCTCTGGACCTTTCAAAGATACTTTGCCTTCCCCTGCTAGCAAAAAGGACCTTTGAAAGCATTTAAATATTAAAAAGGTATTTAAATAATCTTAAGAAGTTTGTTCTGGCAATGTGCTACAGACTTTCAGCCACTGTATGTGTCTGATGTGATTTATTCTGTAGCTCATGTTACTTTTCCAAGTTATTTTATAGCTGTTTCTTCAGAAAAGTGCATTACACTCTCCAGCAACACTAACAACAAAAAGAGGATCCTACTACGCTTTGAGTCTCACTGGTGTTTCCATCAGCACCCATACAAAAGCCTTATCTATGATTCAGAAGGGACTTTCTCTGCCACAATTTGAGAAAACAGTAATTTCTTTCCCTGCCAAGCGAGGAACTCCTCAGCTGCCCAAAGCCAGGTGAGCCTTTGGAGGAACAAGCAGGGTTCATCTGCAAGGAGAGCCCTGTGAGCAGACCCCTCGCACAAGCACAACCACTGTTCAGGAAAGGGGCTGCTCCCTGCACCCCACTCATGTACCTGTGTGCTAAGGCAGGTATTGCTGACCACCATCTATCCCGGCACAGCCTCTAGACAGAGCTGCAAAGCCCAGGAGAAAGCAGTCTCTCTCCCTTACAGCCTCAACAGAAAAATAAAAGAAATTGCTGGAAATGGCCCAGCTAGAACTCACCATTTTGGCTTCTTCCAGCTGCTGCAGGTGCCATCCTGGCCTCCTTTACTTCCCCACTCTGTAGACAAGCTGGCTCCCAAGGCACTCTGTCACCAACCACTCCAAGATCACCTCATGCAGCCACAAAGCCACACATTCCCTCCCTCAGCAGCCCAGGCTCTGGAGCCCAGACCTGCTCACAGGTGAGGCTTGTTGAGGGAGACAGGTGGCTAATTAGGAGCCAGACCAAGATTGGGGGTAGCCGCACGCTCAGGGCTACTTAGCAGCCTTGCCTCTACATGTTCTTGCTTTGGAGCAGTTTTGCTCCCCCTCCGTTCTGTCTAGGGAAATGTCATCTGGGGTGGGGGTGCATGCGGCGTGGTGGTGGTGGTGATGATGATGATGATGATGATGATGAAGATGAAGTCTACCACGATGGTAGCACAATGCGGTTCCCTGACCAGGAAACACTCTCAGGGAGCTGAGAGTTTCCTGAGGCAGTGGGGCTAGCAGCTGACTCAACGGGCAAACAAGCCTGACTGGGTGTCACTACAGTGTTTTCTCAGTTTTTTCCTCAGTGTAGTGATGGGACTTTATGCAAAGTCTAGTTGTGCAGCCACTTCTGTGTAAATGCATGCCCTGAAAGACCCAGAGCTACCATCAAGGCTTGGCAGGTTTGCATCATATCTTCTGAGTTTGGGCTATGCTGAGGTTTAACTTTCCTCGTGTTTTTTTTCACCTGTCATCTTCTGAGAAGAGCAACTATGATTTTTTTTTATAGTCTCCATTTAAAAAGCACCTTTTGTCTGAGCAAGAGAGCAGGACCTGTTGAGTACTGTGTCTTCCCTCTTTGCATTTACTAGATACAAGTTGGGTTTAAATAAAACGCAGCAAGAAAAATCCAGACTGACCCTAGGCTTGGAAGGTTTGATGTGCTGAGGAAACTGCTAGCTCACATTTTCAGAGGAAGCTAAAAAGACTGGGCTTGCGTGCTTTGCTGAAAGACAGCAGGGTGTTGAGGCTGAACTTCTTCATGCTCTGTTAATCTTCTTTATGGAATAAAATATTCCGACCATATCAAAATCCAGATGAGTTAGTGATAGTTAAGCAGAGAGGAAGAAAGGACTAGTAGCAAATGTGAGCGGAAACATGCTTAGTTATTTCTAGTAGTTGTTATGCTTTGTTAAAGGATGTCTTTGTTAAAGGTTGCCAAGTTAGCTGCATGAAATGAGAAGTTATCCTGCATTTGGAACGCGAGGCTCTGGGTATCAGCAGAGGAGCAGACAGTTTAGGCTTGTCACATCCAAATGAAAATAGCTTTTGTGTCAGGCAGAATGTGCTGTCAGGAAGAAAATCACCAAGTCTGAGTTCTCCAGGATGACAGAAAGCCAGTTTTATGAGAAAACTTGTTGACCAGGGTTCTCCTGCCTCCTGCTTTGTTCACTTTCCGAGTCAATGAATCTTATGGAGCTCAACACAAATTTGTGTAGTTCTTTAATAATAACATCAAGGTCAGCAAGAGTAATGACTGAATTTAACAAATGACACATGCAACAAACAGAGGGAGTAAAACATCATTGCACAGCACTGGCTGAACTGACAAAATGTAATTCAATATCAAAACAGAAGGCTTGTTTCTTTTCCTTTGCTGCATCAGCACCGCATATAAGGCAATGTTACCGACTGGTTACCCTCAAATGTTGCCAGAGCTCTCAGAAGCCAGACGTTCCCCCCCTTCCCCAAAATAAACAGTGACAGAAGATGCCTTCACACGCTAAGGAGTAGCGAGAGAATTCGGATGACCGCTAAGTTCATGTGGGTGAATGCTTCAAAATACAGCCAGTAACAATTTTTAACATTTTAGCAATTAAAAAAAAATCTGAATCTTTGTCAAATGCAGCTGCTTAGTCCTTTGAGGCTGCAAGACACACTGACAGAACGTTTTACATGAATGAAAAACAACAGGAGTAATCAAAGTGACCTATTTGGAGCAAATGAAAAACTGTTTATTTAATGCCATCAGACATCTGTTTATTGCTGTTTAGACCAGCCTATATAGGAGCATGTGCAACTAGTAAACAGTGAGACCTGCTGAAGTCTTTTGAAATTGCAGAGCAGATGTAGTGCCACTCAACTCCTTTTGATCTATAATGAACGTTTACTTAAAAATTGGCTAGTGTGGATTGATAGCCTGTGTAATGTGTTTCTAGGAAAGTTTTATAGACAGAGAATACATAGGATACCATATATCAGTATATGGTACACCAGCTAATTCAACCTCATTTACATAGCATTAATTGTCAGTGGAAGCTGATTTAAATTCAGGACCAAATTTTCACTCTTGATTGCCTTATGTTAAGTTCTTAAGTTAATCTTTAGGGACCAGCATAAAAGGAGTATGATTTTTAAAAGCATGTGCAGTACTTTTGGGAAGCCATTTTAGCAGCCACAATTAGGTTGATCCTAAACACAAGACGAGGTACAAAGACTGCCACCAACCGTGCTCTAATTTTTCTGAGAACATTAGCAAGGGTCCACCAAAACCAATTCACTGG
This sequence comes from Haliaeetus leucocephalus, assembly GCF_000737465.1. NCBI lineage: Eukaryota > Metazoa > Chordata > Aves > Accipitriformes > Accipitridae > Haliaeetus > Haliaeetus leucocephalus. Next base: position 15,448,587 of record NW_010972598.1, on the reverse strand, counting down.
AAGCAGCATGGGTGCTCTGCTTTGGCATCCAGTTACCCCACACCCATTTTGTTGTCCCTACCCTCTATGCTCTGGCCGTGTACCACCCTGGGTCGATGTGCAAAACTCTTTGCCAATGGATCAAGGCAGTGTATAGCCTGGAGCTCTAGTGCTTCAATTAATGCTATGTAAAATAGGTATTCGTCACTACAGGAAATATTTGTACATTTATAAAAAAGCAATACAACCATAAAGAAAAAAATACAACAAGCACAGCTTGATACGATAACATGCCATGAAATGTCATTGGCTTTATAATAATTTACTACAACTTGAAAAATGTTCTTTTATCCACAATGGATAGGAAATGCTTCCATCTAACATATGGTAAGCATGCAGTAACAATATGTACAACAAAAAATTTGGAGTTTGTCTTTTATTCATAAACTGGATGATTACATAGGGGCTATTTTAAAATTATGATTTTTCTAGCCTGATCTAGGTTTTATTTTGCTTCTTTAATACTGTAGGGGATTTTTTCCTTTAGTTCAGGGAGAATGAAAATTTCTATATACAACTGCAAGAAGTTAGCTTTAGTCATGGAGTATACACTGCTTCCCCCCCCGCCCCCCAGCAGTAGGTTTAGATTTATTGGTTAATTAACACTTAAAAAAAATTCTCAATGCTGTATTGTTGAAAATCAATTTCCTTTCCAAACTTTTTCAAAATACTGAGGATCTGTTAAGAGAAATATCTATTGATCCTGTATTACACTACTCCCAGTTTTTACACCGTTCATCATGAAACCATATCAAACAGCTATTTAACTAGATCCCATCCATCACAAGAGGGAGTCTGACTAAACTTGTGTCAGGGTGTTAAAAGCTTCCCACTCCCACCTGCCAATCACAAAGTCATCTTGCTGAACTAACCATGGCCTGTAGCTGATACAATCTGAAATAGCTAGTAGCAAAAGTGTTGGGTTTGCTCCTAATTGGGGACTGCTCTGTGCTGCCTGCAGACAAAACAGTGTTGTGGGTGAATTAATCATCCTTTTTGCAGAACAGCCAGCCTTGGCTGTAGATCGAGTCTTCAGATCCATCGTGACTGATGTATTTATCTCATCTTATAGATGACATACTGACCTAGCAGTGGGTAAGGCTGGTGAATGACAACTAGACTGAGTCTCATGGTAAGGGTTCATTCACAAATGTCCTTACCAAAAGTGTCCCAGGTCAAGTCTCCACTGAGTCTTTTTTGTCCCTTTCCTCCTTGAGCATTTTTTTTCTTTTTCCTTTTTTCTTTTTTGCTAGAAAAGCTAGAATTAATATTTCCAACAGCACTGAAGTAAGTACTTGGCAAAGCATTTCTTTATCTGGTAAAAAATGATATGATTATGAGAACCCTTAGGTATTTATAGAACTGCAGCTACAAAGACAGTTTACCTCCTATGACTTCGCAATTTCCAGCGTTATTTCATGAGAACTGATCCAGACAGTAAATTAGAGAGCCAGAGGTTTGACTGAAGTGCTGAGTGATCTCACCTATTTCTAGCACTGTGTTGCAAAGGCAGGTGCTCAGAAGGTTTGCTGTAGGATAAAAGATATGCGTACGCAATATTGTGGAAGATGGTGGGGGTCCCATGAAGGCAAGGAGAAAACATGAAGAAATGCAGCCAGTGCATTTCTTGGAAGACTGATTCCCATCTTGCATGTCCGGTGTGTTGGTTTTTGCCTTAGTCAACAACTGCTAATAGAAGTGATGTTGTTGAGAGTTGACAAGAGTGAGTAAGCACACTGGCTCTTCTTCACTACGAGTTTGGAAGGCATCTGCTACTTATTCAGGAAAGGAAAACAAAAAATAAAAATCCATGTGGAAACATTTCTAGGGTGAAAGAATGCAATTTACAGAAAAAACAGAAACGCATCAGTGGTAACCATTTCAAACTGACAATAACAAGGAGCCCAAGCAGACTGGATTTAGAGAAATCGATACCTAACCTCTTGTTTATATTCAGAAACTTTCCTTTTAAAATGGAAACCAGCATTAAATTACACTGCTGAACTGCAGAGCTATTAACTAGATGGACATAATTAGTCTAAACTGAATGCAAAGACTCTTCTGTCAACCATACCTTTCCCAGATTCCTTTGCTCAATTTTTATGAACTCCTCTGTCCCACTGGGAGCGCTGAAGGCTGACCTGTCGTCACTTATTCCTTGTCCTCAGGGGATGGGGTCAAAGCCTTGTGACATACCGACTGGTTTATTTTTCCATGTAATTTTTTTTCCTAGTGGCACTCCATTTTCATTCACCTGCACTTCCACACATGAACATACGCAAATCCAGACACCAGAGACCTACCCCTTCTCCTTTCCAGACCCTCCAAGATGACAATACCTTCCCTTCTCCAATTCATGGTCCATGGGAACAGCTGCCTGTCATCAATTCTTTTCAGATTTACAAGGGTTTCTGTACTTGCAGACCTGCTGTTGTCATTATTTGCTTGGCAGCTGGCGTGTGAGCGAGATGTGATCAGCTTTCTGTCATACCTTGAGTCTTGTACTGTGAAGTTTGTGCAGTTGTCTCCAGGTAGCTAGCTGGGATGTCTGCACTTGGAAGAGTCTTTTGCAGTCCTTCCCTGGGGAAATTGCCTTTCCGGAGAGCTTACTCTAGTTATTCATTCTTTTTTTTTCAACGTATCCTGGAATCACCATGGTAAGGCACAGGGAAGTGTCCGGAACAAAGGGGGGGAGATCCTTGCTGAAATGGAACTCAGGTTATTTGCCTTGTTCTTGCAGTCTCTTGGCTTTTCTTGCTTCGATAGTTTGGTGGCACTGATGCACAAGGGATTTTAAAAATAAAAGAAAACTACAGGAGAAAGACGACTACAAAGTCGTTCATTCTGTTGTCACCCATTTCAAAAATGGTCCGGCTTCCTCTAGCCCCCCTACCCCCCCAGGAAGATGGATGTGATACAGTACTGCTGAAAAAGCCTCTCAAACGCTTGTGGAAGAGACGGGAGCAAGGCAGACCCCCTAGACTGTTGGGCGAGGTGGGGGCCGAGATGGAGGGGGGGCCCGGTTGGGTGGTGGGGCTTGGGGCGGTGGGGGGAGTGGTGGGAGCGTGGAGGATGGGGATGGGGTGTGGGGTGTGGATGAGCTGGGTGGAGGTGGGGTATAGATTGGAGCTGGGGGCGGGGGGTTGTAGATGGGTGCTGGAGGTGGAGATGATGGAGGGTACGCGTTGTTGAGTGGGTATTTGGGTGGGGCCTCTGTGTTCTTCACTCTGGTGAAATTGATGCAACGGCCCTAAAACAAAAGAGAACAAAGTGGAAAAGCACAGTTACTGATAGAGGCAATGGCATCACAGCTGAGACACCTTCCTGGCTGTGTGCAAATCTGATGTCAGTTTAAGTATTCCTGGGCACACTGCTTTGTTCCCTCTCTTTCTCAGAGACAGAGGTTATAAGAGCAAGTCCTGTGCTGAGCAACCAAGAGGTTAAACCCTAACAACAGCTTTTGTAGTGAAGGAGGATGAAATCCTCTCATACTGTTTTCTGACTTCAGGATGTTTAAACAGAGCATCATGTACTTCAAGTCATACTGAAGCTGCAAAAACTGGCAAGAGCCGTTCCTGTTCTTCCGAGATGGTGCCTGAGTCACTGCACGACCCTGTGGTCCCTGCCTCTACAGATGCCTCTTCCCAGACCTCAGTCTTAAGCTTCCAAGAGCATGAAATCTGGACATTGCACCATTGGAACCTCTCTCTCCTTCAAATACCTGGGTTTTGTGTCCTATTTCTAAACATTTACCGACAACGCAAAAGGGAAGATTTGTTTAACTAAGACACTTTCTTGCTCAGAATTTTTCCTGAAATAAATCCATTCTTCATTAGGATGTCTTGATATTCTAGTGCTCATGAGAAGCCAATAAACTGCTTTTCTCACTCTTCGGTGCTAAGCTACAGTTTGTTGTATATTTTTAAATAAAACCTTTGCCCTCCAAGCTGTTCTTTTTTTTTTTCCTAATTTCCACCTGTGAAAGATCCCACAGTAAATACTCAAATGTCAGAATCAGCACTATTGTATTATGGATTCATTCTTTTAGATATGAAATCATCCAAAAAGGCACTAGAGGATTTCTGAGTCCATACTTTGTTTTTGGATTTGTGAGTGAGCTTATCTTCTGTTTTCCTCTTTCCTCTCCCAAAGTAAATGTTTTTCCTGGTGAAAAAATGCCAAAGGGAACATTGAGCCCATGCAGGCTGGAGTAGATCTGTTGGGGTAACAACATCAGCCATTTTAATCCTCTGCACAGCTCTGTATCTTCTCCCTGCTGTACCCAGCCTAAGGGCAAATGCTCTGCAGAAGAGGGACCCAAAGTGAAGTAAGGGAGATGCTGGTAGAAAGGCAGAATGGTGCTGGAGAAGGATTTGACAGGGATGAGAGGAGCTGGTGCGGAAGGGGCTGACACATAAAGAGATACAGACAGCTCCTCTCCAAGAGCTCTGCCAATTATATCATCATGCTCTGTGGATATGAAGAAACATCTGTCTGAGCCTTAGCCATTCAGCCGAAGAAAGTGAATTCCTTGCTGAAGCGATGAAGTATGCAAAGCAGCCCACAGCTGAATGCAGGCTGTCTTGTGCAAGCAAAGGTCATTTAAGGAAAACAAAGATTTCACAGCGCCTTGAACCGCATCAAGTTCAAGATGAGAGCATCACCTCAGGGCTGCTGTGAGCGCGGTGGCAGTTGAACCCTCTCTGCATAGCTTGGCCCTGGCCTTCTGGCAGCAGGAAGAACCTCTGGCTTCAAGTCAGGCTGTCCTCGAGGAATCAGGTTCTGGGGCAGAGCAGAGACCCATGTAATGGTCATGAATACACCCATGGTAATGCCCCTCCTTGAGGATTAATGCTCTCTTGGTTAAGGCTTGTCCTTACAGCACGACAACATAGAGGGGAGAAGGGAGGAGAGGGTTGACAGCTGCTGTGTACTCTGTGCTACCATTAGCATCTGTGCGGTGGGGACAAGTTCTCCATCCCTTGCACAGGACAAAATGCCAATACAAAAGGAAGTGCCAGAGTGGGCAATGCCCCTGACCAGAAACACTGCACTCCCTCCGCAGCATCTCAGCATCTCTGGTGCTGACCAAAAAGGGGGCACCATCCCACAGGGAGAGGAAAGCCTGAAATAAGCACACCGCTGTCTCATCTCGGAGCGTCCCTGGTTCTATTTGCAATTTGTGGGCTGGTGTCTCTGCTTTAACGTTGTTTTAATGCACTTTGCTGTGATTTTATGTAAATATTGTGGGGCAGGCCTGCTGAGTGACTGAAAGTCTGAACCCCAAATTAACCAATTCTACTCAGAAAAAAACCCCATGAGAATGTTTTCCTTGTTCTAGTTCCACATCTCCTGCAATGCGACTTTAGTAGTTTCAGACTATTACTTGCATTAGTTTTGTTTTCTCTATTTATGTTGAAAATAAAATAAACCTGAACAAAAAGCAGCAGTCCAGGAATCCCAGCCAGAGAACAAAAAGTTGCAATTGTTTTTGTGTGGAGAGATACTCTGTCTGGATGCTCCAGGGGTGAGGTTATGGTGCTGTTGATCCAAACCGAACTGAGCACCGCCCTAAGAGCATTCAAGAGGGTGCAGTGAAGCTCAGAAATCTTTGGGGTTGGGGCTGGGGCAGGGCTTGAGGACTAAAAGCCATCTAATACTCATGGCAATGCCCAAGGGGTGGTCCGAAAGGGTAAGAGAGCACATCCTGTACATCCTGTCTGCTGGCAAAGATTTGACTTCTTACTGATGAAAAATGGCTTGGATAGATCAGCAGTGCCATTATCATAAAAAAGGTGCTAGCAATTCATACCAATGTGTAGCTGCACTGTGTTTGCACTATTTTTGTAATCAGCTACAACCTAGTGAGCCTGTGTTCATGAACTACTGCTTATATCCATGACTAATGATAACTCTTTTTCTCGAGTAATAGGGTTGCTTTGAAATTAGAGCACTCTTTTTTCAAACATGATTGAGTCTCCACAGTCCTTGATAACTATGCTTTAACACGGGCTTCTTGGACATGCTGTCTGGTCTGAACAAGTAGTTGGACTGGAGTCTGAGCATAAGCTGCTCAGATGCAGACCAGAGAACAGACAGCATGGGAGTGCAGACATCAGAGCCAGACTTGACCCAGAGCTAGCATAGCATGTAACTGTACTCATCAGATACAGCTTCCCCATTCCCTTGTGCATTATGCTGGTCTAACTTCAGAGTTCAAACCTTCTTCCCCTTAAAACAAGATAGAGTGTGCCTTTTTTTCAGCTCAAGCATACCGTTCCCTATCTCTTCCTATTTCCGTTGCTGCCTGGGTCAGTTGCTCTGCAGCGAATTGACAGTGACCTGTTTGGCAACACTTTCTACTACTGTGCAATGGGTAATTCTGCAGGGCATCCAACATGTGTGAAGGGTAGATACACAGTTCAGGCTTTCTCCGCCTTTCACGTGAACTGGCAGACCAAGGGAGTTCTTGTGTTTCATTGCTTGACATTTCTTTCACCCATGCAGATGGGGGAGGAGAATGCCAGATAGGAGTTTTCAGTCCAGATGGACTGAGATGGACTTTGGCAGCTACACTGCCTCAGAGGAGACAGAGAAGCCAACATCTCCTAGGGGAGAAGAATTGTCAGATTGAATGACAAGGAGATATCCAAGAAACGAATTACTATGCCATTGCACATGAGAGGCAGAAAACGTTTTACTAATGCCCTGGGTACAAATGCAAAGCAGACCCAGGAGGAAGAGAGCTACTTTAACCAAAAAGCTGGATGTTAGACAGGGCTCTCATCTTGTATCTGATAACAGACATAAAAGAGGAGAGGTTGTGCTAGCCAGAGTGTGACCACAAACAAGTAATCTTAGAGGTCTGGAAGACCCAGCTTTCTCTGAAATGCGTGGCAAGAGATGTGTTTTCCCACCTGCACTTACCAGAAGGGGGCCTTGATTCACAGCTGGCCTCTATACCATGCAATTGCAATAGAAAAATAAAACCAGCATCGTCGACCTCCTCCGTGGTTCAGTGCTGTTTTATCTGGAAAACTGTCTGGAAGAAGATCAAGTTGGCTGGCTAATCACCCATCCATTCAAGCTTTTACAGGGCTCTCCATTGCCAGCACAGTTCACTTCATCCCACAGATAACAGAAGTTGACGTGAGCAGTAACAGACCCCCTAAATAAATGGGCCCAAATGCCTTGTTCAGCCTTGGGATCTGGATGCAAAACCAGAGTGAGTGTCTGACATACTACAGGTAAGAGAAGTGCAGGATCTCTCTACAACCAGTAGAAACATAAGGACCCTCACATGACTGTGATTTTAGGAGGGTCTCAGTGGCCACCAGTTAGGAGCCCCTCTTGGCTACCCACGGAGGTTTATCACCTCATTTAGATGTTCAAATTTAGATGGGGTGGATGTGGAAGATGGTGGCAGAACATCCAGGAGACAGGAAATGAACCCATTTCCACTAATGCTACTTTGCATCCTTAAATGGAAGTCACCTTTGAACCCAGGAGAAGAAACTCCTTAACCAGATTATACCACAGCTTTGAGAATAAGAGGAGCCAATTCTACTAGTCTTTTTATCGGGGAGAGAGTAGCTGGAGATACAGAATGTATGAACATAGAAAACAGGCTGTATATTAAAAGTCTGCTGTGCTGAACGCCTTGGCTAGGTTTTATTTCCCTTTCTGCAGCCACAATGCTTCAGGAGGGAGAGTCACAGCTGTGCCTCAGAAGAGACAATTGAAGCAACATGGAGACATTATTAGTTCTGAAATTTAGTGGAATCAGCAAAATCAGTGCGGGCAATCCACTCTCGCATTTTATGTTGTTTTTCTAGAGAGTACTGCTCGCAGGCATATGCATAATGAATTCTGCTTGGAGTGGCCTTGCTCTTTCACCTTCAACAGCTAATTGTCTTAGGGATGAAGGCAGGCAGCACTGCCTTTAGGACAACAAAGCACTCAGCCGTGGGAGGCTCGTCTCCTCTGACCACGGGCCTCACCCTGCGAGCTCTTTGCATGTGGAGTGCCGTAGGGTTGCACACTTGATCCAACCTTTTCCTTTTGTTCTTCACATCTGGTTGACTGAGGAGCGCTGCCAGGGTTGAAAGAGAAGGGTGGGATGTGGGGTGAGGGGGACATTAGGCTACTGAGGCTGTAGCACAGGGTGGTGGTTGCTAAGCATTGAAGAGAGCGAGCTGGAGCTTTTATGTCTTGGACACGGATCTGGCAAGCAGAGGTGCAAAGAGCAGCAGATGCTTCAGCTAAGCTGTGGCATTTCCTAGGAACTCCAGAGCCTTGTCCAAGCCAATTCCCACCTCCTCCTGCCTCTCTTTCTGCCTTTATCTGAGTCTGGAAACTAACTGGGAGATGGACTGTCACTTAGAGCACAGTGCACAATGACCTGCCCAGACCTCTACCTGCACAGACTCATTGATTGGGATTCAGCATGTTGAATCCAGCTGTGGGGAGGATGGACCTTTCTCTTGGGACACTGCAGTATTTCTTTTTTCTCTAACCAGCTAGCTCTCCGGCCCCCATCACAGTAGGACTTAAACTAGGAGGAAGCTTTTTTTCTTTGTTTCATTTCAGCCCTGCTCTCTGTGGTTCCAGCTGTTCAGGGTAAGGCTCACACACGGCACAGTGGAAAGGTAATTTAGGAAAGGGAAGTCGGTCCCAGAGCAGTGGCATGCCCTCCACGGTACTGGAAAGATACCTCTTTAACAGAGGAAGATGGAGCACATTTTTCTGAAGTGAAGATGAAAAATGTTTCTGTTTCTCTTGGTTTCCTATCAAACTGGAATTAATACCTGGAAAAATATCAACATTTTAAGATCATAAAACACTGGGACTGGCTTCTGAGCTCCCGGGTTTAAAAAGAGGCACTGGAAAAGATATGATCCTTAATGTTGTTTTGTATGGGTCGTTAGTAATTCAGACTTTCCATAAACAATATCCTGGTTTACCTTGTTGTTATGACAAAGAGGAGAAAGAGATAAAAAGAAATACAGAAATAAAGAGAAGAGAAAGAGGAAGAGAAAAATAAAAAGAGAGATGGGGGGGGAGAAAGACATATAAAAATTAAACTGTGATTTGATACCTGATTCTGAATCAAGCATGCACAAAAACTTGTAGGAGATGCTGACTAAATTAATAACAGGCAAACATTAAATATATTAAATAAATGTGAGAGTTACCAGTAGTGTCTGCAAAGAGATGACTTGGAAAACTGTAGCTACTTTAAAAGCAAAGCACATACATGGATGTGAGAAACTAATGCTAAATTCTCCAAGCCAAACCCACCCTACCAAGGATCCCGGGTGCTTGATTTAAACCCAGTCCAGGCATGAAACTTCTACAAACATCTGTGAGGGTGATGAGTAGGGGGAGAAGGAGGAATAGAGTGGAGAGTCACAGTGGATCTGATAGCAGCTCTGAGCTCCACGGAGAGAGGAAGGCGGTAAACTGGCAGTTTGCCTGTCCGCAGCCTGCAAGAGCCAAATGGCACAGACAGCTCATGCTGCCTCTCCTGTGGCTACAGAGAGAAATTGCCTATAGCCAAAAAGGTGTGGATCCCCTCTTTTGAAAGTGGTCTTTGCATTGGGTATTTCATTAAACCTCTGTCCAGAAATGCATCCCTTTGTGCCTGGACAACGGTGATACTGGGAAAAGACCAGTGTGAGAATAATCAATATCTGCTTCCCAACAACATTTTGTCAGTTGTGAACAGCATTGGTCGGGGAACTCTTGGGCTCTCAGGGGGTTTTGCTGCTCCAAACCCCCATCAAGATAACTCCCAAAATCCCAGGTGGCTTCTGCTACATGGTAGGATTCTGTGAGCATGAAATATCCCTGCTTGCATGACCTGAGCTAGCAGTGTGCTGCCTTTTAAATCACACAAGGGTGTCTGGAAACAGTTTTAGGAAACTGTTAACTAGCTTCTAGGCTTTGTTAGCCAGCCTCTCTCAGTGAGATCAGTCTGTGTTGAGTATGCTTGGTAATGCCAGGAAACACTGCCTCCTGCAGCAAGCACGCTAATTATATGGCTACCTCTGTATCTGTTAGTCACCAAACAACTATTAAAACTGTCTCATTTCGTGATAAAACATCACCGCAACAAAACCATTCCCATCTGTGTCTCATTACTAAATACAGAGCCTAGAACTCAGCGTTGCTCATAAAACCTACCATTCCCGCCACCTTGGCCACTCAATAGAGAATAAATTGGAGGCTTGACCTGTTTTATCCCAAAATTAAGAGGAAGACTTCCATTGATAAGATCATCGCTCCAACAGGGGTCTAATAACCTGGTCTCTTATTGCAGAGGCAGCACTGAAAACTATGCGCTGTTATGGTTTACCTTAAAAGACCTTGTGAAAAATACTGCAGAGTGGTAAAGTTTGGAGCAAGATCCAGAGTTCTCTGTGGGCTCTCAGTACTATATGCCATACTATATGTGACTTTCTAACTCACAGGAACAGAGTGATACAAAATGGCGTTTCCTTCTGAAATCAGTAAGGAGATGGGATTTACCCCAAATGAGAATGATAAACACATTATTGAAACTAGTGATGAGTAATCTTACACATGGCCACTGAACTCCAATTATATCAGAGGCAGTTTCCTACACTGCAGACAAGCATCCTGTCTAAATTCAGAAGGAAAAAAGAAGCAGAAAAAAACTACCTAACTTTCTTTGGTGCCTTGATATGGTTTGGTCTATTCAGATGTTAAAGCGATGGTTTGTATTTGTATTTATATGATCCTGTTCTGTTCAAGCAACCCCAAAGCAGCATACATTGAAGAATAAACTACTTCAAACACCATGAAGTATTGCAACTTTTGCAGATCTTTCACAGAATTTGAAATAAGAGCTTATTTAGAATATCAGCTCAGTCATGTTTGCTTATGACTAAAGCTTGCATATACCTATGTATATAGCACTGTGCATCTGAGGGCCCCACAGTACAAAGAGTGGTTCTGCCAATTCAACCTCCAGTTGAAATCTTACTCATAAGCTTACTCATAACTTCTTGTCTGTGCCTGGCTCTTCAGAACTACCACAACTCAGATAATACACATTGCTCTGCCAGCCTCTAGCTCTTGATATCTGTAGCTACATTATGCAGGACTGAACCAGCTGGGGAACCTACTGAAAAGAAAACATTCAGAGCAAACTCCTCCAAAAAGTGAAACAAGATGATACAGGCTTCTACCTTGCCAAATTCGAGCGTGGGAATGAGCTTAATAGCCTCAATCTTTGGCTTATGCCGGAGTTTGGGAGTGTGGCTCTTTCAGTGATGAGTGGGCATTTGTATGTCAGCAAACAGGCCTGATTACTTTTGCAGGAGCTAGTTTTGGCTTATTTACACTGTGGGATGGGTGTCATTTCCAGGAAGATCTGGTCATTCTTCCCATTGTCTTTCTGGAAAGAGGTAGCTAGTCTTGGAGAAATGCTGAGTGACACATCAAAGACACTGCCTCACACAGGACTGTAATCTTTCATCTGGATGTTGAATAACAAAGCCTATTGGGTATGAAGAAAAGAGAAAAATTCAAATCAAAAATGAAACACATTCTTTTGGTAGTGATAACTGGAACAACTAATCAAGGGCAGTGGTAAACATCCCTCTGGAGAGGAAAAATGAGCCTGCAGGATCTTGCAGCCTGCAGAAATCAGTGATCTGGGGAGGATCTCTCTGGGTGCAATTTGTCTTTGGGCAAAGAAGACAAAGCATGGTTCAGGACAGGATCTTCCACGATGTAAGCATGACAAGAACACAACACAATGGCTGTTTTCATGTTACATGACTCGGGAAAATTACCCTGTGCAGGGCAGTGATAATGGCTTGAGGAAACAGGAATTACTGTCTGCTGAATATTGTCCTACCTGTGTTTAGTGAGAAATAATTCCCATCCCTGCCATCCCTGTTTGCTAGATTTGCCTCGGCTTCTGAGGCAGATCTCTGACTGTCAATGTTAAAGGCATAACCTTGTAATTCCGTCTAGGGTAAATTTTGCTCTGGATTGAGGTATGACTGGGATGCTCCCCTTTATGAGCTGGGTACTCCCTGCTTCAGACACAGAGGTCCAGCAGTTCAAGAGCCAGCTCTGTGCTTTGCTTTTACAGTAACGAGCAGTCTGCTTTGCAGTAGTCCTGCAAGCTGATGAGCATATCACTGGACTTTTGGCTTTGGAGCTGTTAGTTCCAGGAAAAAGAGCTAATGTTTAGGTTAACTTTTCCATGGCTATTAATGGAAAACCACACAGCAATAGCATGTGCAAAAAGGTTACAATTTTTTTCTCAAGCTCTGCAACCTATCAATAGAACTCTGCTAGCTTAGACTTAATAATGGGTTAAACAATAGCTCCTTATTAGCGCTTGTGCATTTTTGAGTCTGTAGAAAGAAGAATCATTAAGCAAGTGCCTACATAGCAACGTATAGGCGTGCGGGGGGTGACTTGGGAGTCCGCACAGCTAGTTATATTCTCAAGTCTGAAAAGGGAACGTGATCTAGTGTTTAAAGCATGGGAATTTGAAATCATATCTCCTGGTTTCTGTTCTTTGTTTCAGGAGGAGGTTTCTATTCATGACACTGAAACACCATTGTATGAAATCAGACAATTACCTTAAATGTGAATTTCCTCATCTCTAAAATAGAATCCTAATTCAAAATGAGAGGACCCAGGGGACTTTCCAGAATGATAGACTTTGCTCATGTGCTTCGTGATGTTCATAGTTAATTAGTAGTACCTAGCCTTCCCCATATTACCATTCATCTTGGCTACTCTATAATGAAACAGATTTCATGACTTTCAGTGAACTCACTGGAGGTTTGTGCGGCAGAAGTTGCTCCTCAGTATCCAATTATGAACAAATAATTACGGCTTTGGGTATGTTTTCATTGGATTTGTGCACTCCAAGCAAAGGCCCAGGCTAACTGCTACATTCCTTCTGTTTTTTTTTATATAGCTCTAATAACGCAGCCTTAAGTTAAAAACAGTATTCCTGTGTGCCAGCAATACTTAACGGGCTTTACAGTTCCTCATGAACCTGCTGATGGCTGACGACCAATCATTGGTACGAATGCTGAAATAAATTGCCTTTGTGCTCCCCGTGGTCTGTAAGTCACTGGTGGTACAAGGTGGGATGTAGGCCATGATTTACGAAGTATAGGTGCCTACTGCTTGTAGGGACATACAGGAAGAGGTTCTTCATTACTGGTAGAGTCCTGCACTCCTCTTTGAAAGAGACAGGGCTTTGCACATCCACTTGCCTTGGGCAAGGGGTGGCACACACCACACAGTACCTGCAGGCTTCAGTGGGACACCAGTTACAGCAGAGGTAGGAGGGAGAGCTGAAGCCCTGGCAGCAGAAAACTGTTACATAGAGCAGCAAAAGGCCAGCTGGAGTTACACTAGCGACCCACCGTGGGGTGGTTGCTGCCCTGCCATGCACCACCACGTCTCTCTATGGCTCTTCTGAAATACCTCTAGGTGTTTGGAATTTGTATGTGTATTAACAAAAACAAGATCAAGAAGCAGGGCTCTGCAGTTATTAGAACTTACACATGTGGAATGCCAGGGACAGCTGACCAGAGAGGTGTGGCTCTAATGCTACCAATGTTATGCTTCAACCTGTCTATTGTGTGACACACTGATATGGTATGAGCCACTCTACTGACTGTCCCACTCCTAGATTCACTGTGCCTTTGTCTTCACAACTTCCATCCTAACTCTTCTGTCTGACACTGTGTGCTCTTCTTGCACTTTGTGCAGGATATTTGCCCAGGGTCCTGCAGGTACCACATGCTTTCACATCCAGGATGGGGGCCTGACCAAGGAAAGCCAAGGATTGAATTAAGCTGTAGTTTAAGTCATCCCTTTCTGTGTGTTGGACTACAGGTGAAGCATCTGCTGTCGGTCCTTTTGTTTCTGGGTGGCTTTGCGTGCCTCGCAAGTCTCTGAGGGCCCTCTGATCGCTGATGTAAGACCTAGGGTTCCCCTCACAAGTTCTCAGTGCAGATGGACCCAGAAACAGTCCAAACTTTTCAGCTGGGGCTGTTGCTTATTTTTAGGAATTTATTGCAATCCCACAGGAAACAACGACCTTGCTTTCCCATAAGAAGAGTAAGTCCAGCCCACTGCTGAAAGCTGCATGGGGGGGACACAACACAAATGCAACATCAACATTCACTCAGCAAGAAACATGCATGGGAGAGATGGGTTTTCTAGACATCTGGCACAAGGTGATTCTCTCTGCATCAAAATCCTCTTATTTCTGTTATAGGAGTTTCACTTCCTATGTTTTTACTGATTTCTAAGAACCTAAACACCTACTGAAAAAATTTGCAATGTTTTCTGTGAGAATTTACATACCTAGACAGTTTTCTGCATCTGGTCTCCTGGGTTCTGCAATTCTACCCCCATAGCATAGCATTATTAGCATTGCACTGCTCCAGTAAGGGTTTTACTCCAGTAGTTATTTCATTTGCCCCACAGCTGCAGAACTAGTCACTCCATGCAGAGGAAAGTTTGCACTATGGTGTTCCATTGGCTTGTTTTGCCTTCTGCTCTTTAAAGCAGACTAGGAACCTCTTTTGTTTCTCAGCTCATTGTACTGAAGGCTGCCCTTTCCATGAGCCCCCACACAGGAATATCCTCCAAGCAGAGAGCCTGCCCAGTCCCTCACTGCTCTGAAAATCTCAAGTCAACACTTAAGTAGGCTAATTTCTTGCCTCTATTCAAATCATTCTTTACAGCAAAGCTCAGCACTTGTGACGGTTTCAGTGCTGTACTAAAATCTGGACAAACCCTGTTTCATACAGTTTCTCAGAGGAGCAAAAAGCAGTTTATGCTTGGGGCTAGGGAGGATGCGGGGGGGGAAGAGGAACCAGAGTGGAAACACAAGCACCTACCTTTGTATCAAGAGGGGAAGTGGTACTGAGTTAGGTGGAGAAATCCACATCACTATCTAAGTGCTTTCACCTAGACATCCGTCCTCTGGCAAACAAAAATATATTCTGCAAGTTTTGCACAGTTAGACACACCTGACAGTCTAATTCCCTGTCCCACTAGTCCAAAAGGGTATTGCTCTGACCCAGCAAGAGTTTTGCACTCTCCCCCTCCTATGACCCCATCTCCAGAGGCAGTGCCTGCTCCAGGCTCTAACACATGTGCATGCATGCATGCACATATATATTCAGTTTTGCCTGGAACTCTGCACTGCTCCTTCTTTGCAAGCTGCGTGGGAGATGTGCTGAGGGAGAATGAACTAGCAAGAAAAGTTGTTCCTTGTGGTTAAATGAAGATTTAAATTACATTAACAGATGATTCCAGCTGGTGGTATAGATCCACTGTTTAGCATTCAAATAAATTAATACTGCCACATTGTCTCAGTGTTTCTCATTGTATCTGTCTATACTTGCTCTTGCCCCTTACCTCAAACAAGGCTGAGATTCCAATTTTATTTTACATCTGTACAGGACCTGGCACAATGGGTTTGATTTAAGCTGATGCCTGGAGCATATAAATACACTGCTATGACAAACAAGGAGCAAGGCCCCAGGCTATGTGGCAGCATTGTCCCTCTCTTTTTAGTTCAGATTTAATTTCCTTCCATTTCAGCACTGTGTGGGAGTGAAAGACAATTAGTTATTTCTCAGATAGGTCTTTGCAAGTACACAGCTTTCTCCACAAGACAGGGGAAGTCACGGAAAGGAGACTTTGTTTTCTGAGTTTGAATTTGCCAGAAATAAAAAGACATTCACATTCCTCAAATGGCACAGCAGCCAATGCTAATCTCCTCTGTGAAATACCCAATTGCATGCAGCAGATTAAAGGTTTTCCAGGTTTTCCAAAGCATAAGAAGAGACAGAGAAGAAGGAAATTTCACTGTAATGTCATAATGATTCAGGCTGCTTTTTTCCTCCTCTGCATTTTTTTTTAGACACAATGATTATTGTTCACTCAGCTAAGAATGCTCAGGAGGGCTGTCCCATGAACTGAGTGAGAATCATGGTCTGCTGAAACAGGTCAACTCCTGACACATGTGCCAAAGATGGCATGTGGACAGAATTGGCAAAGCTAGCTCCTGGTTCCCACCGAGTTTCTTCTTGTAACGCCTCAGCTTGCAAAAGAAAAACGAACCATGTAAGAAACACTGCCAGACTTCAAACTATCTGAGCATCATACAGGTCTAGAATGTACAGACCTGAATCTCTGTACCATTAGCACCATGTTGTAACCACGTGAACCCACAGGCCACTGTGCAAACCTATACACATACCTGCAAATACAGCTATCCCTGCCCACAGCCATGACTGTTGCTTTAAAATCCTTTAAATTTTATTACCGAGTTTCAGCCTTCATTTTCACAAATGCTTTGGGAAAGGAAATACATTGGATTAGCCTCATTTAGAGGACAGGAAAAGCCTCTGAGAAATGGAAGGTGATTAAGTGGCTTGGTCAAGGTCACTCTGTCTGCCCGTGGCAGAGACTGTAATGACTCTAGGCTTCAACTCCCAGTCTAGTGCCCAAACCTCAGATCTCTCTGCTGCCATATGAGAGTAGCCCACAAATCTCCAGCTCAGTTGGACATCTTAGATCTAGAATTACAATAGCAGGATACAAATTAAAAGAGATATCTATCTCTAGGCTTAAGACTTCCAGACCATTGTTGGCTGGGGTTGGACAGCTGTTTGCTGTCCCCTGTTACACAGATGTAGAGGTAGGCCCCCGGTCATCAGCACTGGAGCACATGCTCCAGTGATTCTCCAGAAACGTAGTGGGACTTCACATGCAGGAGCAAGTTCTCGCTTTGCAGAATCGGGCCCTTCACAAAAAATGGTCATTTGGGATGAATGGCTGATATAATCCAGAGTGGTCATCTGAACTCCTTAAGCTGCACAAAACATTCACAGCGAAGCCTGAAATCAAGTTAATTTGAGGTTTTGGCATTTCACTGTAATATAAAACCATTAGTGTGATAGTAGGGCAGAGGGAGTTTTGTAAGCTTTTGTTAAAAAACAGTGCTTTTCTGTAGTGAAGATTCATGCAATTTGGCTGTAAACTCATCTTATTTCATACTCTGACTGTTCTGTTTATATAAAGATCAATTTTTTATGTCAGCACATGCATACACACACACACACGCATTCTTCCTTTGTCACTTCTTCCAGTGACAAGTAAAAAGAACAATTGTGATTACTTTAATGGGGATATTTTAAAGTATTTCGTAGCCTCATCCTCTCATCATAACTAACCACAATTTATACCAGAACCATATCACTGAGATCTAACAAGATATGACCTTATGTGATTTCACCAGTAAACTTGCAAAACTATATTAGTTCTGGAAAAAGCTCCTCTCCCTGCATCTTCATTAATTTAGGTAAGATTCATCTTTACACATAATTACACATGGTTTTGTTATACTTTTTCTCCATAATTATACCCAGCTATATCTATATTTACCTATACAAACACAAAACAAAAATTAAATTAATGCAATGCAATAAAAATTTAAAGCATAATTTCCTCCTAGATTGAGATGTTCCTGGCCAAGTCTGAGCTTGAAACACATTTTAATAATCTCCTCATAAATTCCTGACAGAACAATGTTTATCAAGGAAATGCAACTGACACTTCGAAGAGACACTAATTACGTGGATCCTGTGCTTAGTGAGCAATGTGCACAAACAAGCATTCCATGACTCCACGGTAAAAGCTATAAAGTTTTCTAAAAAATATATATATTTTTACATCACCCCTATCTGATGATGTTTTGAATGTAAAAATAACCTCATTAATGCTGACAAGAATGCAAACCTAGTCTCTCGAAAATGTGAGAAGACCACAGGAATCCCATGTGACTCTGACTTCCTTGCCTTATTGGAAACATCTGTGTCTGTTGGTAACTTCAGACCATTTCCAGGTTTGACTCCAAAAAAAAAATTTCACAACCTCTTTGTGCATCTCAGCCTCTCTGGGTGCACTTCAAAACAGGTCCTGAACATCCCTCTCTTTTCCTTTTGCTTTGGAACAAACGATGCGTTTTTAAAAGCCTTCTGCAAACCAGACCAAAGTTTGCTTCATGGTTTGCTCTGGCAAATGCGGCCAGTTGTTGCAGATACAACATACTGATCAGGACCTGTTGCTGATATTGACAGCCATAGCTTTCACAGAGCTACAGTGGTCAAAGTCAGGTAAGACTCTGGCTCAGACTGCTGCCACGCTATGGGCTGGCATCTTTTCTGGCATTTCTCCTTGAAGAGGTCTCAGCTCTCTGTTGCCCAGAAACATCTAACTCTGTAACCAGCACTTACTAGTCAGTTATTTCTGTAACTGTATCTTTTGCAGTGAAGACACAGTCCTAGAACAAGGCATCTCAACCTTGATTAGAGGGTTCAGCGCATGAACAGACAATAGGCAAAGACATGAGAAATGAGGTCACACAGAGGAGGAGGACTGGCATCTAAGCCACAGTCCCCACATTATTCACTGCAATGTATATAAATTGCAAATTTATTAGTCATTACTACCCTCGAACCAATGTCTTGTTACAGACTAATGTGAACTTCAGGGCAGGGGGTGTCTTCCTTGACAATTTGTATGGTACCTAGGAAGCTGCGTGGGCTACAGCAAATAAACAGTAACAATTAGTCAACACAAGGTTTGAAGCTGAATCCATGTTTCGTTCTGCGCAAGTGATCTTTTTGAACAGCTCAGCTAATGTGCTGGCAGTGGATAAAGTAACTGATTATAGCAAGGGATTGCTTATATATGAAAATGATGTAACCCTGGGATTAAGTCCAATTCTTTTTCAGGCTCCAAAGCAAACAGATATGCCTTTCAGTTATTTTTCATCTGGCTTTGCTTTTTTATGTTGGACCAGTGGGTGAACTAGGGTGCCCATTTGACACCACCAAGAGTCTGAAAACTGCTTCCGTCTTTTCTTCAGGAAAGAGACGGAAAGAGGTACAAATTGCTTTCAAAACAGCTCCTCCTTGTAATTTTTAGGAATATCATATGGTCAAAGGCTCCCATTTGCAAATTTCAGGCTACTCTTTACTAGCCATAAATTTTGCCTGCAAGGGTTTGAATATTTGTCTAGCCTGAGAATGCATCATGTGGTGGGTTTTTAATCTGGTGGCTCCATTTGAGGCTGCTGGTTACTGTACGATGCTTTGCTAATCACTGGTTCTCTCATTCCCAGGGCATGTCCATCCTGTAAAGACTGCTACAGCTGGCAGTTTGTATGTAGCTGGCAGCATGGGCATGCTAGTTTGCTGCTAAGCCTCTCTGGAGTATTTATTCAGCTTGAGTTGTGAAGTCTGCACCGAGTGACTGCACGGTACGATTGAAACTGAGCTAGTTAGTCTGAAACTCCTCTGGGTGACTGCCAAATAGACAAACCAGAGTGCCCAGCCCAGCCTCCACTGCCTAGCATTCCTACAGAGGACCTGGGATAAGAGTGATGGGTGGCCTGGTCCCCTGTGGCGCAGCAGACAGCATGCACCACAGCATGCTGTGAAAGGATGGCATTGGGATCAAGTTAGGCAGTCAGGAAAAAGCTGGAAAGCTGAAGGTGCCCTGCCTTGTGCAGCAATACCTCAAAGCCCTGCATCTGACTGCCTGAAGCTTCCTGTCTTCTGCAATTGGCAAGGCTGGGTTTACGCCAGTGCATCAGGGCTGGAGTTTCAAACCAGCTGTGCCTCCACTTTAAAACCACATGACTGGCTTCGAGTTGTCAGTACCAGCTCTGATGGGCCCCCTTTGCTGATGAGCTGGGTAGAGCACTCCTTTAACTACGCTTCCCAGTAGAACAGAATCAAATCCAGATTTGCCAGTGGACAGCTATGAAAGCCCGCAGACCTGCCACTGAAGGTTTTGCAACCTGGTGAGGACCAAGTCTGTCCTTGCTCTGCCCCTGGTCCACATTGCCTGGTCCAAAAGAGCTATTCGGAATCACAAGGAGAGGCCACAGGAATTTATAGCTGAGCTCACCACTGCCAAAACAACTCTTACAGCTCTACCCTGCTGGCTAATCTTTAGTGCTGGCAAACCCCACACCAGAAACACGTGGCTGGAAGAGCATCTAGGGGTGTGCGTGTGAATGTGCAGGGTTGCCTGGGTGTGAATGTTCTCCACAGTGCTGTTCTTCAGCATGTCCTGCACTAGGAAGATCTAAACCTGTTGGATATAGCCAGTTGGCCTCAGTCTGCATGCCAGGTCAAGGAGGTGACATGCCATATCTCAGAGCACTGTGTCAAAAGACACCCTCCTCACACTAGCTGTCAGCCATCAGACATGCCATGTGCTTGGTGTGTATGTACACCAAGTACAGGTGTGCTTGGTGTATAAATGTGCCTGCTAAGTGACCCAGTGCACAGGCCATGCATCCATCACAAAAGCGGTCCTGTCTTTGGACAGCAAAGGGTTGAAATGCTGTTGCTCTGAGTGTTGTTGCAAGCTGGAGAGATGCCAAGAACTATGTCCCAGGTTGGATGAAGGAAATGATGAACAGGTTATTAAACTTACATTATCAAACATCCACTTCAGAGGAAGGGCTGTGTTTATAAGTAATCCAGAGGCCCTCTCATTGTGATACTGGTGAAAAGTGTCCAAGCTAATGGCAGGGATTGGATCCAAGCTCATCAAAACCAGCCTGGACTTCCCTGGCAGGGGATTCTGGCCACACAGTTGTTTTCATGGGTAGAAATTTCCCATCATTTCAGTGCAACACATCCAATGCTTTTCTTTTGCAACACTGTCCTACAGACACAGGTTTCGTTTCACAAAATATTTTCTGTGGAATTGCTCCTTTTCCTCGACATTTTTTCTTGCAAGGAAAGCAAACTGTTCACACTGACTCAGGACTATCTGCATTGAAGGCACTGACAGCTGCAGTCAACACTGGCAGATATTTCCATGCTGCTGTCCCCATCAATTCAGCACTGACCTTCCCACTGGGTTTCCAATCACACCAACACACTAACGTGTTTTATGAGATAATATTTGATGTTTGCTGACCTAGGAGAAGCCACTAGCCTTAAGGTAACCTGAATCATGCAGCCTTTGTATCCTAAGGTTTGGACATGCATTTAAATTTCTCTTAGAAGAACAGTGCCACAGAGAAGAATAGAGGGAGGTTGGCAGGGATCAAATAGGGCTTAGAGTTTCCTTGTTTTGTGAGGTGCAAATTCTTCAACCATTTTTGCAATCTTTTGCTTTTCTTTCTGACTAGTTTGTCTCCCAAGGCACAATTGTAGATTGTGGTAGTTCAGTTAACAGTAATATTGCCTCATTCCCTCCCAGCCCCTTTCACAGAAGCCTCTAAATGTTGTAAAGCCAACCTTCCTAATGCCCAGCTCTGGTAAAATCACCTTCTACATCTACAAAGGAGAAAGTGAAGTATGACAGACTAAAACCAGCATCCAAATCATGGGGAATGTCTAGAGCAAGATGGGAGATGACTCAGAAATCTCAAAGCTGAGGCCAGTGCTTGAAAGCTAGATTCTTCTCCCTACTTTAAATCTGGTGTAGGGAAACAAGCCCCACATTTTTGCTGAACAGGGAAGGGGAAAACCCTGCCTAATTCTGCCATTTCAGCTGTGTAAACTAATGAATGTCATTTCAGTGTTTTACAGTGAGTTCTCGTATTGGTTTTGCCTGTACTGTTGGGAGTGACATCACCAGGTAGTTATGTCACTACTGCAAAGGAATAAACATAAACTGCTCACTTAAGTCTGAAAGTGATTAAAAACATCAAGAGGGTCACACGTCATTCAGGCTCATAGTTTTGTTTACATGAAGGAAAACTAACATTCTAAGAGCAGTCTACCATCACAGAAAGTCCAAGAAGCACTTCATATCTACACAGGAAAGTGCCCAAATATTGCAAGTCTTCCAGGAATCAGCTGGAGAGAAACAGGTATTTTAGCAGCTATAAGCCTCAGTGCGTTTTCAGCGAGCTTCTCTTTCACACTAAATTATACTTGCACCGAAGTCAGAGATCCTTTATAGCACAGCAGAATCATAAAGAGCTTTATTTACTTCGAGGCTGGATCATAGAACACCTGTATGGGCTAATTCTACTATTACTTATGCTGGCAGGACACAGAACTGCATGTCTAAGAGATACATCACCAAAAAGGGATGGAGCCTGCTGTCAGTTGCACTAATATAAATTGCTGTTAACTATATCAGCTTCAGTTAAACTGCTCTGGATTTTCCCTAGCATAAATAGAAGTGACATCTTTCATGTAAATAATCTTAGCTTGTCAAGTCAAAAAAATTATTCATAGAACAGGCATTCTTCAAACCCTGACTTCTGTGGGAAAATTGCCAGGCATTAGCAAATCTGTATGTTACGAACTTTTCTCCCAGAAATCAATGTCACACTCAGTGAAGAAATTTTAGCAAATCTTCCCCCTAAAGGAATAAAATATTATACCTTTTTATTCACAAAACTTCATTGGTCCTGCATTCAATGGAAAACCTTACAGGGAGCCAAATTTTACAGAACTATGATTCTCCACCAAAAAATTACGTTTTGTTTCATGTGCAGTTGAGTTTCTTGAAGCCTTCAGAGTGCTACACAGTTACTTACACTTTGGGCCAAATATATTCCTGAAGCAACTCCAAGCTCCTTTGTTGATTTATGTCAGGGATGTGTAAACTGACCACATAAGACATTAATGTAACTGACATTTTTCACCATGAGGTGAATATGGACAGGAGCTCAGAGAGATGTTGAATCTCCACCCTTGGATTGGGAACAACCCTGGGCAACTGGGTGTAACTATCTAAATTGCAAGGAGTTAGGGGATGTCTTATGGCTACCATGGGGATTTCAATTCACCCACGTTGTGTACCTTGATCACAGACTAAATTGGCAAAGCTCAGGTGCACCTCTCACTCTCCCTTCCCAGCTGCAAGTCCCTGCGTGTCTGCTGGGTGCTTAGAGCTGAACGCAACATATGAGTGTGTGTTGGCCACTCCACTGCTCAGCTAGGTACCTCTAGAGATACTCAGGGATAACTGTCCTGAAATGCTTTAGGCAGCACCTAGACATTTAATTCCACTGAGTAGGAGGAGATTAGTACCTTGGAGATGAGTGGTAGCTCTATAGTATCCTGCTGTCATAGATGGTATCATTCCTGTAAAGTGACGTTAGTCCATTCACTTCAACGGCTTCTGTTTCCACCCATAAGCGCACATTAACAGATAGAAATTTGCACAAATCCAGTTTTTACTAGAAATATATGGGAATACTTCTCCCTCTCACACAACAGTCCAAACCTCATTCTCAAAATTTGCTTTGTGAAAGTGCTCATGAAGTTTAAATTTATGTAGCAAAGTGTATATATATATTTATGTGTATGTTCAGAGTGTTATTCCAGAATGTAAGATTTTAATGAAGGGCTCTTCAATGGGTATTTCTGTCACTGCACCTGGACAGTTTTCATACTTGAAACTGTATCAGTCAAACTGCATGAACTGCAGTTGCAAACAGAGCTGATGGACATGACTGAATTTTTGTTTCTAAGCTGTCATGAGTATCTGCCTTCAGTCCCGTAGGTAAAGGCGGTCAGAAACTTTAGAGGGATTTTATTTTTCCCTAGCTGTAAAAAAAAAAAAAAAAAAAAGTTTTCTTTTGAGGCACAGTACCTTGTCTCCTGGCTGTGGGCGCATCACAGATACACGGTCATAACCTTTCCGCAGCAAGACCCAGAGAGCATCCAATTTCCCCTGCAATCAAAAGAAACACAGTGTTATCTTCTGTGCAAGAATAAATGCACTGTGCAAAGTGCAGTGCAGGGACAACACAGCTTAGACCTACACATTTTTTACTTAATCATTTCCTGTGCCTATACAAGATGCTGGAGAGCAATATTTTCTCTCACAGAAACTCACTCCAAACTTTCTGCAAGTGCAAAGGAAGAGGCTTTTGGATGAGCAATAAGCAGGTGTGTCTGACAGCCAACAGTATTCATGTGTCTAGCCTTTACATATTCTTCTGAAAAATCTCCAAAGGTAATAGGTGACTTAGAGACCTCCTGTGCTGAGAGAGAGTCTAATACCTACTCAGCTCCTGACATCATTGCTAGCAAAATGCTAAATCAATGCAGAAAGCGGTCAGGTGACTTTATATGATGCATTTCCTAACTATTCAGCCTCCTCCTTTGGCTGGTTGAGTGGCTTGCCTCTAGCTCTGGGTGACCACTGTGACATACTAGAAATAAAAAACCTGCCTCTCCACACAGCCAAGAGAGCTGAGTCACAGCTAGGTGCTGCGTAACAACCCACTTAATCTTTCATGTCAGCTATGTGTTAGCAAGAGAGTGACAGGTTACTGGGTCTCACACAAACTCCCCAGTCCCACCCCTATATGTCAGTTAATATTTGCACCTTTTCCAGGTAATAACACACATCTTTCAAAGTCCTCCATTCCTATGAGCTCAGTGTCAGCTGCCCTACAGATGCCACTCTCAACACATTGCACTTGTTTTGACAAGATGTTCGCCTCACTGTGTGGTCTCATACCCAACAGCCTGTACCCAAATGCACATGTGTGCACGTGCACAGAGCCAGAAGGGTTTTGCTGAAAACCCAATGTGTTGAAATCTCTTGTTGACAGAAAGTTTGGTTGAGATGTGGGGTTGGGCCCTCCTTGCCGTTCCCACAATGCTTCTCTGCAATGCAACAAAGCGTTCATTCCTGATTGAAATTCAGCAGTGACACAAAATGCCAAGCCTGTGGTTATTTTCCAAATGAGCTGAATGAGGCCAGAAGGAGCAGCACAGGGCTCTGCAATATAGAAATATCCACTGAATCATCTGCTCTGAAACATACATCTGCTGCTGAAGGATTCCCTGCTATATACCCATTCTAATTGGCCAGGGTTTCACTTTCAAAATGAATTCAGCTTCTGCGAGATATGCAGAAGGGTTTACATGAGTGCAGCATGTTGGCTCAGTGGAATGCTACAGATGTATTACAAGCTAAAGATTAATTTATCAAACTCTCTTCACGTTAACTTCATTTGACTCTTGGTCTGTTAAGTGCATGATAACCAGAAATGGGTAAAAGTTTCTTGAGAAGGTTAACAACAGACAGTATTTATTAAGCTTTCCATTAGTATTGTTCTGAATGCTACAAATGCTATGATATTAGAGCAGGCATCATGAGTGAAACTCCCACCAGTAATAGTAAACTTTATTGTATCTGTAGAGATGGAGACAAGCTACTCAGAACGTACAAAGCTGTCCCTTGGTACAAAATGATTTCCTGCAGTTGAGAGGATCAAACCCAGAGACCTAGCTACCCCTGGCTGGACTCAGAAACTCATGTATGATTGCTACCTCTTTCCTGGAAATAAAGGCTACAAAAATTTTACGATAGCAGAATTGTCTCATATAACTATAATGGGACAAAATTAAGCAAATGGAAGTGTAAGCTGAATATTGCAGTGATGGTGGGAAAAGAGCAAGTAGCTTCATTAACAGTAAGGAAGCTTGCTTTTCTGAGAGCTTGGGTCTCGTAGCTGATAGTAAACTTCAGCGTCTGTGGCGGTGAGACCTTCCTGACAGCCAGGGTATTTGTAAGGTCTTTCTATGACCTGGTTCTCTGCTATCTAATTAAAGACCCAAAGCACTCAATGTATACTCTTCCTTTCAGGGGGACACAGAGGCTTTCTCTTCCCTTTTCAAGAAACCAGTAGGGTCATAATCCTCTTTGAGACCTATATTGCTCAACCGGTGTGTTGAGCCAATGGTTCAAAGCTTATTTGGGAGTTGGAGGGACACATGGGTGGAGACAGAGAGACACACAGAATGACTGCATAGATCTTGTTTCCATAGGATACTGGAGAAAAGACTTCCTACGGTGAGAGCCAGGAAAGCCTGTAATTCTCAAAGGAAGAAGCAAGAAATTCCTCTGTCAGACTCTTCGGCATTTAGACAGCACAACCTCTTAGACCTGAGGAAAGCCATCCCTGTCTATCCCAATCCATCTTTCCCCCTACATCAGAGCTGGTTGAAGCTCTTGATCTCCTGTCCCCTCTGACAACTTAAGAAATAAGTAGCTTTTTCTTCCATTTCTCCTTTAGGAAAACAGAGGGAAAATTACAACTTTCCATGGAACAAGAAAGTCCTTTTTACTCTGCAGTCCTAATTTCCAAGAGCCTACCAAGATTTCTTGGGAAAAGCCAAGAGCTCCATCTTTGAGAGTCTCAGTGGAGCTTCAGGGTCTGCCTGAGACATCTGGGTGGAAGAGAGGGAGAGTGGATCATGGAAAGGATGATGTTGGTTGAAGAAATGAAAATGGCAATGCATTCACTTGGAAATATAAACGTGGGTGGGCTGTGTCTCTGTATTTGGGAACTCCTTTGCAACTGAAGCACAAGGTCGCTTGGAGGAAAAAAAGGTCTGGAGGCAAATAAAGCTTTGAGTTCTACTAGACATGAAGTTCAGAAAGGAGAAACAATAAGGGCAGATGACAAATGAAGGAGGGCATAGTTTCAGCCATTGCTTTAACATGAATGCATTCTCTTCCTGGATTAATGGTTAATTCACCGCTGTATTGACCCTGGTCTAGTGACTGACCTGACACCTAGAGTGCTCCTAAGACCTGGTATCTGGTGGTGTCAGTTAGAGGCAGTTTTGTAAGCTGCCTATAAATCCAAGCTGCTCTTGGGCCTCTTCTAGCAAGGAAGCTGTGCCATGTCAGCTTTGTAAATAAAGACAGGAGGGACAAAGGCTAGAAAATATGCCAGGAACACATGGCTTAGTAAATGCTTCAGTAGCCTCCACTTAGGAGTCACCTGAGGTTTCTTCCTGAGAGCACCAGTTGTTGCTTCAACCTCAGCCTTGAGGCAGGTCCTGTATGTGAGTTTTTGTGGGTGAACAGTGAGTTTAGCCTTGTCTTGTGGTCCCTTCTGCATTGTTTTTTAGAGGCTGGTCCTTTTGAAGTCAAACAAGCACTATAAATGCTCTGAGAAGGTGGAAAGGAGAGGTAGCTAGGTAGACAGGTAGATAAAAGCAGAGGTAGAAATAGAGATAGGAAGAAAGCTGCTAACCAAACCAAAGCATACAGAGCTGTGTGGCTGGCTGTAGGAGGGAGCATGCCCCAAACCAAATTAAAACGAAAGGCACGGTCCTTTACAATCCTTCACTTGCATCTATGATCTGTGCAGCCCTTTTCTCTGTCAGATGAACTGAGGATTTGGCAAGTTTCTTAAGAAGTTTTCAGACTTGTCATTCTCATTGGATTATTTGCACTGACTTTTCAAACTGTTGAAATGATACTTTAAAAGCAGGATAATCCAGTTGGTATTGTGCTAAGAAGTAGCAGCAGCAAATAATAATAATAATAATAATAATAATAATAATAATCACAATCTGTTAAGTGTCAGTAGCCACACTGGCAGCAAATAAATCTCTGGAGCATTTCAAAAGGCAATCTATCCACTCTCAGCTGTCTACCTACCTTATAAACGCAACTCTGGGAAGAGTAACAAAGAGATGGAAGAAAAACTCTGTCAGATAAACTGGCAAAAAGGCAGAACATTCTAAGTAGAAAGCCTGGCACTTGTGCTGCATGGAGAAAAGGAGGCTTGCTGGCCAGCAAGATGACTGGCCCTAAAATGTGAATTTCCTGGCTCTTTGTCAGATTCAAGCTACCTTGGTTCCCTGTTCCTGAGATTTAATTCCTTGCCCTCCTCTTTTACCAATGACTTTTTTAAAGTAGTTTGTTACATGCATTTTATCTACCTTCCGAAGAGGTGTTTCAACAAGTCCAGTGGAGTGGGTAGAAGTTTAACATCTGCTTTAACCAAAAGAGCCAAGTGCACTTGGAGCATGAGGATGAGGGAAAATTTAAGCTGAGTATCAGGAGACATTTCCTATGGGTGAGGTCTGGTAGACTGTGAAATATTCCCCCCTGAAAAGTGGTGGAAGCCTCTATGTTATTTTAAAAACCAGACTGGAAAAAGCAGTGAAGGATAGATTCGAATTAGCAGTCCTGCTTTGGCTGAGAGTACAGACCCAATGACCTAATAGGCTACCCCTCCTCGCCTCCCTCTGCCTGTTATGACTCTGTGATAGCTTCCCTGCATAACACAATGCAAACTTATATTCGTATGCTCACATCTTCAGGACAAGAGCTTCTGCCAAGAGTGCTGATGAATTTTGCCAATTTTGCTAATTCCTTACTGCACAGGAAGAGTAATAGCAGGACCCCTGATCTCCCCTCTTTCTGATGAGTGCTCATGACTGTACATGGGGAAAGTGTTGGATGCAGTTATCCCATCTGCATACACTGTCTTTTTGGGTGCAGTTCAGTAAGGGGTGTGGTGGCAATTAATAATTAGGTAAATTCTTGTCTACAGACAGACTCAGGCTGCTAAATACTATCCAGATGGGGAACACCCCAAAGTTCTGGGAGCATTTGGATATGGGGTCTTGGATTGGAACTGCCCTTATACTGTATACAATTTGAACGGTAGATAAGACGGATATTTTTAAAAGAAATAAGAATATACATCACCCATGAGATACTCCTAATATTTGTAGGCCCCCTTATAACTGAATTCTTGCTGTTACGAAGCAAAAGCTGTTCCTAGTCAGAACTGAACTTGAACCCTACATACATTGAATCTTTTCTCCAAGCCTCTCTTGAACATTGGAGAATTTCCAGCTGGGACACAGATCTGCAACAAACTTGACTCCTCTGTTCAGAACTGATTTCCTACCATGCAAAATAAACTCTGAAAATTAACTGAAAGGCTCCTGAGGCTGTAATCCAACAGCGTGAACCGGTGAAGGAGGAGGGGAAAAACTCAGCAGTATCGTCTATGGGAAAGGACCCAGCTTTCAACTAATGATCTTGGGTAGTTGTACCCACATGGATTCCAGCTGCCTGAGCACGTATTCAGGGCTCTTTGTGCTAAAAAT
This sequence comes from Haliaeetus leucocephalus, assembly GCF_000737465.1. Taxonomy (NCBI): domain Eukaryota; kingdom Metazoa; phylum Chordata; class Aves; order Accipitriformes; family Accipitridae; genus Haliaeetus; species Haliaeetus leucocephalus. The sequence continues at coordinate 15,419,593 of NW_010972598.1, read as the reverse complement.
CAGTGTTTCTGTCAGCTCCTCAGTGGTTAGAGTATAGCTTTGTGTGCTGTGCAGCCTTCTGATTGCAGCATGCAAAAAGCAACTGAGCTGTGTCTCTCAGCTAGATGAGGTCATTTCCATGAGCACACAGTAGGAGTGAAAATCTCTCAGATGGGATGACTGTGTTTTACAAATGCTTTGCACTGATGCAAAATGACAATGCAATGCATTTTTGGAACAAAGGAGCAGCTATATGGGATCGTGCTTACTGCATTCCCCACTCTGAACTGAAACAGTTGACTCTCTAACCTGTCCCACTGTGGGAATGAATAACCTTCATGAACACATGTTGAAGTCATTATAACACAATTGCAAATGACTTGTTGGTAGGTTATGTTTATTAGATGATAATCTTTAAGGGGGAAAAGAGAGAAGGCATTGGACTAAATTTTCAAAGAGGCTCACATTTCCGTATCCTCCGGAAACCACTCTTACTCCCTTGTGCATCCTTGCCATTCCCATCACTGGATGTGAACCAGCTGCAAGATCAATGACTGAGGAAAGCCAAAACACGTGACTTGCCCAAATTCCTATGAGCAATGCTTGGAGCTGATCAGTAACAAGACACAATGCAGGGAAACCTGGGTGTACTGCAGTGTAGTATAACTGCATTGCAATAACTGAGCTAATAGAATATGTCTGACTAGATTGACTGCTATTGGGGAGGAAGAAAACAGGAGAATAAACCCTCTGTTTTCCAGCAGTGAGGCACTTCCTCATTCCGCAGCATAAAGTTTAAGGTGAGCTCTATACACCAAAAGGTTTACTACATATGTTACACACACCCTTTTTGCAGACTACTTGCAGATAAATTGCCTGTAGAGGGTTTCTAAGACCCTAACCAGCATTGCTACTCTTCAAAATGAGATCCAAGCTCCAGTGGTGCAAGATTTGCACTTCGATATGAATTGGGCATTTTCAGTCTTTTCTGAGACTGATAACTACAGTGCTGCTACAAATATGTGTATGTATGCTACAATTACAGTCTGCTGCTCCAGGCTGAAGAGAGACGAGAAGAGTATTAGCATTTCCCAAAAGAGTTAAACCTGAGAATGGGAGCATGGAACTATTTTCTTTTTCTTTCATTAGAGTAGTTATACAGTAGTTAAGCTGTCCTCCTTTCCTGAGGACAGCTCAATTTGTCCTGAAAGCAAAAGATTAGCTTTCTGACATTGGAGTGCCCTCGTACCACGCCCTGGATGATGCAGTTAGTATCTGTTTTGTGTGGTTTGTTTCTCTTAATCCACAAGAAGCATTCACATGTGCAATGAAGAGTTTTGCTTCAGTGAACTATTCAGTTGCTTGCTTGTTTCCATTTTGTACACTGCCAACCATTTGTACTAGTGAAGACAAGCTGAAGAACAGCTGCCTGCCCTTGGGACAGATGGCAGAGAACAAGAGTCTTCCCAGTTCCTGTGGGCAACTATTGTGCAGCTCTGCATTGCTCATGACCCGATATCAGTGTGAATTTGACCTTCCACATCCGAGGCACTCTAACTCAGCCAAACGCTTCTTGCAGGGCATTCTCTCCTCAGAACCCGAGCATGCTGCCCAGCAGCAAGCTTGGCCCTGTGACCCATGCCTGCTGGCAGACATCCATATGCCGCACTGCAATCCTTGATCTGCTGAAGACAACCCTCCCTGATGACACTTAGTAGCAATTTTCTTCCTATTTTCTCCCCTCTTTCTAAGGAAAGAGGATGCTATTTATTCCCCACATCTTAGGCAATATGCAGCGTGGACTAAAGGCCCTGCCCTTGGAAGTGCCATTGAGTCTGTAAGCACTTTACAGAAGCTAGCTATGCCACCAGAAGAGATCAGGTCCCTATTCTGGTCTAAGCAAGCAATGGAACCCCAAAACCTGATCAACCTGGTGGGAAATTCCCATTGCCCCACAGCACCTCCCTAAACACATGTTCAGAGGGACTCCGTCATGCACAACTACTCCAGCAGCGTTTTGAGATCACAGGTTTGTGGACAGTTCTACATCTTAGCCTTGGATGTGAAAACACTTAATACAGATCTCCTGGAAAAATCCTATGCAGTACAACGCTGGACTGGACTTACCTTGATGGGAGAGTACCACTTCCGAGGAGAGGAAGGTCTGCGCATGTTGTTTGCAAGGTTCCTGGGTTCGGGGAACTCATATTCCTGTTCTGGCATCTTGACCCTGGCATTCTTGGCTTTCTCTAACTTAGCGCCCTCTTCTGTGGAGCCCTTTTCTCCCCAGCGCACCTGAAAAGATGGCATCAGGGCATATTACAATAGTAGCTTCTGCAGAGAGTTACATCCCTGGTGTAATAACTAGATCCTTGTCCATGTTTTCCCAGTGTCCAAATCCAAGGTGAAGAACAATAGATATTGGCACAGGCTGTGAAGCTTGTTTCTAGACTAGAGCCCAAACTTTGAACTTCTTTGTGATTTATGGGAAATGTGAGAGTGGGGAAGGTTTTCAGAAAAACTAAAAATATTTCCTTGCAATTTGCATGGCAACACTGCTCCTGTATTCCAGGCACTGGCCAGGATCTTACTGTGCTAGAGGAAAAAGATGGTTCTAAACTTCAGGAATCTATGTTTGGCCCTCAAATATTCCTATATAAAAATGACCTGGGCTCACATGTACAACAAAAGCTTAAAGAAGTTTGTGCCCATCTCCTGAGTTTCTGGGTAAGTTGCAGGGGAATATCACAGGTCGGTTCACAAATAAGAACTTGTGATACATGAACTGGTATCTAACTACCTCCATTCGTTTGATGCCTCCAACTCCTCGTCCGCCATAATAAGAGGCATCTACTGTTGGCCATTTCTTCTTTGGAAGGCCGTCATCATCTTCTTCCTACAAAACAGAAGGAAGGGGTTGCACTGTTAGGAAGCATGACTAGAGATGGAAAGGAATAAACAGTCACAGGCTATGTGGCCCTTTAAGCCTGCTAGAGCCAGTGTGGTCAAGGTTCTGGTCTCTCACTGGTTGTTTTCCAGAGGATGTACACTCATGAAAAGAAAATGTTTCATGATATAAACACCACCACCACTTGAAAGGTACAGACCTGCTCCAGCAAGAATGTGATTTTTGCCTTTTTTTTTTGTTTTGTTTTTAATTAAAAGAGGATCTGTCTTTCATCATCTTTAAATTCAGGGAAGTAAATTGTTTCCAAGTTGCAAAATCATTGAAGCAGCCACCAAAACAGCACTCAGCATAGCTCAAGAGCCGGGGTCCTTTGGCTGCAAGTCTGGTTGATATGCTAGCCACGAGTGATGGTAGCAGGGACTTAGCTCTTTGCCATCCCTTCACTTATTCCTGCAACTAGCGGGGGAACAGCTGCTGCTCTGAGGAGTGTTCCCTGACTCATGGCTCCCCATGCTGGAGGAACCCTTCAGGGCCCAGATAAATCATTGTATTGTAGTTCAGATTTGACAGAATGGGGGGAAAAGCATGAAAGCAAGCAAGTCAAATTTGCTCCTGAGCGAAGGCAAATTAGGAAACAACCCCAGCATGAATACGTGAATGCCCAACACGGAGATGAGTTTTTTTTTCAAATGAGCTGGCCAAGTGTAATAGGATGGAAAAGTCTAATGGAAAAGTTACAAGAACAGCATTAGCTCTTATAATGAACTTCTGCCTCCGCTAGGGAGGCTGCCCATGGAAGTCCATGTGGCTTCAGTGATTTTCATGGGCTTATACCAGCAAAAATTCAGGTTCTGTGTGAAAAATGAGACAATTTCTGTACAGATTTGAATGTGTTCTACCCCTACATACTGCAAGCAGAAACCTACAGTACATCACCATACACAAAGTTAAATGTGTTCAGGACCCTAGCCTTCATGATGACGCTCAGATATGGCCAAATTAACAAATCAAGAAAATATCCTTAAGTTTATTTAAAATGAGTCTAATTAAAGTTCTAGCAAATGTATTCTATATATTCTATATTCTTTGTTGCACTATATAACAACTCCACATAAGCTCTGACCTACATAGTGCCTGTCCCTTTAATTTCTGCAGTTCAGCCTGTGAACTGGCAAAGCAGAAAAGCAGAGTTCATCAAAAACGTGAAGTATTTCCTGTGAAAAATGTGGAGAGAAATGAAAAATGGTCCCTCTCTTTTTTTTTCTTTCTTTAATTTTTCACAGGGATTTGGCAAAACTCCAAAACTTAGGAGCTTTCCAAAACTGGAAAAGCCAAAAATACTTTGAAATTGAACCCCCTAGTAGGAAAAATTAAAAACTAGGGGAAAAAAATCCAAGACAAACTATGCTTTTCATGTCAAACAAAAGCATTTCTGTTTTTCAAAATACACATAAGTTCAGCTGCAAAATTTGTTCTGATCTAAAGGAAGAGTGAACAATTGAGTCATAAATGCAAGGTTCCTCTCCTTCGTAACTGACCTCTTTCTCTCGCTCTGGTTAGAGCTGCTGAGGCTCTTTGCTGCAACCTAAGAACTTAATATCTCTGCATGAAGTTTTCCATGAGGACTTTTTTAAAAAATTGGAATCAAAGCCATCTAAATATTTTCCTTCAGCAATTCTCTTTCTCTCTCTTCAGTTTAGCACAGACTGGACTTCTCACAACAGGAAATACCAAGGTTTAGGAAATCTTCCCCACAAGCCCTTAAAAGCCCTGCAAGTCACTTCAATCTAAGATAGGAGTGTTTCTGCCAGAACAACAACAGAAACAGCACACGCACAAAAAGACAACAGTGGACACTTGAAAAACAAAAGAGTCACAAGCTTTCTCCAGGATGAGTCTGTTTACATGTTTTGAAGGGCATAGGAGGTTTTGCAATACAAGCAAAAAAATCCCAAACCCACCAGTGACGTCCTACACACTTGGCAAATATGCTCACAACACACGTGTAGCTAAAGGAAAGCAATGGGAAACTTGGGGGTCAGGGCAGGGAGACAGCAGGAAAACAAGAAGGAAAAGGCATACAATCCCCATGTCCAGCATCCTAGCTCATTGCCCCATTCACAAGATGTAAGCCAATAAACCAGGGCTGAATTCTCTCATCCTGGCTCAGTTTTGCCTGTATTTTTCTACGCTTAGCTACAGTGGGGGTTTTGCCTGAAGAAGAACTGCATAAGCAACTTCAGCTCTGACCCAGCAGCAGTATAAAAAACAGCCCCGGAAAATTCAAGTGCATTTAAGGATGCTGGAAATTGGCTGTACAGAACTTGGCATCTTTCCACTCCCAAAATCTGCTTTAGATGGAGCTAGAGTTTCTTTTAAAAAATAAGAAGCAGGAGGACAGAGCTACATTTCACAGTCAGAGGTCCAGATTCATAACTGCTGGATTTCAGAAGACAAAGATCTGTGTTTATCTCAGAGTCCATGCCGGGCTCTTGTATACTTTGACCCTGACCTGAGGGAACCTCATCTGTGGGTAACACAAGGATAATTCAGGCTCCACTAGGGACATCTGAACCACTCAGGGTAAGAATTCAAACTCAATTTGGCCAGATATAAAAAAAGTTTGGACAACTTACCCCTCTCCCCACCCTTATAATTATTTTCACAGTTGTCTCTGCAATGCCTGAATCTTGTCAGAATTTAGCATTTATAGAGAGCTTTGCCTGCACAAAGTGCTGTAAGACACGGCAGGACAATCATTCCGCTGAGTAAGAGATGTTATCATCTAATTTTACAGCTGAGGAAACATGGAGGTGAATCCACTGTCCTCAAGGCTTCTGGCTCCTTACTGCTTGCTTTTTCTCCCAACGCCAGACTCATTTCCAAATTGCATGGCCATCTCTCAGACGCAAAGGCATTCTTACACTTTGAGGGCACCTTGCTCAGTTCTCAAGAAACTTTTTCTCCCTGCTGTGGAAGGTTTTGCTTGTTACATTATACTCTGCCAGGCATGTAAATCGCAACTGCATAAACTCATCACTTTGGTTTTTCTCATATCTTTGCCTGTCACTTGCCCAAGCCTGCAAACTACCATCAGAAAGCACTCACAGGTCACAAGAGCATCTAAAAGAAAATGTTCTACTGGTGCTCTACTAAGGAGCAGGCTGAAGAAAGACCTCAGATCTCATGAAGCACCAAAAATCCATGTATAAGCTTATCCTTGAGACACAAATGCTTAGAAAACCAGCCTTTGTTGGTCTTACTGATCACAGAAACTCCTAGTTTATCTATGGTACAGATTCTTAGAGATCCTGCCTGAAGTTATATCCTCCAAGTGCAAAGCACTGTATGCACACAGTTAAGCGAGAACCCCCGGTTTTGATAAAGAAGAAAGGACGTTGAGTTATTCCTGCTCTATAGCTCAGACACTGAGCTACAGGAAGATGAAATAAGATCTTAGATCTTATAAGGTCAAGGGAATTAACACTGGCTCTCCCATTGCAACTGTGATGTGATTAAACCCAACTTTTCACAGCCTCTACACTGAGTTTGCTGTGCTGGGCCTGCCTAGATATTTCACGTGAAATTTAGCTATAAAGCTCCACACCTTCATGGTGTAATACCTATACCTCATCTGTTAACAATAACATCCCAACTCTTTTTCTTTTAAATGACTGTCTCTTGAAAGGTTCTTTTTCTCCTCCTCCCATATTTCCCAACTCACTGAAAAGGGGACTAAAAGGGAAGGAAAAGAGCTGGCATACCACTGTGACCTGGCTTTATTTCAGGAATAATAGAATACATTTCCTGCCTTGGTGTCTACAAAAAATTCCTATCAGATCCTTTCTCTGGAGCTTATTTTGCTGTCTCCCCAGCAAGGCTTTTCAGGAAGAGGAAAACAAGTTGGAAAAGATTAATAAACATCAGTAAGTGAGGGTGCAAGCAGCTCCCCAAGCAGATGAAACCCCTTTAGCCATTCTCTGGCCTTATAAATGTTCTGTTGTGGGAGAAAGAAGTTAGTGCACAAAGATCAAAGTGATTCAAGCTGAATAGGTGGTTTCATCTGTTGGCTTAACAATAACTGCCATGCAATGAGGTAAATTCCTCCTTTTCATGCTGGCCTCCCATGACAGTGATAATCGCCTTCAGCACCTCATGACTGTACTGCTGAATGGTCCTTTCTCTCCAGGACTTTCTTGTGTGTGTTTGCTTTGGTGTATGTGGGTAAGATGACAACAGACATAAGAATTATCCAGTTACAGGCTGGTTGGTGGCTTGGCTCTGGTGCCATGCTAAGGGTGACTGTGGAGCTTGGGTGATAGAGCAACATGTTAAAAACAGGTCTGAGTGATGAGGAAAGGGCATGCTCTGGTCATCTGGTAGATCTCCTGACTGGTTTTGCCAGATTTCAGGGAACTTTGTGTCCCTGAATCCCTACTGTGGAAGAAAGCACTGCCATGATGGAAAATGAAGATCCAGCAGTGTATTTTAACATTGCCTGATCTCTGTTTACAGAGCAAGGAAGCAATGAGAAGAGAGTGTGCCTCTTGGGGATACTTTGGAGGGCTCCAGTTTACGCACCCTCTGATTGCACTCAGAGACTGTCCTTCTGTGGGACTGACTAGCCGCAGACCTCTGGCATGGGTCAGGTAGTGAATAGGAAATTGTTGGAAGCTGTTAAGCCCTGCAGGTTGGGGTTTTTTTGATGTAGAAGATGAGTTGCTATAGTGAGAACCAGCTTCAGCCTCATGGTAAGCTTCTGGTCTGAGTTGAGTGAGAGTTGTTCCAGTAAGCCCAGCCTGAAGGTGACGGGACACATAAATAAAAGCAGTTGTGTCTTCCTCCAAGAGGGCTAGAAAAAGCCTTCCTATTCACTGGAGGTAGAAGAATGTGGTTTTGATCCACCACCAATGACTAATCACAGGCCAGAAAGGTGCTCGCTGGCTCCTTGAGGCATTCACCTCTTCCGATTGGCATTAACTCAATCTTTCCTGGCTGTAAGTAAAACCATCTGTCCTTCATCTGGGCTTAACCTCCTCCTGTATCCTGCGTTGTCCGAGGAGCACAGCAGTAAGTTGACGACATTTGCGATTTCTGAATGAATTAATTGGAAGTTTCTAGCCAATAATTATTTCCTTCACCAACAGTGAGTGTGTCTCCAATATGTCTCAAAAGGCCTTTAAAGTAGAGTTCAATAAAACCTTTGGCGGGTCTGACAGCAATGCTACTTTCCCTTCATTGTTACAGTATAATGCATTCTCCTTGCAGTGCAAAGACATATGGGCCTCAGCTCCCAAATCTGCTGATGCAAGAATTCCTCTTGTCTTTTTTTTGCCAAGATTTTTGGGAGAAGAAAAAAATAATAATAATCTTACTGTAACTGTAACGCTGCTGCTTAAGGGATTAGCACTCTTTCATGCTGGAGACAAGCAGTTGCTAGGTTTTCTGCAAGGAAGAAAGCTATCTGCAACACGTAAGAAAAACTGGATTGTAGAAAATCAGCTCCATCTTCTATTTGTTTTGAGCAAAGTAGAAAATCTTGAGTATGCAACCTTCTGTGAAAGCATCATACTACTGCCAATCCTGTTCTGTGGACCAGGCTCTATAAGAGTAAATGGGACCAATGAAATGCATCTTTTCAGAGCTTCTGCTATTTTTCCACTAGCAGGAAGCTCTTCTGTCTGGGAAAAAATGCATAGTACAAGCCACAGCTTCAAGCTTTACTAATCTTTGAGCGCTGCTTTGATGCTATACAGTTTCTAAAATAGTATAAACTACATTTTCCTTTCTAAGAAATATTTGGCTGCTAATTGTATGAGATGGCTACAGGATAACTGCTTAGGGGATGTGCTCTGGTGGAAAGTATGTGTGAAATTATAGCATGAGACTAGTCCTTACAATGTTGGCACACTGTTGTAACCAAAGACCCCCATCCCAGGGTCCCCAAACGGGAAGAATAATGGCCAAAAGATCATACAGCTCTCCTCATGTATTAACGAGGAAGCAGGTAACCAGGTATGCAGGTTACAGGTATTGAGCAGGAAGCAGGTTAGAGGTATGAGTTGATGCAATTTTTCAGGCCTTGTGCAGTACCTTACTCTAGGTGCAACTAAAGCCTGCACAAGTCTGCATTTAAAGCAGTCACCTCTGGGGAGCAAGCCTAAGAGCAAGCAGAACAACATTCTGCTTCTATACAAAGAAGATTTGCCCCATGTTCTCCACAGTACAAGACCAGGTTCATTTAAAATAAAAGCCAGTGGCAAATACATTGCTATAGGAAAGCTGTAAAAGACAGATGAATTGAGGACTGTTTCATCCAAAAGCTGCACAGACTGTTCCTCTCTGTCAGAATCATGGCTGAGAGAAAATATAACATGTCCAGAAATATCTTTAGCAGCTTAACTAAACGTAACCTGAGGCAAACATAACTGGTCTGCTGCAATTAGTTTATTTTGCAGCAATTGGTCTGCTTTTGCAGCACTTCCTGATTTGATAAAAGGCTTCCTTATACATGAAGCATGCTTTCTCTCTTAGCAGAGAGATGTAATTTCCCCTACCAGTCCTTGGCCAGTGAGCCAGCATTCCAGAATTATGTATTTTAATTAATTTCAGCAATTGAATCCCTTGGCTTGGAGACATGTGTGATGCAGAACAGAGCATGTGCAATTTTAGATTAATATTTTCCTTTTAATTCCGATAGAAGCTAACAAAGCTAGTGGATTTACATACAGCCCAAACAGAAACGTCTGCTTAGGAAAATAGGCCAGATGCCCACATATAGAGGCATGGGGAGCACTGGGTCCAAATGCAAATCTCCCTTGGGTCCAGGAACATTCAGATTGAGAGTTTTGCTTCAGGCCTGTTTTGAAGGGGACAAGTCCCACCAAGATGGAGGTTCTAGTACTGGCCTTGACTCCAGCAGCCCTGAACTATTTCTCTGTGCTCAGTGCAGGCAGAAGCTAGGCTGGATTCCACCTCCGTAGCGTTGCAGAGGACTGAGCTTTTAAGGGTGCCTGTCTGCCTTGGCACAGAGGACACTCACTGGGCCAGACTTTATGGAGAGCACAGAGAGAGGATCGTTTCAGCAAGCTTTTCCACTTGCAAGCTGAAGCAGGCAATGAATTTGTCTGCAGACGCAAAAAGCAAGGCAAACTAACCAACCAAATCACTCTGAGCATAGATCTAAGTCTTCTCTTTCTTGCACAGCTAAGAGGAACTGATCCAAACCCCACTGAAGTCAATGGAAAAACTCCCAGTGACATCAATACACCCAGAACACAGCCCAGTGACTTTTCAATGTAATCCCATGTGCAAAACAGTGAAAGCAAAGAAGAGACTCATTGCATGCTGAAAGCAGAAGGACATAGAAAGAGGCAGATGAAAAACTCAGCGTGTTTTTGGGCAGAGTCTACAAATTAAGTGATAGTGACATAGCTTTAAACCATTTGTACTAGGTTCATCTAAAAAGCATAAGCAGAATTAAGAGGAAGGGTTTATGTTGCTTTACCATTTCTCTCCATTAGAACTTCCCTGGCTAGTGCAGCTCTTCTGATGTCAAGACAATTTTACTGGGGTTTTACATCTGCTCAGAATCTGGGCCACTGTCTTCAGACATATTGCAAAGACCGTGGGCTGCCTTTACTCACAGCAACTGTAGTCCAAGGGATTAGCATCATGAGTCACCGCTCAGCTACCAAGAGCAGTTATATATGCTAAACCATCAAAATTATTACCACACCATTCCAGGAAGGCAGTTAAGCATATGTTTAGGTTCCATTAACTTAAAAGTTAAACATAAACTTAAGGGTTGTCCTTTTTGCGAATCACAGCCTAACTCTGTAGTGCTGTTCCGACAAAGTAGAAGTATTGTCTGCCTCTGTCCTCCTTTCCTACCTGCTCCATGGAGGTACTGTATACATAGATCTACACTCACTCTTAAGTAAATTAACACCACATCTCTACCTCTGTAGAAAGCAAAGTGAGCAGAGTTAAACACACATGGCAGACATCAGCTAAAAAGCCCCTAGTTTAGCTAAACCACTATTGACTTTAAGGCTACAGAGCTGAGCACAAAGGTTTCTCTTGTGAGAAGACTGAACAAAATTTTGTCCAAAACATTGAGGAAATCAGGTTGCCAGTGTTACTCACCTCACTGTCTTCTGCAGGAGGTGGGGGGGGCTCTTTGATGATCTAGAAGGATCAAAGAGAAACAGAATAGTAAATTCATACTTTGTTCTTTAGCGCAATTCAAATGTCAATTAAAAAAAAACAAATGAGAAAACAACAGGATATGCCACTGTGAACATCTCTGAACTTAGTTACAATACTGTATGATTACAGGGTGGCTATGTGTGCTGCTGGTGTCACAGTCATTGAGAGTAAGAGGGGAAACAGGAGGCGTCCCAAAGTCCTGCCACATAGACATTTCCTAATTACAGGTCCAGACTCATATTTCTCATTAGGTCACCCCTGCCCTATGTGAGGTAACAGCAAATTCAAAGTCATATATCCTTGATTCTCCAGCTTCCTAACCCCAGTAGGAGCCATAGTCAGTGCTGGCTCTAAGCAACAGATAGCAATCACTGTTTCACCTGAACAACCATGCTAAAATCAGCGTCTCCTTCTACTGGCCACTGCACACGTGTACAAATCCTGCCTTAAATAATTTACAGTCTGAACAAAGACTGGAAAGCGAAACCAGGGTGAACTAAAATGCCCTTGAGATGTTGCAAAGCAGTAATAAATCCCCAGCCTTTGTCTCCCAGGCCTGTACTTCATTCCAGAAGGCTGTGCCACCTCATGCTCTCACAAAAAATGCTTTTCACGTTATCAGGCTAATACAGTTCACTCTCATAAGCTTAAATAAATAAATAAATAAATACGCGCGCGCGCACACACACACACATTTGAGGCTCTCCCTGGGTTTCTAAAAAAGCAAGCAGGGTGAGGTTTTAGACTGATCCAGGATATTCTCCATAGAAACAATTTAAGTTTATGTGGGTGTGAGGCTATTATTTCATGCAAAAAGTTTGCATCTAGGGCTCAGCAGGCAGTTGGCTATTATCACAGCCCTCCACTCCAAGAGCAACAGAGAGCTTTCCAAAGAGAAAGCAGTTGCATACAGGCACGTCAAATATCTCTCCCTTACACACAATGGCTGCACAACAGCCATTGCAGTCAACAGATTGAATCCAGCCAGTCATGTCAATGCAATTGCTGCAGGGATTGATTTTCTCCAGTAGTTTTAAGTCCATCTGGATGAGGCAGCTCTTTCTTTATACACCAGGCCGTGAGTCAGATGCTGTCAGGGTGCTGAGTGCCTGTGGAGATAGCTCCAAATATCCTCAGCTCCTCTTATGACTGCGTGTATTAAGTGTAGAGGCTGCCTAGACATGGGGTACAGATGTGTAGGCTTAAAAATTACCCTTCAAAAGAAAAAAAAAATCACAGTCCCAAACAATAACATTTTGGCTGTTTAAATGCAGAAAGGGAAAACGACAATCACATTAAAGGCCCTGAAGATATAAATATTTACAACAATTCTTCTCACTCGTGTTTTTCCTTCTCTGATGAGCTCACTGTTTTTATTTTCCTCTGCAAATCCCGAGTCATGCAATGTGGCCATTAATGAAGAGCATGTGCCTCTGGCTAAGGAAGAGATCTTGGGCTGGATCAGTCCTTTGTTTGTATCTCAGCCTAGACCAATGATAGTTGTAGAGCTCTGCCACTACCTGTTCCTGGGCAGCAGGGCTTTTTTTTGGTGGCTTACAGTACGCCCTCAGGGAATGCCTGCTAAAGAATCTTCATGCTTTAGGAATCAACACTGAATCTTCATTTATATGCACAGAAGCACAAAGCACATGTGGAAGCATGAAATGACATTTGAGGAGCATGGTAGGTGCACCCACTGCCCTGCTCACAACATCACAGCAGAACTGTGCATCAGGCTGTGGCCGTAGAGCCACTGACCATGTTAGGGAGAAAGGAGGGATGATGCCCCAGAGGAGCTCAGGCTGACTAGCAGAGCTGGTGAACATCTCATACAGCATCCATCTCTCTCTCTCTCCCCTGCGATTCCTAGCTTGTTCTTGCAGCTCTGGGGGATACCAGCTCTTTCCCCGATGGAAAGCAAATGATGAAAAGTAGACGAAGAGTTGTCTGCATCAGAGTACTACTCTGTGGAAAGGAAGTAATGGGTATCAGCATGGTTTACTCAAAGTGCTGCTCCTTGGTTTAAGATGGAGACAGCATCATCTCTTACGCGTCTCTTGACACAATACTGACACAGTGTATACAAAGCACCAAAATACACAGAAGACTTTTCTAGCCACGTTTTCAGATACGTTTTGGTCAGTGTGAGGGGTGGCACTTGTCAACAGACCTCCTTTTGAACCATCCCCCTTAATCCAAACCCATTGGATGCTGAGAAACTTCAGATATCTGATCCAAAATATACCTACTGGAAGTGGCCTCATTCCCTCCTCTAACATTATTCTGGTGGAACATCATGGGTTTCAGTGGAGTTTCTCTCATTTGCATTGGCATGAAACATCAGGATGATCTGTCCAACATATTTGGTCCAGCTAAACATTCAAACACAACTTCTCAGCCAGTATCACTAGAAACTCTTGAGATTACAGACGAAATGAAGAGATGGCTGGTTTTCATACATTTGCATTCTTTCTCATAACATATGCATACACATACACGCAAACTGATTTCTATAAACAGATCAAGTTTTTTCTATCACAGTCCAAGGTGGGGGGTGTGGGGGAGATTCCTTCCATTTTTAAGTGCTACGTACTTCTAAGAGCCACTGGACACCCCATAAGTTGGCAGCACAGATTGATTAGTTTGGACAAGTCCAGAGATGGGGAGAGTTTCATCTTCTCTGCCTTTGAGCCTGTAGGAACTTTCAAAGTTCAAGCCTTAAAAAAAATCTATTTTCTGTCTTGCCACCCAGGTCTGGAAAGGCTTTAGATCTACAAACAGTACAAATCTTTTCTTTCTCCCTTTCGAATTCTTACGGTTACAGCTGTATATGCATGAGACCCTTATTCTGGGGTACCGAAGGCAGTGAAGCAAATGTGCCATCTCACACAAGTGAGCAAAGCAAGCATCAAGTGCGAATAACAAGGTCCCAGAGCTGAAAGGCAGTGCCTTACACCTGCTCATTTTGCACAAATAGAAACAATTACTCAAGTACCAGAAAGAAAATGCTATTAACAGGGAACCCAGTGAGGATACAGCCCACACTGGCCACCACGTTTTGTTCTGGGCTGCACCTCTCGCCTTCCCTCTGCCTCGCCAGATGACACACATGGACCTGCTGAACGCAATCAGCTGGGAGCATGCTTGGCCAAGCAAAATGCTTAGGCTAGTTTAGCTTGGCAAGACTGAAGTGTTTGTTCATGTGTGCTGCAATTGTTTTGATAACCCCAAGCCATTTCTGTGATTGCTTCTGCAACTGTATCTCCTGTCCCTGTGTTTCAAAGAAGAAAAATATGATAGTTCAGCAACCATATTTGCTTGCTAGGTGAGGAATACCTGAGGGTTTCTATATCATTGCCATGCTATAAAAACCTTACAATGAGGTCTTTTGTTTTCAAGTAGTAAAGGCCTGTGGGATGGAGAGGTGGCTAGTGGCTTTTCTTGGCAGAGGAAGGAACTTCGAGGGTAGTTGTCAGCTTTTCTACACACTTAGCTGTGAAAATTCAGGACAGTAAAGTAATTCTTTGCCTTTCTATCGCCCTTCCTCACAGATCTTCAACATGCATGTGATTGACAGAGGTCTCTGTTAGCTGACCCACCCTGATGTCACAGATGCATGGAGAAGCAGCTGTTTCTGATGAATAATCCAGTGTAAAAGCAGAAGAATGCTATTAGCCACCTCCTACAAGTTTAAAAGCATTGGAGAGGACTGGTTTTCTGTTGCCCTGAAATTTCTGTAGCCATTCAGGCATAAGAGAGCACGTGTTGAACCCAAATTTTGCATATTTCAGGAATGTGTCTAGGATGTTTTCCATCTTGGGAGACCAGAAAACTCCACCACTTTACAGTGTGAGAGCAAGCACATACTCAGTAACTGTCCCTGGAGTTTTATATGATAAATAGGGGTAATATGTTTCTTGTCAGTGAAGTGTATCTGCTTTAAGATGGAACAGAGCATCATTTAAAATGAAGGCTACACGAGAAAACAATACGAAATAAGAAATAAAGGACTTTGCCTCTAATCAGGACGTATAATTTGGGAAGGGAGCATGCAGTTCACTGAGCAGATTTTTTTGTCCTTATTTACCTCCACTGTTCTGGAAAATACAAAGTATGTATTTTTGCTATCCTAATAAGCAGGGGTGGGGGTTATAGCATTAATTATGACCCATCTGACTAATGTTTATTTTTTCCCCTTACATATTTATAGTTTTGACCTCCTCTTAAGTCCTGTGACAGAGGTTCATAGTTTAGTTATGAGTTGGATAAAGGAACAGTTCCTTTTTATTTGTTTCATATCTGCTGTGTCTTCTAAGTACTCATTAAATCCTTGGAGATTTGGTCTACACTTCAAAGTTCCTAATACAAGCAGGAGCCTGTCCCTATTTCTTCATCTGCAATACAATACATTCTTCTTCCTAGACATACTAGTAAAAGGTAAATGAAGTTCAATAGGAAAACTAACTCATCCTTTTAAGATAACCTCTCTTGTCAGCCTGGAAGCAGATCCAGGAATCTCAATTTTAACTCACTAAAACTAGAAGACAAGCCTGTTTCACACCTAAGACTTCAAGCTGATGTGCACAAACCACATTCAATACAGATCATAGCACATGTCAAAGTCATACACTTATGAAAGACATGACACCACGGAGGAAAAAAAAGCCCTCCGATTAAGTAACCCTTGTACAGTTTGCAACTGAATGGGGCGGACCTGTAGTTCTCCAGGGAATGCATGGAAAAAAATGCAGCATCTGCAAAGGTCATTCCTTTTCCTAGGCTATTTCATTTACACAGATAAACAAGGCTAGAATGAGTGGGGTTTGCTCTAAGTGTCTGATGCACTTTCTTTGAAAAAACTATATAAATTAAATTTATTTTCTGGACTAAAGAAAAACATCATAGCTACTTTCAGCTATATGCAGAAGCCCTTGCCCTCAGTCTCTGATTGCTAGTGAATTTTCTGGTTAAGTAAGACTATGTCCTAAAGATCTATTTCTCCTTAGCTGGGCTGAGCCAACTTTCTTCGGAAGAGGTGAGAGGTGGCCAGGGAAAAAAACAAAGGAAGAAGTCACTTTTATTGAGTTAATTATTTCCCATGTAGGACTGGGGCAAAGAACAACAGTGCCTCCTTTGCATTAAGTATCTGTTGTGGTCTGGTCAAGATTAATATAATTGGTCATTGGATCTGGCCTTAAGGAAATGCATTAGCAAGTAAAACGGTTTGGGAATCTGAAGTCTAGGTATATCATCTAAAGGCAAATGGCTACCTTCCTAATTTTCAGAGGGCAATGCTTAGCACTTTCCAAAACGGGAACTCCATGAAGATCTTTCAGTTTGGGCACCCCAGAACTGATGGACACTTTAGAGAATTTGGCTTTAACTTTTTGGTAATGACACATCACAGCAGCACATCAAAGCACCCTAGTTCAGTGCCTGGCACACACACTATTCTACCAGCCCATTGCTCTACCTGGACTGCTGTAGAGCTGATGGTATTAGCCCAGGCAAAATGCCTCTGCTATGCTATTTTCAGGATTCATGCTAGCCTGTTTAAAGGTGGCCAGTTATAGAGCATTATATCCATATCTGAACCATTCTGATCTGACTGACAGGAGGCTGAGAGGAGCAGTGAACTGCTGTGGGTACTCTGGATGATTAATAAGACTGTCTTTATCCTACTGCTCCCATTTGTGCACAGCCATGGCAAAGTCAGGTTCTATTATTTACACTAATTTAAACCTACAATAACAGTACTACCTCCAAATGTTTTGGATTGACTGTGCTATAAATAAACTCATTTGTGGCAGCATGCATGAATTCAGGACTTGAATGTAACACACGACATTAAGCTCCAATAAATTTAGTGAAACTACCACATTATACTATGTGAGCGCTTGCCTCAATAGCTCAGACCTGAACCAAAGGCAGGAACCGTGCGGTGCACAAGCAAATTCTGCCTGCACATTTGTGCCTCTTTCTCTTGGTTTGCCTCAATAATGTTTCAGATGATTCGTGATCCTGTGCCCCCTTCTCTCCAAAGCATCCTAACTGCAGAAAAACTGTCCCTCGTACACATGGGAGCAGGTGGGAATCAGAATACGTGGACCCTTGCAAGTAATCTCCATCAAGCCAACCTGCACCATGTAATTTTATGACTCTTCAGGGTTGCTGTAGTCTATGCATTTCCTCTCCTCCTCTTCATCCAGTTTAGCTATGATTTTCACGTGGGTTTAATATATATTTTCTGTATTTTCTCTATCCAGCTTTTTGTTTCCAAAACTTCTGGTCAGCTGCAGTACAGACTGAGAGCCAAACAAATTGCTGGGTTCTTCCATGCTTCCTTCCAGAAAACAGCTTTAAAGTTAAAACTGGTGTTAGATACTTAAATACCAACACCTCATTTATATGCCAGCCACACCTCTGTATTTAAAAAAGCTGCAGCATAAAAATGAGTAAGATGGTGTATATATTCTAAGTGGGCAATTAACACAGACCAGCTTCTCATGCCCTCCTGCCTCAGGCCACACTGTATGGATGCATAAGGGAGGCAAAGACTCATGTTTACTTCATAAAACTGTAAGGAGATGTGATGTATGAGCATGTGGGGAAATGCTTTGAGTCTCAGTCTCAGCTGCACCAGGGAGATATTCCCACTCATATCCTCCGCATTTTATCTCCTGGACTGCCCTAGCTAAGATTCAGCCCAAGGCTCGGGGCAGGCTGATTGTAGCCACCACTTCAGCTATGCCAGGGCTAATATTTCATGCAGATCCTGTTCAGGTGCAAAGCATGGCCCAGACACAACTCGCACAGCCTGCCAATTTTAAGTGTCTATGGGAGACACTTGCTCAGTGTGGTGCTGCATATTGGCACAGGAAAACTGTCCCAGCACAGATGAGCCTTCCAACTATTGTATTAATTATGCCTTCACTACACATCCAAAGCACTTTAACCAGTTCCATTTCCAAGTCAATTTAATAACATGCCTGCAAAATCCTCCTTAAGATGGTTTTGGAGGCTTGTTATCTATTTGGTTTACATCTATATTAAAATCTATTTGGTTTACATCAATATTAATACTAAGCCTTATGTTGGCCTCCTACCTGGAACAATTTTACCCTTGGACACCTAACTAGCCTCTTGCACACACAGTTACAACTATGATCGCACAGAATCCTTCAGGTTATGCTGTGTTCAGGAAAGAGGACGAATGGGAAGACAACAGCAGAATACCCACTAACATCAGCGAGGCCAGGATCTGGCATCTGCTGTTTTGCTGATATGTTCAACTGAGGAACAGTGGGGTTGTCCTGTTATAGATGTCTTGGTATTTGTCATCATTCTTCTAACGTGTACAGTGTTGGGGTTGTCAGCTTAGCAGAATTGCTCTTCTTTGTTTTCTGTTGTTGAATAAACATCCTTGAAACCTTCTGAAAGGTTAGCACCTGGCTCCCATGCTTTTGTAATATTCCCTCCACAGATATCAAGGGAAATTTTGCCTGTGCTAGTATCAGGCACAGCAAAGACCTAATTATTGTTCTGATCCACTAAGCAACAATTGCATCTACTGTAAACCAAGTGGTAAATTCCAGACTTCATCCCAGAATACTTCTGAGACCAATAAACTTGGATACACTTGGAAACAGCATTTCTTGATGGGTGCATGCCAAGGAGATAGTGGGTTCCAGATAAATCTCCAGAGTAAGTCTATTGACTTCAGTCCATTTACTCCAGGGACAAAGCTGGCTTGGTGTCTTTCCTGAAGAACTGCTGGATAATAATGATTCTGATTTAATTAAAAAGCATGCCAAGAGGAATTTCAGGGTTTAGAAATGTGCTTGTCACTCAAACAAATTTATAGTTGGTAAGAAAAAAGTTTTTTTGTGTTTTTTCTTCCCCCCCCCCGGACACATACACAATTATCTCTGAAATGTCCCTGGGCTTGAATCCACAGCAGTGTCTCTGGGCCTGTGGTTTGATTATTAGAGGTTATTGCTTGCCTGCCTCTCTTGTCTGTTGTGCAAGCCAGTTCCTCTGCCCTTAATTCACTCTGTTGCTTCTGACAACACTGCATTCCTTAACGTGCCATTACCAAACTAGTAAATAAGCACTGCTCTGCTCTCTTTCTCCCTACCCTAAGTCAAACAAGCTGGGTACTCCTCTGGATTTAACTTTATTTTTACAGAATCTTTAGGTAAGCAATACACAGTGAGGTATCTTAGCTGCTGATCTACTGCCAAACATACTGGACTGCCCTCCCAGAGAGATGGAAGAGGTTTCATACAGGCTCTTGAATTAAAATCTTTCCAGCAAGTAGAGAGATGTTTGACTTACATTTGGAAAATATCAGTGAGATAGTCCCCACTTGGAGACCTTGCTAAGAGGGAATGTGGGAGGTAAAGGAGGAGAAAGGGTGAGGAAAAGCTTTTATCTACAACAAATTTTTTAAGTACAGCATTTAAATCTGGAAAATATTAAGATTATAAAGTTTCATGTGGACAAGAGACTCCCTATCTCTGTTGCACTCGCCTTGCTTATCTGGACTGTATTTCTTACACTTTGAGAACACTGTTATACGACCATTATCCTCATATCATCCCACTGGAGCAGTACCATACTACCCTCTCAAGGCATAGCTCCATATTCTCTTTACTCCATGCCCTGCTGCTTTTATTTATGCCTTTTTCCTATCAGCTTCATCCTTCTCCTGTAACAGAACCTTAAAACGGCAGCATCACTTAGAGCCTTTCCTCTCTATCACCTCAATTCTCCACCACATCCCAGTGTAAACTTCTGTACATGGCACATCTCCATTGACTTCTATGCAGATGTGCCAACAAAGAAGTTGGCCCAGCTTCTCTTGGAATGTGCCATCTAGTTTAGTCAAATAACTCTGAGCAGCCTACCACGCTGCTAATCCTTTGTCCACTTCTAGAACTGATTTTTTTTATTATTCTGAAAAGCCCAAATAAATATTTTTTCCTTTCTGGTTTTCATGTCAGGACAGAGGTGCCAAACTACTGTGAAAAGCAGCGTTTTACCCCCTACCATTTCCAGCCAGAAATAGAAATAGACAACTAAGATTTTTCCTGCGAGATTTCCATCCTTGTTCTGGATAGAGAAATACATCTCACCACAAAGACTCATCCTCAAATGTGACTGCTCCTGCAGTTTGTGGCTCCAAAGCTCTCGGCACCAGATCGTAGGTTTAGTACAACATGGTGCAAATTTACAACGCTGGGTAAGTGATTTAAAATCAGGAATAATGATAGTGACCCAGAAACTGCAGCCAGTTTGGCCAGTCTTAAAAGAAGCATCTGAAACATTACATACAGCCAGCCACCAAAACCAGACTCCAATTTTGCTGACATTTATACATCCCTAATTCTTGCTCTATATTTGCAGCACAAACAAGACCCAAAGCAAGAGCAGAGTTTCACTGTATTGTACATTCCACAATAACCAGCCTTTGCCCTGATCTTCATTGGGAAAAGGCAGCCCTAGGGGATGACAAGCAGAGATGTACAGGGGTATGACAGGTCCTTGCAGACAAAGAGCAGGGTCATGTGTGAGAGAAAAGTTTGTCTCAAGTCCTGTGATTTCATTCTTGCCTGCCTTGACCTCTTCCTTCTCTCCCGTTTTCTCCTGATTTCTGTCTGCCTTTTTTAATTATTAACTCTGTGACTGTGCTTTTTAACTCCATAGAACATTTTGTGAAAAAGCATGGAGGAAAGATATTGCTCAGTGAAGCATAGTCATACTTCTACTGAAACTGTCATTTGGATGTTTCAAAGTGCTTTTCAGACATGGTGAGACAGGAAAAAAAGTTAGTCTTGCAAAAATTTGCACACTTAGAAATGTCTTTTCCTTGTACCTGAGGCAGAACAAGGACTCCTGCCAGGGTTCAGCATGCCTGCCCTTCTACAGGAGCCCTCCAGCACTGGGACACTGACACAGGAATTGGAAAATCCAGAAAAGCTATTCCTTCCTAAAAAGGCATGGCAACTAATACATTTCTGCAAACCACTTCCATATTGTGAACAATGAATAAGACTAAAAGGCTCCTGACACGGTCCATGTGTTAGCAACGTTGCTATTTCATGGGTATAATCCAAAGGTCAGGCAGATGAAATAGATGCACAAAACAGCGCCAGCAATGGAAGAAACGCCATCTTGTTCAGTGACCAGTCCTACACTCTTTGTTACTGGAAAACTTTGCCTCCTTCCCATTCATTTCTTACATTCAGGCAACACTGAATTACTGTTTTGTGCTAATGATTTCTGTCACTTACCACTGTGCAGCAAAGAGGCCAGAACCACCAGAGAAGGACCAATGCCAGCAAGAGGAAGAGGATCAACAAAGCAATAGCCAGGATGGTCCCATCTGACTAGAAGAGAAACACAGAGAGTGAGTGAGCACTACTAACACAAAACTCCCCTCTCCATGGTACCTCTCCTGTGCATCCTGTTTCCAGGCAAGTACATGTCCCAAAGGCCATTACCATACTCCATTTACTTTTCAGGCAAAATGCAATTTTCCTCCCTCCTCATACACCCAAATGTGGCACCCACCCTTCCCACCTCCTTGCAAAGAAGCTGAGACCTCTAGTTCACTTCCCAGAGAGTTACAGGTTTTGCCTCAATTTTCTGAACCTCACAATTATGTAAAACACTTATTTCACTTCAGATCAAAACTAATGTAATATTCCTCAGATTATTGTGAAGCCAGAAAAAAAGATTTAAAAAAGAGCTCACAACACAATGTTTCATTGCAGTTTAACCATTCTCCTTTCTTTGCAACTCTCTTCCCCTCTTGCAGTATAAACTTGAAAGCAATGTTAGAATTCAAGTTTACTCCAAACAGGAAACTTGAAGCAAGATTTCCATGGGCCCTTGACTGAGATCATCCTGCTCTTCTTAGCAGTGCTGAGCCAGGGTAGATCTGCCATGAGCTTTTCGAGAAGATTTGAATATACACACCATCACAACAATATACAGGGTTTTTCTACATCAGAAGTCATTAACTCTAGAAGACCCTTTCCTCTCTAACTGGGAATACTTCCCTCATTTAAAAAGGAATTTGCAATTCTCTGATATCAATTAACAATGCAAACTGCTGCACAAGCCAGGTCAATATAGCAATCAAAACCAAATGTGCATTATTTCTTGTTGCTTAGATTTAACCCAAACCAGATGTTCTTGGCTTCCTGACGCATGCCAACTTCCCTATACCACTCCTCTCTCCAATATCATCCTATTCTGAGATAAGCAAGCAGTCCTGGTTTAAGCTTGTTTGAGATGTTCTTGATGTAAAAGCCAGACATTTTAAAAACCCCACCCAAGTGTCAAGATCACAATGCCAGATTAATGACACGTTCAAGAGCAGACTGACCTGTAGGATAGGAAAACTGGGTGCCTGCTTAAGTCACTGTAATTCAATGGCTGTATGATCTCCCATCATACCATAATGGGAAGAGTAATGGAAGAAACAATCAGGTTGAGAACAGTTTCCAAACTCTTTTCTGGTGTAGAAGGAATTTCTGGAGAACTTGGATCAAGACAACCTGATCTTTGACACTTGTAAACAAAAGAGAGGTAGTCCACACAGGAGAATAATTCACCCAAGACATCTCTGGGAATGGACCTTGGACCCCAACACAAAATAAAAGCTCATTTGAGAAGACAGAGCTGTACATTTGGTGCTGTTCCTCTAGACAGGCAGCATATAGTCACATCCATAATCTGCAAAATGGAACCTGCTGATATTCAATGCTTTAGAAAATGTGATCCTGACTCTCTGCTGTCATGAAATTGTAGAAGAAATAGGGCTTTTTATGTCTAATTGTTGTCTGCCCCTTTTGCCCCTATATTGTAACAAATATTTTGTCATTAAGAATATTCTAAAATCAATTTGCAAAAATGTGAAACAAATTAAGGTGGCCTTTTAACTGTTTTGTTCTGGGGATTGTTTGTTTGTTTTTAAAAACAGAATTTATTTTTACCTCCCCCCCCCCAAGACTGTAAAGAACAATTTACATTACCCTAACACATCTGTTTCTCTGCAAGGCAGCTGATGTGGCCAGCTGGTATTCTGTGTATCACAGCAGCAAAACAGTCCAGAGGACATAGAAGGGTTTGATTTGCCAAATCTTACATTTCTCACTCAGGTAATGCCTCTCGCTAAAGTCAGCATTGCCTGGCAAGTCTGCAGGAATAAGCCCTCTTCAGATATCAAAACCAGACACCCCTGCTCCATCCCGTGTCCCCCTCCCCCCCAAATTCTTGCTAGATTAATTCATTTTCTTATATTTTAACAAACATAAAAAAATTCCAGACAAATATGAACTGAATTTTCTGGGCTCAGCCATAGCTACAAAGTGTCAAACCGAGACCCTTAATCAGGAACCACAAATCCTATCTTCATCTACTCTGCCTGTGCTGTCACTGCTGTAAACGAGGTTTTGAAGAAACCCTAGCAAGTCAGACCAGGACAAAGAATATATACACAATAAATCCTACTATAATCATCCAAAGTGGCCTGAAGTCTGTTTTTTGGTTTTATCTTTATTTTGTCAGTTTCCGCTAGAATTTAGCTAACATTCTGTGCAATATCTACAGTTTTATACAGCTAGAACTATGCTTAGATAGAAACTGCTACTTATCCAAGCTGAATAATAAACAAGAAGGAAAATATGCCTGCTGAAATAGTTTGCAAAAGTTCCACTGACATTTTGAAATCTTCCTGCCAGTCTTAGAGCTGGTTAAAAAGGGCTGAAGCATTTGAAATGTCTGTTTTCATTCCATTATTTTTTTAATCAAAATTTGGAAGAACAATACAAATGCTCATGGAAACACTGAACCATGGAATAATTCAATGAGCTGTGTTTAATACTTACTGAATAAAGGCTATCAACTGAAACCAAAAAAACAACATTCATTTTAAAGACAAAAAAAGGAGAATTTTAACACTAAACTAGTCAATTTTCCATTAAAAATATCCATGGAGACAAAGTGTGGCTAACCCCTAAATACACACAGTCATCTGAAATCAGTAGTGCTTTCCCATAGGGATTCATCTTGACTACTTACACTGAAATAAAACTGTGGTGCTCGTATCCATAGTGAGATCAACAGCCTAAAACTCCACTACACCTGACTGACTGAAAAAAGCCAGACAGCTAAGGTACTCGTCAGAGCTTCTGTCAAATGCTAAGTGTAAAACATTGGCAACTTGCTTCTTGACAGCTGTTGAAGACCTAGACGATGCCTGGAGTCATTGTTTTGAAATGCCTTACTATTACATCAAGAAACAGTCACATGAAAAAGAGCAGGGTCTTTAAATGACCTTTCAAGGTGCTACACATTCAACATGTTAAAACTACCATGTAGACTTTGAAACAAATAAGCTGGTAGAGAAAGGAAGGCAGCTGTGCCTTGAAGCCTCCTTTTCCCTGCCAGAGTCCAACAAGGCCAAGAAAATATACAAGTATTGCTGGCAGTTGAAGTACTGGAATGGAAAACAACCTCTGGAAGATACTGTAAAATATAAAGATATCAAGAAATCTGAAACAGGACAGATTAGAGGCATGTCCTCATACATAGGGGGGTGGAGGGGTGTGTGTGCATACACACACACACACACATATATGCTTTCACTCAGAAGTTATTGTAGAACTGTTATGGACTGTGAGAAGTCAGATTGTGACTGGGGGAATCCTCTTGTCACAAAATTGAAACCTCTTGGACTGTAGATACTCCCAGAGAGAAGAGGGGAGCGATGGCAGAGTCTGATCCAGTAAACAGCATGGGCTATTTCCTTAAATCTACCCAGAAACATTCAGATACGTGCTGTCCTACAAAGGACCACACTCCTCTAAGGCATGCATGCAATCTCTGGGAGAATCCTATCTAACAAAAAGGTTAGCGTAAACCAGGTGCAGGCACATTCCTTTAACAGCCAGGGAACAGGGATGACCACTCCAGTGATGGTCATGCCACAGAGGAAATGACTCATCCTCCAGAGTTCTTTTGCTATTGCCTGCTGAGATTGCTGCCTAAGACCAGGTTCCTAGAATTTTGCCCCGGGAAGCACGTAAACAATCATGCAGAGCGACAAAGCCAAGACAGGATCTGTGATTTTAAGCCCCCCTATTTTGTCTTAGGCATCCTCGAGGCTTCTAATATAGAAACAAACATAAATTGATTTATAAAGAAACATAAATAAGTTCATTGGCATTTCAATGGAACAATGGCTTATTTCTGAGGGTTTTAAAAAAAAAAATGCTACTATGCACCAGATGGGCATTTTTTGTTGTGTTTGGTTTTGGTTTGGTTTGGTTTTTCCAATCTTCTTATTTTTGTTTAAGATTTTATTTCCTAGTTTCTCACTTTACTGCACTGGCGTTTGCAACATACATTAGCTCTTCCAGAAAGGTAACCTGGAATAACAACCCCAAAGTGCACGGACCCTCAAAAGCTTTGACTACTGACATTCAGGAATGATTAATGAAGTACTAGGTGCATCTAACAAATGCACTCATGTACTGTGGCTGACGAATTAATGCACTGATGATTAATAGGGAGAGGGAAGTGGGTAGCATGCATGCTTGTTACCACAGCAGTAAATGGATTTAACTTTAAGCATGTGTTTAAATGTGCTGACTTCATGCTGTGCCTAAGAGGGATGGACTTCTGTTAAATACATGCATCAAGCGCTTGGCTTTAGTAGGCCTTGAAGGCTGGGCTCAGTAAAAGGATTTAGTCTGAGCTCCTACAGACTTCACTGGAAAGTAAGAAGCCTAAATACTCTGTTTAATCTGGTTCTGCACTCACTACTCCAGCAAACGAAAGCGATGCACCCTATCAGCTAGCTGCTCTCAGGACTACAGGTAGTCTATCAGTCCCCTGTGTTGTGCAGAAGAGCTTGTGGGAGACTTTCCAGCTGTTAACTGCAGCAGAGGGCCTAAGGCTGGCATGCAGCCCCATGATGTCACCTCCACGGCAGGCTGGAAGGCTGCTGACATTACTGTGTCAGGGCTAGGAGTGCAGAACCATCTGCACTGCTACCAAGAACTGGGAACAGCAGTGCGAAGACAGCCATATAACCAAGTCTCACTTCAGAGTGACTCTATAGTAATAACAACTTAAATAACACTTATCACTGCTAAACCTTAGGTGCTTTACAAAGAGGAGAAACATGGTTAATGCCATTCCAGAGACAGGGAAGATGTGAATGGCTCCTGTATCCCAGTCCTTTCTTACATTTGCCAAGCAGGCAAAGAGCAATAACATGCTGAAAGACTTCAGAGATATTAGTAAAAAGAATGAAGTGCTTTTAAAAGCTTTATGAAATTCTTGAGTACAGGTTTGAATGAGCATCCAAAAATCAGACAGACGTTTTTTCCCTGGAGAGAAAGGAGAAACAGTTTTAATGCTCTTTATTCAATATGGGTGGGGAAGACAAAGGATGACCCTGCCTTTTCACACCAGAGAGACTCAGGCAGCTTTTATTGTGAAGGAAACACTCTCTATTTCTGCCCAACGCTCCTGAGGACTCTCCCATCACAGCAACAGAAACTGATGTCTATCATTTATTTTATCACACACAGGAACTTTTTTTAATATAACAGAAACAATCTGGCCTAATTTCTAAAAGGAAATGAAAACTCACTGAATGCACTGTTCTGCAATACTAGTCTCTGATCGGCATCTATGTGAGGCTGCTGGAGTGGGAGCCAAGCTCAGCAGGGGATGCGAGCAAGGAACACCTGTTCTGGGTCACCCAGTAGAGGTGTTCTCAGCTCCTTTTTTCCAAGTATACTGTGCTGTGAAATGAGACGCACCTCTGGCAATGATCTGTTTCCCTCCTCTCCTTCCAGTGCTGAAAGGAGATGAGAGCCTGCTTACAAAAGAATTTTCCAGCATCCTATGTTATTTGCTTTACAGGCCATCATAAACACCAGTGAAGCTTCACTCCACCATATGGTGTATAAACCCAGAGCAAGAGACAACCCTTGTCCTGAAGAGTTCACACTCCAAACAGAGCAGGCAAACACATGGAAAAAAGGAGGAGTAATCATTACTCCTTCTGTTACAAGGAAAAAAATCTTTGGTCAGGGAAAACAACTCTCTAATCCTTGATTGCTGTGTTTATGCTTACAAAAACAAGCTGTGCTTTTCCTTCAGAAGAAATACTTAAAAGTTTCCAGCTAAACAGAAGTGTTCGCAAGGCTTCTGAAAGGCAGATATGGCAGAAGTGATGGTAGAATTCAAGTTTGTCCAGTCCCAGGCTAGTGTAGTGCCTCACCCATAAGGCATTGCATCTGGGACCCTGCATTAAATACAGTAGGGTCTGGTGGGATAGTTTATGAAGAAACACATGGCAAAACCCTACAGTCTGATGAGCTTTCCCTCTTCAGTTGCATATAGTTTACATCAGTATTGGGATTCAGTAGTCTTCAGATGATAGGTGCCTCCCCATTCAGAGGTGTTGAGGTCCAAAGGCCTTTACCCACCTCTTTGGTTTTCCAGCTTCCTCAGACATCCCATCGGGTTTGGTAAAATGCTCCAAATTCTTTTACTGTTTCTGATACAAAGCTCCTGACCTCTGAATTTCACTGCCAAGAGACCTATTCTGAACCAAAGGCTAAAAATAGTGGTAAGACTTCATGCCATTGCACATCTGCTCAGGTCTCTCACTAGTCATGCCATTACCTGTCAATCATCAAACTTAAGGTGTCACAATTTTAACAGCCTCACTGCAGAAAGCAGCACAGATCAAAGGAAGCAGGGCCTCTTAGCTGCAAGCCTTCAAGCACACTAACTACAGATAAGCATCTTAATAATTACACCCTACAGCTACAGGCAGAGATCATAGCATCTTGTCAGGCCTCAAGTTTTGTCCTGGATGTGAGTGTGTGACCCTTGGCTTTGTGGCTGGGACATCACAGGCCTGAAATCAGCTAGCACAAAGGCAGAGGCCTCTTGAGCACTTTTTTTAGGTTCAATCTGCACACACACTTGCACTGAAATAATGCCAGCAGCTTGAGTGCTCCCCCCCCGACAGTACATGTTTGGTTGTCGATGTTTCTGTTTAGATCGAGGAAGTACAAGGAGCTCCTATTCTGAAACAGCCATCTCTTGTCCGCCAACACTTGTAGCTAAACAACAAAACCTTTGAGGTGAAACCTAAGCAGTTATTTTGGTTTCCATTTGTGCCTGAAGGCAGTCCTTAACAAGTATCATCTTAAATCCATTTCAGGAGGTGAATAGCAACTGGAATAATAGCAGACAAAATTCTGTGGAATTAGATTTTGTCATAACAGCAACCATTTATGGTTTGACTTGAGTTTACTTCTTTGTGAGGGAGCAAAGGAAGGAAAACGGCATGCTACAGCTCTGGAATGTCTTGACTCTGTTCATGTCTATGAGATTTGTAGCATTTAAGCAGCACTTAAAAAAAAAATAAATCTCAGGAGCACCTTCCTTGAGCTAACACTCATGTATCCCCCACAAGCTGAACAGGAGAATTTCCTCACAGGCCATTACAGCATGCCAGCATGACCTGAACCCACACAACAAGACGTGTTTGGGATAAGTTTCCTTCTGAAACTCAGTTTAAATTGAAATCACATTTTCAACGGAAAAACATTTCAATAAAACAAAACATTTTGTTTCAAAGTGTTCTGTTTCAACTTAATGTTAAATGGGATTTCACTATTAGAGGTGTACATGCGTGCAGAGATTATAGCACATATTTTCTAGTTAATTTCAGCACTGTCACAGGAAAAAAGTCCGCATATCCACAAGTTATTTTGATGTTCCCAAATTAAATCTTTTCAAAACTTCCATTCTGTGATTCTGCTCCCACCTCCAATTTATTGGTCTCTTTTGTGAATCCCTACTTTCCAAACCATAGAAACATGCTGTTTGTAATATGCCTACCACGCTTAAGGGTATTATAAAACAGCCCACGTAGCAATATTAGAGTGAAATAATCTCTGCACATTTAACTCTAAGGGTGACCTGTGTTAGCAAAAACATTCACTGCCTATTATACTTGCAGCATAAAGCATTTAAGAGCAATTTCTTTTAGAAACAAACCTGAAATCATATGCCCTGGAATTCCCACAGAGCAATACCTCAACTAATAATATACAGGTCAAGGGCCTAGAAAAGTGCTCATTAAATTTACTCTGCAGTTTCATAAAGCCTCTATTGATACAATAGTGAATGCACTTTAATTGCCTGCAGAGTTAGAAACACTGGTAACTAGCAGAGCCTTAATTGTGCAGCCCAGAACAAAGTTGCAATTGAAAAAACCCTCCTTTAGCAGTGAACTACATTCCCTTTAAATAAAAAAAAAAAAACCACCTTCAGTGAAGGGCATCATTAGTTTTTACTACAAACTTGTAGTGCTTTCTTGATTTTCTAACTTTTTCTTTCTCCATATTTAAAGATCAAATCCACCCACTGTTGTTTAACTCAAAGGTGCAAATTCCTTCAGTTTCAAATAGCCACAGGAAGAAAACCAGGATACCCAGATGTAATAAAGCTGTGCCAGTACCCACATCCTTTTGTCAAATGCAAAGCCTGTCGAGGTTAAGAGGCCAAATTCTCCTTTTTAGCAGACTTCAATGGCTCCTGAACCCTTGCAACCGGAAGTGTGAGACCAGAGGGACTATTTCCTTCCAGAATGGTAGGCCTGTTCCCCACCTGTCACCTCACCAATCATCCCAAGCCATTTATCAATGGTTGCCACCAAGGTAACTGCTTCATTACAAGATAACCAGTTCTCTGATCTGCCTATGCAAGACTTTCTCTTTCCCCAAGTTGCTGTCAGGTGCAATAAGCCATTGCATCCATTCACTTCCACATTTACCATTTCAAGAAGCCCCTTTCCACAGCCAAGGACTGGCTTGGCCCAACTGCTGGCCAGCAGCTCTCCTCTGGTTTCCAAAATCTGGAATGGCTAACTGCCTGGCAGTGTGCTTAACCACCTTGAGATCTTCCCAGCCAAGAGTGGGTTTGGAGCACCAGCATCTCAGGTGAGGAGGGCCTGGTATCTACGAGCACTGGATAGGACCTTAGTTTACAAGGGTAAGCCTGGTTTAAGCACTGCATATGCCTCCCAAATGCAGTTGCTTCCCCAAACTGCCCTGACCCAACATGTCCCCTTTCAGCTGAAAGACACTCCTTTTTATAAGCATAACTCCCCTAGCCCTGAAGGAACAGGGCATAACGCGGGAAGACATCCATTACGAACTAGATACACATGGCAAATAAAAATGAGTTTCAATCAATGCTAATCTAAGGCAAGTCTAACACCCTGCCACAGAAATGTTCTCCCAGGCCACGTGTGGGGACGTCCATTGTCTTGCCTTCTTGCAAAAAAGCATCACATGTTTCTCGCTAGGTGACATAAGGCGTATATGAATATCAGCTAGTGATGCTCCTTGCTCTTCCAGTCAAGAGCTGCCCAGGAAGACCTGTTTTACGCTGTCACTGCAGCCCTGCAGTTTTCACCTCCCTTCCAGTTTTGAGACTGAGAGTTACTAGTGCAAGAGGTCATTAGTGTTTTTTCCTCTTCTGGGAGCATTTTAGAAAACGAACAAAGACTTATTTTAATTCCCATCCTGGCTTCCCTCCGAGATACTCTTTTTGCACTGAAGAACTTGGCAGCAGCCCTCCAGTCAACAGAGTAGGACTGACTTCCTGCCTCTAAACTCTGCCTTATAAATTATTTCCTCTATTGTATATTCCCTTTCCTGACAATGCTTGGTGTGCAACCTGCTCTGTGCACATCTGCATGCATACATGTTCATAAAGCAGCATTTAATACTTTCTCCCTCTTTCAGTTCTTCAAAGTCCTAACATGGGAACAGGAGTAAATCCCTTTTTAAGAGCTTCCCAACTCCACCAGCCATTACTTGCTAATTCTTCTTCAAGCAGTGGGAAAACCACTGCAGCATACACTCCCCAGGCATTAACAGGTGCAAATGAAAGCAATGCACACTGTGTTCATACCACTAAAGCCTAATGTGAGACAACTTCACATAGGAAATTGGTGGTATGCTGAGACTAATAGCTGAAGAAGAAATAAATTTTTTTTTTTAATTTTTTTTTTTAGTCTTAGCACTAGTGGAAGCTGAGGATGCTCAGTTCCCATTGCATTTGTGGTCCTATGCCCTATATTATTGGTGTTACAAGATGAGGTTTTTACGTTTAGCAGAGAGTAAACTATAGTTCTTGGTGCCTCCAACTACTAAAGGTCCACTGATGTCAGCAATAGAATGAAACTACTTTTAAACTCTCATCATTAATTATCTGCCACCCAATTAAGATATTCTGGTCAGTCAGATAAAAAGTAGAAAGTGTGCAACCACACGATAACACCTGTAGCAATGTAAGTTGTCAACTTCCAGATTGGGACTGGAGATACATTAATCTTTATTTTCTGCCTTAATGCCTCTTTTGTAAATAGAGGCACATTAAAAAATTCTAGTATCAAAAGCTAAAGAGAGGAAACTGATCATGGCAACAGGAATTTAGTCTTTCATGCTATGTTAAAACATACTGTTCCCTTACTGTAAAGTCACGCCTAAATGTGTCCAATTGTTTTTGAAGTCCTTATTGTAATCACCGACAGCTTTATTCAGTTACTGCGTACTTTTGGCCTCTGCTAGCATACTGCACAGAGACCTCTGCAATGGAGAACAAAGGCACCTCATTTACCTGCAGAGCAGACAGCCCAGCCCGCCCTGAGAGATGATGTCTTTCTGAGGCACTGGAAAGCTCAGAGCGCTTGGCTGACAGCAAGAGCATTGTAACAATTTAAGTGAATAGCCTTGCTGCAAGAAGTTGAACAGAAGCAATTTGGGGGTAGGATATGCCTTTGTGTTCTGTGGTTACACAGCACCTAGAGCAAGTCAGTCCGTAATTGTGACTACAGTACAAAGGCCAAGCAAGAAAGAATATCAGCAGAAAGTGGGGGTGTATGTGTCTTGTCCCCAGAAGGGGCCTTTGTCTAATTTGAGTCAGGCAACAGAGACAGATAGTGACAAGTTCTGATAATTAAACATTATTTATAAACAGAATACCTCCTTGACACTCAGAACTGGAGGACCCAGCTGCTAAACAGCTGCGCAGGACACATCCACATCTTTAGCCTACTAAAGAATGCTTTCAAGAGTAGCCTCCTCCTGAAATCTCAAGTCCAAGCAGTCACAACTGATTCCAAGGGCTGGAAGGAAGAAGGGTTTTAAATCCACATTGGATTCTATAGAGGAGAGATTACCTTGTCCAAAAGAACACAGAGGAACAAGCCCAGCTTCTCTCAGGGCCAGTGCGATGTCACAGCCTTAAGAACATTCCTTTAGAAGCAATGCCCTGTCCCTAGGTGTGCCTGGCCTTTGCAGGCTTCAATATTCAGGGCTGCCATTTAGCACCTTCTGCAGCAGCAGAGGTCACCTGGATGTCCCTGCATGGTTTTGCTCTCTTTTGCTTAGGTAATGCAGTAACAACACAGACTCAGTGCTCTCTGTATGGAAGGGGGGATTCCTTCCCCCCACAGGGGAACATTCAAATGAAAGAAAAACATTATTTAAAAGGTACAGATATTGAAAAGCCAACTTCAGAGAAATAAATTAGTAACTCTCCAAGACAAGCAAGCTAAGAGACAAATTCATCAAATACTTCCAGCCAGCTGAGCTTTGTCATACTGGAGATGCTGGCACCTTATCCCCCAGCTAAGCATATAAACAGCATGCTGTCTCCAAACCTTAAGAGCACTCATTCCAGCCATTCCCCTGTTCTGTTGGGGTAGCTGCCAGTGGTCACATAGCCCAGGCCACATAACACCCTAAATTACACTCAGGACAGCCCTGTCTTAGTTAACTGGGTAATACGTAAATTAGTGGGGAGCAGGATTAAACTTCTGTCTGCAGCCCCTGATTTACACAGTGTTACCCTCTTGCTTCTGAAATAAACCCAGCCGCTGTTAGCAGCTTTACCAGAAGCCAGCCACTAATCCTCAGTCTGGGGTGTGCAGTCAGCAAAACTTTCGAATAAAAAATAGTATTAGCCATCCACAGAGAGGGCACAAGCAAGCTTGAAATTTACATGCAGTATCATTCTGCCCTAAGCTAGAGGGTCTCATCTGCATTCCATAATTTAATAAAACAAATGCTTTGCCCAACCAAACTCCTCCTGCGTCTGGCCCATTTTTGACTGATAAATGGAAATCACTGTATTCTTCCAACAAGCAAAACTCCTTTTTGTCCTCATTGCTCCTTACTGACACATGGGCCCCTGCCTACTGAGCCCAGCTCCCCAAGGGTGCTGCAGGCACCCTGCAAAGGTGAGCAGGACACAGCCTTCCCAGTTTCCTCCCCCCTGAAGTACATACCATCTCTTGCCCTGCACCACCGGGGGATCTGTGAGAATGTATGCTGCAGCCCCTAACCACCTGTGGAGACATGATTAAATGGGGTAGGCTTGGCCTTATGGTTTCATGGGTGCAATACCCCTGGTCTCTCTCCAGCATGCTGTTATTTTCCATCCCTGACAGACACATATATGCTCTGACACTTTTATCATCTTGAGGGCACCTGGCATTGTCCAGCTAGGTTTCCCATTAGTCTTTAGAGCCACCAAACCAGCAGAAAAGCCAACATGGTAGCAAAACACAACAAAAGCACTATTCCTGAGAAACTAACAAAAGGGTGGGAGAGGGAGTTGCATTCACCAAAACAAACAAAAACATCCTCCTCTGCTAACCTGGTTCTCTATTTTTTATTTCTTTCACTCTTCTTTGAGGTAAAGACTGCACTCTGAAAACTGAGCAGTCCCATGCAATTCCAGTCAATACTTTTTACCATGTCCAGAAAATGACAACTCCACCTTTAACTAAAGGCCTCTGCATGGGATTGGGGAATCGAGCTTTGTTCTGACTGATACTTCCTTATGCAGCAGATAGAAGATGGACCTTGCATTTGGACTTTCATTTGTTGGCTAACATGCCTGAGCAAATTCCAGACTGATACTTACCACAAGGGATTTAAAAGGGCCTCCTGTGTGTAATTGACTATCTTGCCTCTAAAAACTCATATTGAAAATACCAAGGAAGAAAAACAAAATAAAATCCCCAAAGACCTCCCCTGGACTGTTTCATACCTCACGCTTGAAAAGAACTGCGCCAACCTAGAATTTTGATTCTTTTTTAAATGGAGATTTTGCTCCACCTGATCCAGCCGAGATCACTTTTATGTGACTGCAAGCCTTCCCAAAATGTGCTTTAAAATGGAAAAGCTGAAAGATCCCCTGCAACAAAAGCATCTTTACAAGTCTCTCCCACACGTTCTTCTGGGTTTTTTTGTGAAATGAAAAAATCAATTACTTTTTGATAGAGAGGAAAGAATTGCAGTAAGTACCAGGAAAGCCTGGAGACTCACTTTAAAAAACAAAATTTAAGCACTTCTGGCAATTTTACTTTGGGAACCTAAACCAGCAATTCCTTGAGTCCCATGGAAAAGGAGGTTTAAGAGCATATACAGTCACACCTGTGCTCTGATATTGGAAAGCACAAACAATCGAGCAAAAGGCAGAAAACAACAGAACCTATGCAGTTTAATTTCTGAGACCCCTTGCACTTTTTCTGGGGCTGCAAACCTTGAAGCCTGCCACCTTTCAGGAAGCTGAAAGCTAGGGAAAACAGAAGTCCCTCAAAGCACAACAGACCACTTGCAGTCCAGGACGTGGATTCCAAAGTGCCCAGTTTTCAAAGCATAGGTAGAAGCTCTGAGGCTGTTTTAGCTGTACATGTGACTCCTTTAAACAAAACAAAAACCCCAAAACCCCAGCCAGCGTTCAAACAGTGAGGTCTAATTTGGTGTTGATAGATTTGACAAGTAGTATCACTTAATGCTGAAAAGTGAGATGTATTTAAGTGTGTCTCAGACTAAGGACGAGATGAAATCAGCAGTTACGTATGTCTTCATTTCTAACCTTCCCTCATTTTCTCCCCCTTGAAATGCTGTAGCAGATTTTACACCTCCAGGGGAAAAAATGAGTATAATTACCACAGTTAAGCAATATGGGCTCAAGCAAAAAGCTCTGCCTATTCCCAGAGGGAGTCAGTTTATACCAGAGACATATGCATTATGGCATTCAGAGACATAAAACAGTGACATTTCCTACAGGGGACAAGCGCACAGAACACTTTCTGCCACGCATTCAGTATTTGAATATGAAGGCAGCATAGTCTGTGAAAAGCACTTTTAACTGGCAACCTCACAAAAATTACAGCACTGGGCAAGACAAAAAATCCCAGTATCCCATTTTCAGCAGCTGGCACTCAGTGTTAGAAAACACAATGTGAGCACAGGAGTACTAAGCACTCTTCCCTCCCTGCTTCTGGCAGTCGCAGGAGTCAAGTCTTGCTGAGTTACAGCACTGAAGCTGTGATGCACTTCTAGAAAAGGCAAAGGTTTTGATCCCTTGTTTCTTCCCCAAAAGTGACCTATTTAAGGTGAAAAGTGTTTTCTTTCTTCTAGAGTTTTCACTGCTCGATAAAACTGACATGTATTTAGCTGCCTCATTCCTAGGAGTCTTTAGATATTAAATAAAGATTGGGACCTACGCTAGTAGAAAATAGCTTTGCTCTATTAACCTATGAGAAACTGAACGAGTATCCCTAGCATGAAAACCTACAGTAAAATTTTTGCTAGCTAGGGTGATAAAAAAAGCTTATTAGATAGTTCAATGTCTAGGCTCTATCTGTCCTGATCTTCAAATACCTATATTCATAACGTAGGAGTCAAAGTCTGACTGACTTTTGTGACTGTTCATTTTTGGCCTTTTCTTGCTGGGTATGTAGCTATCTGCTTCAGCTATGCTCCTAATTGAGTTTTCCCCCCTGGACTGCCTCCAGATTGTCCTTGAAAACTGATAGTTCATAGAACAGGACAGGTATTGTTTATAGGGAACACGGGATATTTGCGGATTATTTACATGTTGCATAGGAAGGTTTTGTTACGGAGCTACATAAGAAAATAAAGAAATGGTAAAGCTTCTCAGGCTGTCAAGCCCCTTGCTTTG
Organism: Haliaeetus leucocephalus; assembly: GCF_000737465.1. Classification (NCBI taxonomy): domain Eukaryota; kingdom Metazoa; phylum Chordata; class Aves; order Accipitriformes; family Accipitridae; genus Haliaeetus; species Haliaeetus leucocephalus. Next base: position 15,383,397 of record NW_010972598.1, on the reverse strand, counting down.
TTCCTTCTCCCATTAAATAGCCATTTCTGGAGAGCAATGAGTTTTGTGTTTAAGGCACTCGCATCAAAGCAAGTGTGGGGCTGCCATGTTAAGTCACTGCCGATTGCCATCGGGGAAGCTTTTTGAAGATGACACTCCAGACCTCTTTCCAAACCTGATCATTTCTGAAATACAGCACAGAGAGGAAACGGAAAGCACTGATTTCTACTTTGCACATAGGGAAGAAAACCTCTTTTTTTTTTTCCCCTGTTTGTTACCATCACTTCATTCCACAGCTTTCTGACTGTCTCAATTTGGCTGCAGGTCTTCAAACAGACCTAACTTTCAGGTCTGAAGTCAATTAAACAAATCATTTGGTGCACATTTTGTATAGGGCTATTTCCAGGACTGGAGCCCTTGTAACCTTAATTAAAGAGGGGACTGTAGTCTCGGTAAACAGTTTCATCTTTAAAAAGAACTTGGAAAAACAAACCCCACTACTACAAAGAAAAAACGCCTGTTTACCCAGAAGTAACTTCTTCGATTAGTGAAGCCTGCGATATAATTTTCAAAGCAGCCACTGAATGTCACTGCATCTAGGTTTGGATGTAGGATCTGGGTTTGAATTCTGGCTGCTTAGCTGCACTGCAAATCCATTTTCCCAGTCTGGAGGCATCATAGTAGTAGGCGCTGCCGTGAAGTGTAAGTATTTTTGAAAGTTTCCTTACAGCTATTAAAACAAAAGAAAAGGAACAGGTATTTCATCTCTTATAACCTAGAAATAATAATTCTATCACCAGAAGAAAGCATATCAGGAAGGAATAATTTTTCTCTAAGAATTCTTTCCCAGGTCTTGCCTCCTGTGAACAAAACATAGGAAAATATTCCTGTAATTTGCCGACAACATGCAAACACATTTTTGCCAGTGAGCAAAGAGAACTTGAACCAAAAAATTAACTAATAAAATAAATTCCCTTCTTTTAAGGCATAAGGAAGTCTTTGTAAGTTTTGGAATATAACCTCTCATGTAAGCTCCGAAAACCGTCTCTCCATACAATCCTGTCCTTATTGAACGAGTATCAAGATCAAGTGACACAAAAGACTTCTCATCATGTGCATCAGACTTTGTGGACCACAGAAGACTGCCGGTAATCCCATGTTATACAACTTCACCTTTCACTTACTCTGTAGGGGAACATGATGTACCTTTACTAGATAGGGAGAAAAGCAGGCCATGGACAGATTTTCAAGTCTTTCTGGTGAGACTACCAGAAAGATTTTGGCTTCCCCAAAAAATAGTTTACTAAGTCAGTACACGGGAAAAGTAAAGCAGCACCTCAACCATTCCCTGTACAGAAGATAGGTCTTCCCATAGATGAATACAGCTGAATACACTGAAGCATGAAGAACTGCTCTGAACTCAAAGTTAATTCCTCCACTACCTCCTTCAGTGCAAGTCATTTCATGCTCTATTCCCAACAACCCTGACTTAGAAGAAGCAGCATCTTCAGCAATACCATGAATTATAAATGGCTTCGTTGTCCTTTGCCCGATTCCACCAGAGACTGAGTGCAGCAACTCACTACTGGCAATGAAGGATGCCAGCTGAAAGCCAGCTACTTCAGTGGAGAATCTCCTGCATTTTTTTGGCAACCATACTGGTTTCAGACAACGGGTGTGAGCACAACTGCCATATGCCTTTCACAACTAGCAGCACCATTGCTGTGGAGGAAACAGACTAGATAACAAAGCCAGCAGACCTGCTTCTTGTTCACTGTGCAGTGGACAAGCAGGCACAGACAGCTCCAGACCACTGGCTACTAGTCCTATTCTGGTCTGCATCCTACAGGAGATACAGAGTCCAAGGTGTTTACTGAAGACTCAAGAGCTTTGCCACATTATGGCACACATGATATACAAAATGTGATGTTACCACACTCACAAGCTCACCTTTAAAAGAGGGAAACGGATCCTCTGCACACGAGGCTTGCTCAGCTTGGAAGCCCTAATACCAGTATAACAAACATCTGTGGTTAAGTACCACCATCCTACTGAATCATTTTAGGCACACAAATCAAAACTTACACAGTGTGTGCTGGAGATGATGACGGAGCTAGAGATGAAGCTTAGACCATCATTCATACTGACTTGAAGAGCTGCTTCCCTGAAAAAAATCCACAAGAAACAAGTCAGGCCAGCTAGTCTATAATCCTCTACTAGATAATATCCTCTGGAACCTGGGCTCCTGATGCACAGAGAAGCCTTTTGTACAGATTAATTCACATTGATGGTGCTCTCTTCCCTGTGCTCCAATGCACAACTGCCAATTAACCCAACAAGCACAAAAGACAATGTCAGAATTAAATGCATATAAAAACAACAGAATAAAGTGAGATGACACAAACTCATTTTCCCACAGGCAAAGTAAATACTTGAGTATTTAGAAAACACATACATGCCAACTTCTCGTAGCACAGGTGCTGGGCAGAGTAAGTAGGTATCTTCCACTACAAAAGGCTTCTCATCTGGAAAAAAGAAATATTGGGATTTATTACCAGATCAGTAATACAGGCCTTAAAGGCCAAGCTTAAATAATGATTTTCCTTGCTCTTGATACACAAACAAGATCAAACACTGTCTGAGGGATAAAAAGCTACTGCACAGCAGTTGTTCTGAGGTAACTGTAGGCATGATTTTAGCTCATGGATTTACAGCATAAACACAAGATAAGAGCATAGACCCTGCATCTCAGGAAAAAAAAAAAAAAAAAAATTCAACACCTTGCATTTACTCCCCCCGCCCCTGAGAAAGATGGGGAAATGCAGCCGCTGACCCTCCTTTTTCATTTCTTTGCAGAGCCCTCATGAAAACTGTCTTGTTTTCAAGCTGCCACAGAGCTCTCTGTCATTCTCACTGTGAAATATCATTCCACAAAGCCCTTCGTGCTACCACTCCTATGAAAGGGCTGAGGACTACCTGCCCCTGCAGAGCTGAACACCTCAGGGCAATCAGAAGCCCTGTACTGCCTGTCACCCACATCTTGTATGCAGAACCTTCATCATTCCTACAGCTGCTCAGTGCTGTTGAAATCTATCATGCTACACATCTGAGCCACAACAAAACTGAAGATACAAGGGTTTTGGAATGGTCAGGGTAAATTATCACAGCCGCTCTATACAGGAGACCAGATGGAGTTGCAACAGATTACATGTAATTGGAAATAGCTGAGTTAAGAAAATTGTCTATTATGGGAAATTTTGCACTTCAAGGCAGACTTGTCTGAACCTAAATTAAACCTTCCAACCTAAATTATACTATGGTTTTAAAAGCGGAGCGAGAAAAATTATCAATAGGCAATTGCCTGGAAAACAGGAACATTAGCTAATACTCTTGTAGACTTAAATCAGAACTTTATACCCTCACTCTGGTGACCAGGCAGATGGGGATCCCAAGGAAGTTCTCAGCCCATTTGCCAGCTGACTAGAGATTGGGCAGATTGGCAAAAAATCAGGCAAACAGGCTGGGTGGTTTTTGTTTTTAGGACTGGAAACCACATATTCCCACAGAATGAGTTGATTCTGCTGAATCAGCATTTTCCAGAAGCACGTCACTGCATCAGAAAGCTTTCTACCAGCTGTACTTATAACCACCTCTAGGGCCTTCTATAGAGATGCTTATAGACCTGAAATGAGCTGTTACCAAGTATTACCAGCTTCCTAAAATTTTCCAGTTAAAATTTTCATTTTGTTTGAAAGCCCTTCCTCTCCTGACAGATTCCTTCCCCTTCAGCTCAAACCCATAGGTTTCAAATCTCATCTTCAATCCAAATCATCAGTCTTATCTCTATATACCACAGGGTGGAAAAGACGTTCATTCTGTGGGGCCATGAAACAGGAGTACAATTCATCACCACCTTGCTTTGCTATTTGAAACACAGACAGCAAACCTGGAGTCTCTAACCATCTAAAGTCTCTTCACAACTGCATAGCACACAATTTACTTCCCAGGGTGGACATGACACTGGCAACATGGAAGCAAGGTTACAGGGTTCAGGTCACCACTGACAGCAACAGGGAATGGAAAGGAGCAAGGATAAAATTTTAACCAAATTGTTAGCAATCTAATGAAGAGCTGAACTATTCTGACTGTCTGGTCTTTTGTTTTTGAGGAAACTTGTGCAAGTTACAATTCCATTTAAGGTGCCAGTAGAAAGAGGAAAAGCCATGAAGAGACACAAGCCAAAGAGAATGTGGCAACCTTCTCTGAAGTAATTTCTGCATCAGCTATGAGCCTTGTTCATTCTTCACTTGGCTGCCGAGATAAATTTGTTCACGTGGATGGTGTCTAATAATGATTAGGGCAACAGCAAAAGACCACTATTGATCTTGGCCCCATTCTCAGTGGTTAGCTCAGCAGGGTTCACTCAGAAGCAGAGTCACGCAGCATATTTTACTGCAGTGGATGAGGCATAAAGATAAGATACAGACTGCGAGAGTTTGTCCCCTCATGCAGAACCAGGACTCACCAAGTCAAGCATTCTTTCCCAGACATTCCTAAAAGAGAGGTTTCCACTGAATACAAATTTTAGAAAGCAGTAATATTGCTCTAGTAATTCCTATCACACATTGTAATCCCTATTTCATCCTGGTGTTATTTCTTTGCTTTGGCAGCAGTATAAAAGATGATTTCCTCAGGCAGGTTAGGAAATGTTTATTTTTTACACTCCATTAAAAAAAATGAAATGGTAATGAGAAGTTGTAACCTTCCCTGAAGTTTTCCTTATGTTTCCAGCTTCCAGCAGATCCCATGCCTACATATACACACTAGAATTTTTGGGTTACCCACAGCAGTTATTTTGTTAAGGACTGTTTGACACAGGCAAACAGCTGAAAGTGAAACATTTTAGCCAGCCCTAGGGTTTTCAGAGGCAGGCTTTGCTTCTGCATCATGGCTCACCTACTTCAAGCTTCTGTGATGCCTCTAGATCCCTGCTTATGCTGCTGGCCTGGAAAGTACCATATTACTGCTGTTTTCCCACAGCCTCAGTGCAAGAATACATAACAAACATTTGCACTAGGCTAAACATTAGGAGCAGATGTTTTTAGCACAGGGTATTCCTTTGCTAGCCCCATACTAACTAGAAGATTACTTCGTCACTGAAAGAGGCAGACAGACAATAGGCATTTCAAGCATGCACTGTAGTGATACAATGCACATCCCTCACTTCTTATTGCCTACAGCACAGGCACTAGATTTATGATGAGCTTGCATCATATACAAGCACTCAGTTTTGCAATGGAGTTACCAAATCAAACCAGCAGCATTTCCCACTTTGCACAAGCAAAGCAGATGCACAGTGGTGGTGAATCTGGCCCTACAGTTCTGTTGTCACCCTGCTTTATGAAGATATCATTAACTCCCATAAATTTATGACATTGTCTCAGTGCACACATGCCACAAGAATGAAGACCAATGTCTTGTTTTCTCCTTTGCTAACACTGGCAGCAAAGGCCAAAGGATTCTCCATGCCAGCATTCACTAAAACAAAAGCTGGCTTAAATTTTGCCAGGCCTTTTACTTAGATCTCATTAGCTTTTTGTTTCTCTTTCTCTCCCTTCCCACCCCCAGCTTGCACTAAAGTCTATGCCTCTAGAAAGTTTATCAGACTCAGAGTCCCAAGAGGGAACTCATGGCTGGCCAGGCTGGCTACAGGGAGAGATTATTTTGTTTGGAGAATGTTTGTGTTTCACCACAAAAATGAGTGACTATTTTCCTTTGCTCTAAACAAAAGAAGATCCATTTGGTTTGCATAACTCTGGCCATCTGACTCCTTCCTGGAAAACTTACATAGGGAAACCAAACAAAACAACGCTTCTCATCTGCTATTGCATCTCTATCTGCAGGATGCATTTGAAAGAACGCCGCTTTTCTTGTTGGCTACAGAAAAAACTTGCCGTATTCCTGTGCAGCAAGAGATGGGCCTGAATGCTCCCAAACTCTAGATCTCATGCCAAAATCTGAATTTTGTGGTTTGGACTCCTCTCAGCTGACTATACTAGTGGAAGTGCTGTGGAAGGTGGGGGGCCGAGCACTCGACTCTATGTCGCTGACTTTGCTGCCCAGGAAGCGATTTCCATTCTCAGCTCGGCTGCTAGCTGGCTGTGTAACCATGAAGAAATCACTTTGCCTCCTTTGCCAATTTTATAGAAAGGATGCACAAGCCTTGATTGCATCTCAGACACTAATCAAGGGAAGAGGCTGGACATCTTCAGGAAGTATTGCGATGCCTCACTTTTGAGAAAGTCTGCCCACAGTAATGGGCACAATTTGCCCCTTACCTGTGCACCAATAATCACTCCATCAAGCAAAATAAGGTTCTCACCCCCCCACCTCCCTCAGGACAGAGCACATATAGGCAACTAAAACTAGTCAGTCTTGAGGCATAAGCCATTCAGAACAGTGTGCAGAAATGGAGAAGGGTCAAACATCTCACACAAATACATTTGTTTTCTGTGGATGCCCTTTCAACATGGTACTTTCTACTGCTCATATTCCTGTAATTTGCTACCCAGCATTCCTATACCTTTTAACAACTATCTGTAGCCTGTAAAATCTATTAGTCCCAGCATTAGTGAATAGTTTCTTTCGCCATTAGCAGGGTGTAACCTTCTGGCAAGCCAGGACTTGGAGTACTTCCCAACCATAATAATAAAAGCCTCAATATATGCATGATGTTTTAACACAGAAAAGCAAACCTCAATAAGAGAGAGGTACAAAAACCCAAAGAAGGTGACCAAGACAGATAGGAGTACTTTCTTTTAGTCATATAACCAAGCTAAAAATAACAGCATTTTCTTTGGGTAATGGTTCATCCAAGAACTAATTGTCATACTGAAAACTGACTGCAAAGATCCCTTACAGAAGAGTTTAAGAAAGCACATTTTCAAATTGCCACCAAATATCGCAAGTGCTGCTTGTTGGACTCACAATATCAGCAATATTTTAGTCCAGAAAAGGCTGCAAAAGCTGTTTGCCAAACTTCCCATATATCACAGACCGGCAATTTCCTTCTGTTATCCCTGTATTTATGATTTGCGTTCAACTAAAGTACATCTCAGAAAATGCTTTGACATAGTCTTCTGTTTCTGCAGGAGAGAAGACTCTTGTTCATTAGACTAGTACAGCCAAATTGGGGGTGGGAGTCTGGCTGCTCTCACATAAAACTCCCTCAGGACCATCTGTGCTAGGAAGGCTGTTGTCTGTACCTTGGCCCACTGGAGACTGGTAGCCCTGAGCACTTCCACTGTCCCTTTATCACCTCAGATGAGACAAAATACCTCCATAATTGTCTGCACCGCCTACCAAAGCACAATCTCTGTTCATCCTGGCTGACTCCTCCTCTTATGCCATTCCTTGTGACAACTCTGCAAGCAAAGGTTTATTTTTCAAACCCATTCTGTGGGGAAATAGGAATGTAGAAAGACACTGGAACACTCTCTGAGCTAGAGAAACTGCCTACAAGAAAGACCCATAAATAAGAAATGTTTTGTTAATGCTGTAATGAAAACCACATTTGAGATCATGCTATAATTGCTCTGCTTTGTGTAGGGACACATGAGCTTTGAATGCCAAAGCCACTCAGAGCAGTTAGGGGATGGGGGGAAGAGACAGATAAGCCCAGAACAATGATATCATATTCATAACAATCTGTAGATGGAGAGAAGGAATCTGGAAGGGAATCGCTTTTTCTCTGATGGGTTCATCTGCTGTGCATACAATTCTGTTCAACAAGCACACAGCTTTAAGGCTACTAATAGAACTTGGCAAAGCACCACGATATTAATTTGCTTACACTCACAACTGGCAGCTCAGGAGAGCAGCCCATGCTGCAGTACAACAGGGTCACTCCCAGGCAGTAGTCTTTGTCCAGCACTGCAACAGCTCCACTCCAATCTCAGAGCTGTTACCATAAGCCCTGTCATGCTTATTTGCACAGATATACTAATGTCACAGTGAAAGACCATCTTGATCCCCCAGCAGCATACAGTATAAATAAGTGAGCTTGGTAAAGCACTCCACATTGCACAGCGATTCTCCTCCTCACTCAGCCCAAGTTTCCTGATTGCTCTGTGCTTGTTCCTCCACACTCGGCCTGGACAGCCGCAGAGAAGTCTGCTGGAGGTAAACACACAGGAATCCTGTTTTAAAGTCTCCTAAACTGCAATTTGTTGGAGATTAGGAAAGCATTTGAGAGAAGTGTAACCATTTCTTCTGTTTTCATATTCTTTGTCAAGAAATGATGTGAGCCACCCTTAAAAACAGGATGCCAAGCTCACCTTGGTGTATGTTGTCACATAGGAAAAATTAGAGGCATAGGTTGTGTCCTTCTTAAAGGTCACATTTCCAAAAACATGTGATGGAATTTGTACACAGCGATCAACATTCTCTAGTACCACAGTAGAAAGAGGGAAAAGCTACTGTAATAAAGTAAAAGGAAAAAATTCAGTGGAGGGTTGAAGTGACATGATCAACAGGGGAGAATCAGGGATTGGAGAGTGGAACTGCAAAGCAAAACGTTCCAGTGCTAAGAGTGACCAGGGTGTGAGAAAGTAAAGATGATATCACAAGAGAAGTACTGTGCTGCCAGGAAAAAGGAAAGATGGGGAAAATGGAGCAACCTATTAGGCTTTGAAAACAGAAGACAATTTTTAGAAGACATTTGTTGGGCAGTTTTGGGATACAGTTCCCTATATGGTTCACCCTCCACTGATACCTGGCAAAGCCCTGCTCCCACCATATTTGCCTCATTTTCCCTTGGTTCTGGTACTTGGTGTTGGGGCGGGGGGGGAAGTCAAGCTAGTTTCTGCAAAGGATTGGTTTTGGCCAAGTGTCCAGAGCATCCACTAGAATGCAAAAGATCTAGCTCCACCTCTGCTGTGGTGCATGCTGTTTCCTCACCAACTTTTCGTCTCTCTTTTCAGTTTTAAATTGCCTAGGACGGAGCTCGCCTCTATGCCCAGAACTATCTTTGCTGGATCCTGCACAACCTGGGCAGACAAAGACATTTTAGCACCACAAAGCAGTCATAAGTCACTGCACTGGATAATTACTTTTAACTCTGTGCAGTCTGAAACTAATTCTCCTAGGTCCTGGCTGCTGGCAGAAAACACCCTGCTGTCGAACATGCATCTGATTACAGTTCTGCTCAGCCAAATATTCTCCATGATTTCAACAGATGTTCCTTTTTTTTATCCCATAGCTATGAACATTATGAGCCGATGCTCTCTTCACCTGCCACTTTTCTGTGCCAATAATCCCAATAAAAATCTATTAGCTCATGCCCTTAACCTCAGCAAGTCCTAGCTGTGCTGGTCTACATCTCATCTGGGATAATTTAAGGTTTCGGGAACTGTTGGCTTAGTGTTATCTTTAAAAATACCTCCCTCCCTGATACAATCAGAGGTTGAGAGGTTTCAAGCAAACAAAAACAGCTGAGCTAGTCAATCTCCATAAGGTTTCCATAAACTTCTCATTCGGTTAACTCTTACTGTAACTCTGTGTGCCGCTAAGTGCCACAAAGGCACACTGAGAACACAGGCTGGAGCTGCAGGCTCCAGTAAAGCAAAACACTGAAGTACATTCTCACACAGAGCAACTTAAACTTAACAGAGCTGTGGCAGTTCCCACTCGGAGAGACTTGGGTTTGAGAACATTGATGAGCGACTGTTGAGTTCCCTCAATCAGGGAACTGTTTGAACTCAGAAACTGAGTTTGTGGTCTCTTGCTTCCAGGTCACTGCATCAAACAATCTAGGGCTGTGCAAAACAGAGAAGTCTTGGTGCAGTGCCAAGGAGAATGAGCTCACTTTTCACCTATGCATTGATTCAGGACACAATGAATGCATCAGGTTGGAGGGCAGGAAATATGTTTGGCCCTTATCCTCATTTTCCACAGTCATCTTGTGGACACAGGAAGGCAGCTTCAAATAAGAAAAGCCCAGGGGTTACACTAAAATAAGCTGATCTTGCCTGAAAGCTACTATGAAATTATGACAGGCACCATAATAAATTACTTAGCTAGACAAGCAGTCAGCACACAAAAAGAGAGGAAGGAGTCTTCCTCCTCACCCCCACAGACACCAGGTCACAGCGTTTGGGAGTGAGGTAACCCTCGCAAACAGCTCCTCCCATTGGCAATACTGGATGTTTTTGTGTCTCCATAGACAGGACATACTGAATAGTGGAAAGCTGATGGGTGACATTCTTAGCTCTGTGAAGACTTTAGGATGTTTCCAGGAATGAATGCCTTGCTCCAGAGCCAGCCAGCTCCGAGGAAGCTGAGCTGAGAAGCAATTGGGATGCAACAGCAGGTCACAGCTAGCATAGCCTCAGGTAACAGAGGTGACTTTCAAGCTAATGACAAGGAAGAAAGTAGTCTTCTCCGGAGAAAAAAGTGGAACAGCAAATCAAGTGATGAAAAGACTTTACATAGGAGAGAAAAGGAGGATAGCATTAATCTCACTTCCTTACCTCACAAAGCTGGCAGGGACAGTAGCTACTTTTACCTTCCATTCAGGCTCAGAGTCCTGTCTTGGACTCACAATGCAAAGGGGGCCATAAGGAGGACAATTGTTGGATGGATATGGAGGCAGAAATGCATGAAGAACAGGCAATCAAGAAAGGAGGCATGCACCAAATCTCTAGCTTCTGAAGGGGCCCCATAAACCAGTAGGAAGAGTACTAGGCTGGGTGTCAGGACATCCGCATGCTTGTCTGCTATTACCTCACTTGGAGCACCTACCTTCAGTACTGTAACTTCAGTTTCCCCGTCTGTAAACCAGGGGTAGTAGAGTTTACTCATTTCATATATAGCTTCCAATGCTTTTTCTCCTCAAGATACAGATCTATTTTAAAGCTCCTAATAAAAAGTTCAAATTAAGCCCAAGATCCAAGTTCTTCAGGCCTTCTGAACTCACACTCAAAGACCTTTGCGCTACAGCTCTTGAAAGCAATTTATAGAAGAAATGAAAAGCAATTTGGGGAAATAGAGTAATGATGACCTTCCACTAAGGAGGGACCAAACCTAGCTCTTATCCCCTCCCACACAGGTTGCAAATCTGGCCCCTGGTGGTCCTAAAACTGAAACACTGCACACATTGACCCAATCAGTCTTGCTTTAGAAACCACCAACAGCACAAGTCTCTTGAAGGGATATCTGGTCTGAGGAATGTTCAGGACTTAAAACAAGGCCAGTCCAAGCTACAGCAGGGTGATGTGGGTACTCCTAAACCTTGCAGCTTCAGGGGCTTCTGTCAGGCTGAGTGGTGGTCTTGTAACTCCTGTAACTTCTATTATACATGTCCACACATTTCTTATCATAAAATACAGCTGCTTGAAAAATCCTCCACTAACTTCTCTCTTGAGTTTAAAGTAGCTCCTCCACAAAGTGGAAGCTTTCACCCAAATTATGTGTTTAATATGGAATATTCACATTTTAATTGAAAAAAAGACAGCAGACTTGCAAACTAAGAATGCTAGAAACTGTCTGCTTCCAGCAACTGAACCCAAAGGCTGTTGGGTTTGCACCACATGGCTTCAGACTTTTCATGAAAAGAAAACTTTTAAATATTTGAACAGCAATTTCATTTCCATTGGAACCTTCCATGTGGAGAGAAGGGAAGGTTTCCTGCCCAGCTCTGGAGAACTACAGGAGACTTTGTAACACGTATGATCCAAATGAAACTTTGGACCTTAACTCTGGGGAGAAACCAGACATGGTTCAACACCTAAATGCAGCCATGATGCGGATTTAAGCATTTCTGGCCACATGTCAGGTTTGGGTCAAATTTATGGAGCTTAAAAGGAAAAGCATGAATGTGTGGCTGCCTCTGCTGTTCTTTTTTGAAAGCCACCTCTCACTTGTTCACACACCTCCAGGCTGCATGGAAACTCCTCCAAACCAGTTAATTCACTGTATTCCCCCCACCTCAGTGCTTTTACTCAGATCCTTCTCCTTCCCTATTCCCACCCTCCAGTGCCACCGGCTCCTCCGTGGACACTTAGCCCTCCAGTTTCTGCTCTTCATGTCCTCAATACTCACCATATCCGAATGAAGCAAACATGAACCACAGCCAGCCAAGCTTTCTGCTTAGTGACACAAGAGTTGGCAATTCCAGAACCTGCCTACTATAGAGGGGGCCAGCATAAAGCCATTCAGGACAAATTACATACACTCACTGTCCTATAAACATATCTGCCCTGAATGCTCAGTGGCATTCCTCACAGCACAAACAGCCTTAGCAAACTGTTCCCCTGCTCCAAAGAGCAAATTACACAGATGCTCAAAGCACGAGCAAGTCCAATGTTGAGCCATTAGGCTTTCACATGTCTAATTCATAATAGACTAATTCATGCATTTATTTTATACTCAAAATGGTCAGGACCACCTCCAAAACAATCAGCTTCTGAACAGATTCCATGCTAGAAAAGATGAATTCTACTGTCACTGATAGTATTAACTATGAGTTATGCTGTCTGGTTTCCTAGGTGGGTTTGCAGGCATGACAGGTGAGAACAATAGGATCATTAGTTCTTCCAGCTAAATGGCTTTCAGTAAACTTCACAAAAAGACCAGACACTCAGGGTCTAATTTACTTCTCTTACTTTGGTTCTTCTGCTTGGTGAACATGGTAGAGGAAACATCTTTCCAAGCTGTATCCACAGAATCACAGCAGTGCCTTAGCCCCTGCTCCAATACAGCTTCCAACAGTAGTGTTTATTTAAGCTGCATGACCAGGCCTGCTAAGTACCACAAAATATAGGGAAGGAGGAAAACAGACCTGATCTCACTATATACTTAACCCAGCAAGAAACATATAGATACTCTTTACAGGCAAGTTTCTTATCTTCTGTATGTCGTCCTCTCCACTGCCCAAGCTTATCTATTCAGATACTTGCTGTCAGAGTCACAGCATATAATACCACCAGCAATTTTCCCCTAAAAAAAAAAAAATCAATCTCTTCTGCATTCTGCAAATTTAATAGCTCATTGTCCCATAATTATTACCTTGACAGTCAACATATTTGGAGATCCAAAATGTTTTCCAAGCAAATGCGTGCCAGTGCAGGGTCAGATAAAGTAAAAAAATAAAAACAGCTTACTGAGAGTAACCGTGTCATTGATCCTGAAACTGCAGAGCACTCTGTCAACATTACGGGCATGTCGAAATCCGTTTCCTCTCACGACAACCTGAAATGACTCTGTGGCAAAAGAGACAGTAGATTATTGATATATAGTGAGGCAAAGAATGGTCATTTAGACAAGGCATGTATGTCAAAAGTTTTTACTTGAGATCTCTTGAGCTAAAATTTGCAGTTTAACAATTTTTAAATTTAAAAATTGTTAAGATCCACTCTCTCCCTACACAATTTCAGCTTGAGCTTTTAGAAACAGGAAATAATACACAACATAAACATTTTCACTGACCTGCAGTGAAAACATTAAGCTTCAGAGACACTGAGCTTTCCCCTCCCCAGGTTGCCATTTTAAATGGCAGAAAGTTTTGGGTGAAGAAAGGCAAAAGTATCTGTCCATGGAAAGAAAAAAAATCTTCTAGTGACAGACAACTTGGAGAAGTTCAAGTGCTACTTTCCTAGCTAACTGCAAAATTTTATCAGTTGCCATGGGTTTTGTCACATCCTGCCCTACTAACCTGTACAATGACCATGAGTCCCTGGCTGGACTCATTTCTATACAATGACTGGGGATTTCATCAACCGACCAGCTTTCTAGTCTCTGGACAAAGGCTATGATCTCAGAGACTGTGGGCATTTCTCCAAGTCTTCCTCTTTGCTATTCTTCCAGATCAACTCTACAAGGTCACTGCAAGCTGCGGCGCAAGCAGAAAGCATCAAGGAGTCACCAACACCTGAGTGCTGAACTGAGCGGTTCTTTTTGGAACAAGCAGGGCTTAGGAATGAGATCATATCCTCACAAGTCTTTCAGACCACTCTCTACCGTTCCTTGTTATTCCAACTACTTGAACCTAGTACTGGGAAAGGTTTACAAACTTCCTGCAGCCACCAGCATTAAGACTGCCTTGCAAGGAAAGCACCATTTTCAGACTTCCAGATTTTGAAACAGTGCCACAGTTACAGAAAAGTTCTGGCAGCAGACATAGAAACTCAAACTCTGCAGTTCCCCATGGCGAAGAAAACAGCCCCCACAATTCCTGTTACTATCTAGGAGAGGCACTCAGATAATGCTCACCAATGCTTTGCTGGTGAATGTGGTTTGAACGCAAAATGTTTCTCCATCCAAGACAATTCAGAAGTAATCACAGGTGCATCAGAAACACCACCTTGGTTTTAAAATTCTCAGGAGCAACAAGGAACCTAGTTTTTGCAGATTCAAAGTTTTTGCCTTGCACTTTACAGTCCCCATCTTCTTTCATCTCCCTTAAGGACTCACACACTGTACTTGTCAAAAAAAGCAGATTTGCTCTGGAATCTGGGCTCTCTTCCAGGTCCCACTCGTTTACAGCCAAGTTGCAAATCATCCCGCCACATCTAGCCAGGGAAGCTGCCTCACAGGCCCATTATGTGTTGTCCAAGAGCATTTGGGAAGAACGGGGGAGAGGAGCTCTGTTCTGGAGTGTGGGGGCTGATGAATACTTAGGAGAAATCATAGAAGTCTCAAATGCTGGGGAACGAGAGTTCAAGTACAGTCAAAGAACAGCATATCAATGATGTCAGATTAACCACGGGGATCCTGTCTCTGCTTGAGACTGAAATGAACAGATACAGTATGCACCCTGCATGTCTCTACTGATCCAAAACCAAATCATCAAGAAACTAGATTTTCAGAATGATATGTTGCTGCTGAAATTCATTACTTAAGTGTCTGGGACCAGTCTGCAGTGCAAGACTGGGCTCAGGTAACATGGACCCCTCATGTCCTCTCCTTCCAAACAAACAAACAAAAAAACCCAAACCCCCAAACTGCCACCACCCTTCAAGAATGTGCACAGAAACATGAAAACACAAGGTATCAGAGCTCTATCTGCAAAAATTTATTTAAAAAAAAAGACACTAATGCACATTACTTCCATATTCAATGGCACTTTCATTAGTCTCAAAGTCTTAAATGATTAAACTACCTGCAGTTCGAGAGCAATGGAGTATTTGCCCAAACTCAG
Organism: Haliaeetus leucocephalus; assembly: GCF_000737465.1. NCBI lineage: Eukaryota > Metazoa > Chordata > Aves > Accipitriformes > Accipitridae > Haliaeetus > Haliaeetus leucocephalus. The sequence goes on along the minus strand of NW_010972598.1, from coordinate 15,368,222 downwards.
AGATTAGGTCTTGAATTGAGCATCTAAATAGCTGTTGGCATTTTTCAAACTTAACATTGCTCCTCTTGTGAAGTACTGGCCAAATTCTGATGTGAACGGTTTATATAAAACCCCTCTACATTTCTCCTCAGCTGGCTCTGCTTGATACAGCTGTACATTACCCCTACATTGTCACTGAGACACAATGACTGGGAGTGATAAGATGTATAAGCAACTGACAAGCATATTAGAGAGCGTTAAAGATAGTTATAAATGATCCTTATAAGTCATCTTCTGGCTTATGACATTACACAAGCACCATTGTTTATCGCTTGTGTAAGTATGTAAATATATTTAAAAAAAAACCCCAAAACTATAAGCGTAAAGTGGATCTGAATCTTCACACAATTTCATTTCCTTTCCCAAGCATTTATGGAACATCACTGCACTGTATCAGAGACTGTCATGGCAACAATCATCTACCATGCTCAGGTAGACAGAGCCCTGTTTTGGAACCTTACAGGAATACATTAATACAGGAACTATTTAATTGGCCAGCCAAAATGAGAAATAGATGACTAAGTAATATAATTCATGTCAATTATGCCATCCTGGCTTCGAAAAAAACTACTGTAGTGGCACGCATGGAATGCAAAACTGATACCTGGTACTTACTGGGCATTTAGCATCTGTCTTGCATCTGCTAGGAAAATATGACTACCTATATATGTTTAAGTATACAGGCAGTTGCTTCAGGAACAGGAGATGCAGGAAGGATGATTAAAGCAGCTGGTTTGGAAGTGAAAACAAAGAAGGAATGATAACTGGCTTTCTTATTTGGACTACTGATTTAAGAAAAAGGAAGATGCTGAATTTGTCAGGGACTTGTCCTTCTCTACAAACCTCAGCTCTGCTCACAACCTCTCTACTTAGTGAGTTGCTACACATTCAACAAACAGTTAGGATACACTTCATAAAATGTGAAGAATTCACAGGAAGCACACGGAAGAGGCCAAAATGGTTCTCAAGCTTTCTTTGAAAAAGGCTGGGTTCTGCTGAATGCAAAAATGCTTGCCAGAACTTTAAAGCCACTATGTACGTAGCACAATCATATTTGAACAAGCACACAAAGAGGGGGAAGTACCATTCACACAAGTCAGCTGAATTATGTTTAAATTCTAGTCCTCAGTCACTGTATCAACCCTAAAAGCCTAAGAAACGTTCCAAGAATATTACAAGCCTTTAGATCAAAGTGTACTCATTTGACTTTCTTGCTAGTTTCTTAAGAAGCACTTCCCCAACAATCCTTTGAGGTGATGAATTTGCAAAACTCTAAACCTAATCAAAGCATTATTTTCTGATTTGGTTTGTAATTTTGCAGCATATCTACTTCAAGTTTGGCACAGTCCGAGTAAGACAGACTGGTTTGACTAAAAAAAAGTTAGGCAAAACTGTGAAATTCAAGCCTTTTCTGTAAGAAAAACCCATTTGACGTCATTTGGCAGAAATGGGAAATGTGCAAGCTACTGAAAGATGAAAAAGAAAGTCACAAAAAAAGCAAAAGATTTACCTCCAGTTAATCAGTTCCTTTTGTACTCTCCAGCAATTAGAGATGGACAGAAAGATGTATTTTAGGCAACATGAACAACTAGGGCCTCAATTTATACTTACCCCCTGCACATATACTGGAAGGCTCTGCTGCCAGAATTTCTATACAGGATTTCTTCAAAATCTAAAAGACAGGAAAAAAATGTCATGAAGTATCTCAGATTTGTTTCTATAGAAACACAAAGCTGAAAGTGTGAGAAAGAAGGTGCACTTGTTCTCACATAAATGCTTAACTCCACATTGCACTTCGCATTCATATCACAATTATGCCATCTTAGCTTTTCACTTTAAACCAACCACACCAGTGTCATTGCTCTTCCACAGCAACCTATTGCTATGGAGGAAGGCAGCAGATGCCAACACTCTCCCGTATCTCAGCACAAGCTTGCCTTTGTCTGTGGTACAAGTTATTATGCAGACTACGATCCATAACAACTAAGGTGCACTCTGAACGGTTAGCGAGGCAACGTCATTGCCCTCCCTTTGCAGTCACACCTCCCTCTCCAAAATTATTCTGGAGCCCAAAACTCCAAATAAAACATCACAAGTTTAAGCTAAGCTGTTTACCTTTGCATTGAAACATCCTAGGAATATCTATATAGCCACTTCTCAAGTCTCAGCATAGGGGTTCAAACTTCTTATGTTTTTAATCTGATCAATGAGAGTGTACCTGAGTGCATCCTCAAAGTTGCACTGTCATTTCAAATCAAGATGTATGGACAGTTATTCTTTACTTAAACCAAACTTAAATTAAGCAGTATGTCTTCATAACAGTTGGCACCACCTTTAACCACTTTACATGTAGACAGTGATTTACACAAATACTTCAGCATCAGGCTTGGCAGACTGCTTGCAAGGCACAAGGAGCATGCTGGAGTTGGATACTGTTTATTCCCATACAGTGCTAAAACTGCTCAAGCTGTTATTTGCATGCAGCAGCCTTTCCCCTGCTCTAAAGACCAACTCAAATTCTTCACTGCATGCAGTCAGCAAACTTGTGACAGTGTCCATAAGCTCCTGTGAGAACAGCAGCAGCGTCTGAGAGCTGTGGGTGTTCAGCACTGGGCTAAGCAGCCCCTAGACGAGGTAATACTGATCAAAATTTAGGTCAGCTCCAAAGAGGCAAGTAAATGTCAGCCAAGCATCATGACTCAAATCCAACATGAAAACTATTTTCCCAACTTTAAATTGAAACATCTGTAAGGAAAGAACAGCAACCAATACAATAAATTCTGCAAGAAAAAGATAATCTATTTTTTCTCCACAATCATGGCACTCTGCCTCAAATACCTAATTGCAAAAGGTACAGAGAACCATGAGTTATTTTTAAAAATTTTTGTTTAAAAGTTTGAGTTACTCAGAAGCCGGGCTGGTAGAGACTGAAGGAGTACCAAGGGACTGAAGGAACCAGGATGATCTGAACTGCTGGCAGCCTGACAAGTGAGGAGAAAGAATATTTGCAGGAACAAGGTTATACAGGAACTGTCAAGCAGAAAGAAGAGAAAGTCAACAGTTGAGAACACAACTGAAAAGCACTAAAAGAATTTGAAAAACAGAATAAGGAAAAAACACAAAAAATAGAGAGGACTGTAAGAACACTCTTCCAAAGTATCTGTCTGTAGCTATCCATCCAACCATCTCCGGTCAGTCCTCTACTACCCGCCCCTTACTCATTCCAGCTTCTGCTTCTCTGAAGATACAGCATTTTTTGCCCAAAGTGACTGCCAGGGCTAATAAGCACAACTAAGAGTTGATGTTTTTCCAAGTATTTTTCCTCTCCACTGAAAAATGTCTCCTTTAAGAAGAGAATCTTTTCACATTTTTCCAAATTTCTCCTTAGATTCTGTTCCACTCTCCCTCAGCATCCCCAAATGTTTTAATGTATATTACTACTCTTCATTGCCTTTCAGCAATGAAGTGAAAGAAGTAGGCAAATGAGTTGGAGAACAAATGCATGAAAAAATACAATCAATGCTTTCATTTTCTAAAAAAAAAAAATCAAGTAAAATCTCACATGACTAAGTTTGAAATTCATGACTTCTATTCAGTCATTTGCAAACGTTCATGCTGTAAGCCAACTCGGACAGGGGGGTGGATTAGCAGGTGTCTCAATTAGATGATGCAGAGCTCCCTTTCAGCCCAATCCATTTACATGACTATAAAAAGCTGGCCTTAACAGCTTTTTACAGTGCCAACTGCAACATTTATTTTTATTTAGAATAATAATAAGTTTCCAATGCTCCAAGCACCCACCCTAACTTGAAGTGAAAACTGGGCAGCAGTAACTTGCAAAAGAATTCCTTTATGTCTCTTCCTCATTATAAAAATACATTCAGAAAGGACTTCAACATATTCATCGTAGAAGATTACATCAAATCTTCTCTGTTCTCTCATTTCCTGAGGACTGCACAGCCTTGTGTGGGCTGTAGGTGCACCTCATTCACTGCAGGCTGGCTCCCCAGGAAAGCAAAATAACATGCAAGAGTGGTGATGCAATCTCCCAGCTCAATGCCTATAAACTGCTCCAACAGCATAGATGGGAGAACTGACTCCACATCCTCATTTTCATAGGGAGAACTACAACAGTTCTGGTTTACTTGGTAACTAATTGCAGGCCTCAAGGCAGCTTGCCTTGGTATCCATGCAGAAAAGTATTTGAAGCACGTGCTCACTCTTGGTGAGGAAGCACCCCATTGTCTTTAGCAACACACGCTTAATGACCAAGCTCAGATTCCCAAATCAGTCTCCTGCTGTACTCTGTGGGGCTCTAATTATGCTCCAGCTTCACACAGGCTCCTGGGAGGATCACTTGTTAATATTTGTTGACATGCCAAATAAAAAATGCAACACATCCTAGTGAAAGCATGGCTTTATTTGTCACAGTTATCTCTATCAGGACAGAACTGGATTGAGCACTACCTGTGACTAGTTTAGCTTTCTGCTAGGCAACTCATTAAAGGCCGAGAACCAGGAGGGGTCCTGCAGGTCACCGGGGCCCTTTTAGAAACAAAGGGAAGAAGGGGAGTGAAATTCTGCAGCTGCTGGAAGTTTTCATTGGTATTCTGGTCCACAAGCATGCAGACAGATTACTTCACCACAGCAGCTGCATATTTCTTATAAATTTTTTTTCACCAAATTTGGGAATTCTAATTAGCAAACAGGATGCTGAAGTTTAATAGAAGGTTACTGCCTAATCAGTGCTAGTGTGAATGACCTACAGTCTGGGGCTAGGTACTCATTATCAAGCTCTGTTGAATTACTAAATAACAAAGTCTGTTGCCAATTACAAAACAGTAATTTATTTATGAAGTGTTTCCTGGCCAATAATATCTGCATGAGCTAAGTAAAATAAATATATTTAAGTCCTTTTTAAAGATGCATTTGGGGGAAGAAAGAAGTAGAAAGCACGATCATATACCACTACAAGTAACGAGAAACACAATACAGTTGAGACTGGGGCTTCACATCCTCTACTTTAGATGGGTAAGCTAGCTACCCAAGCCAAGATGCTTGAGTTGTTGACTTTCTCCTTGGCCTATGTAGAAAGCCTGGCTCCGACAGAGGACAGATTCAAAATTTCTACGTGAAGCTCCTGCTCCAAATTGCCCTCTGGAGATCCCACCCTTCTTTACTGGCTGCAGGAGCTTAAAGAGCTCAGCTTGCTGACCCTGGGCAGTGTACATGTACAGCTCAGACTACAATTTAGCAGCAAGGCAGACAGCTGACAGACATTTTGTGTACATTACAGATTTTGAACATACAGGACATGTCTTGCAAAGGAAGTAATTTTCTCTCACCTCTCTCCCCCATTCATGGAGTCTCAGCCCTTCTCCCTGCACCAGGGAATATACAGTTTATCTATTTGCAAGTGAAGCTTGAACAGCTAGCTCAGGATGAGTACGTAAAAGCATCGTGTTTCTCATACTTCGTCTACCAGACACTCACATCAAGATCTCACAAAAGTTACCACGCTAAACATACCAAGCACTGTGGTTTGTGTAACAGAAGTACTCAGAGACAGTGTATTTCCAAGCTAAAATTTCTTGGGGTGAAGGAGTCCATTGAACTGCCATGTCAACTCTAAGATCTGAGGCAAGACCTGAAAAATACTGAGGGTAGGTGGACACCGTTGCAAGATGATCTGAAAGGAGTACACAGGAAATTAAACTTAAAAAGATGAATGATTTGCACAATTTGCACAGATTGGAGACAGTCCCATGAACTAGTTCATACTATTTCATTTCTTATACATCACAACTGCTTCATGAGGCTTTCTGCAGCTCGCTCAGAGAATCCTTTCTAAGGGACCCACAATTACATCTCTATTTGAGATAAGCTCTGAGCTAGTGCCACTGTTTAACACATGGCAAGGATCAAGGAGTATTCTTGTTCCAAGTGACTGCTCTTGCAGTCAGTTTCTGTTAAAGGCTCGAAGCAAATCAATGATCCTGACTTTCATGTTGCTTCACATTCCATTGCCTCCAGCACTCCTACCAAAGACATACAGAGCAGTAGATGAAGTTGAGTTTCAGGTTTTCCTTCTAAGACTTGCTCCATTTGCTTTAAATTGACAGGTTATGATCTGCAGAAATTTTTCACAGCAAAGAAAAATTTAATAAATTATTTCAGTTCCTTCCATTTGTTTCCCAGCCTATAGCAATCAGATGTCTGCTTCTCTACCAGATACTTCCCTCCTAACAAAATCAAAATTCCCATTAAACATGGCAGAAGCTGAAGTTTTAGCAGTGGCTTTTTCACGATGAGGGAGAAAAAGCAATTGGTTTAATAGAAAAGTCACACTGGAACTCACAGGAGAGAAAGGACCAAAACCTATAGCGCACTAAATACCTTCAGCTCCCACTAAGAATCATGTTTTTAAGCACAACTTCAGCACAGAACTATATTTTCAGCTCATTTAAGTACAGCCTCCAGGGCACAGCCTGAATAGCTTGCTGGTGCTGAGTGGGAGACAGTCCTCCTCAGAAAGCACTGAGCAGATCTCCCTGCAGCTGCTAACTCAAAACATGCTGGCTCCCACAGAAAAGGAAGGGCAGGTGTACCGAAACATTTTCAGACCCACCACCTTGAACATCTTTGCTCAGCAGATGTAGAGACCCAGCAGAGGCAAGCCTCAAGCTCCACCACTCCCAGATCCCACCCTTTTCCTCACTCCAGAGGAACTTCTAAGTCCACCGCCCCTGCACAGGCAGAGGGTTGAAAAAGTTCTATTCCTCAAGACAAGGGGAGGAGGGAAGAGTCAGGCCGCCTCAGTGGGAATACAAGGCAGTTCACACCAAATTGCTGCAGACCAGAACAGGCCCGGGTCTTCACATCTCTAGAGTGTTTTCAAGCACTAATCTCCTGCAGACTCATAATTTTCTCTTTCCTTCCCCTGCTATATGAACCAGCAGCGGGTAGCCTAACCAATCCCCTCTACACATGGATGAGCATCCTCATTATACTGTTACACAGGAATTGAAACAAACTTCCAAATCTCATGGCCCTTTGAACATTAAAATGCTTTCAAGTGAACACAAATGCCTTGTTCATTTTCTCAAAGACAGAGGTGCTTTCAAGGACAAGAAAAGAAGGAATGAGGGAGCTTATTTTCAGGCTAGAACAGGAATCTACAGATTCTTCGTCATTCTACAGAGCAATTAATGTCCTTCTTGCCATTCCTTTTACACACCTTCTTTCTACCCAATCTATTGCAATCACTCCACTCAAATGCAAGTGACCAGGTCACAGATTCATTACTGTACAGTTACACCTCCTTGTGAGCCTCCTTCTCAGGGCTGGTAAATCTTGCACCAGTCAGCTGAAGAAGTTCTTGACTAGGTTCCTGGAGGCTGAACTCTTCCCGTTCTGTTCAGTATAACTGGAAAGGGAGTCAGAACCGCTGCTGGAATTCATTAAAAACAGCTGCAAAGGGAATGCAGGACTGGGAAACAAACTAGGGGTTTTTGTTGTTTTGTTGCTTTCTTAAATGACATGCAACACCTGATTGTCCAAGAGAATTGAGGCAGTAGCCCCACACTTGGACAGTGCCAGGAAAACCAATAAGCAAGGGATTGTATTCCATCTACATGCAAGAGTAATAGTGAAAACTGAGCCTGTGCTGAGGGAACAGTTTTGCTTGGTACTACATGGTCAGAATAGTGTGTAACCACTGTAAACACAGAAATCTGAGACCCCCCTGGTGAACCTACCCTCCTTAGCTTCAAGTTGTATATTTCATCTGTGTTTTATCGACTAAAAATCCTATACCAAAATGAACAGAACACGTGTCCTTAAAAGGATTTCCCATCCTTCTCTGCAGCCATGGGAAGCAATCTAATTAGAACAGTTATGGGATACGACTGAGCAAAAGGAACAGAAAAATACTGAAAGCTACCTGAAAGCATACTGTTTCCTAGTGAACACTTGGCATGTTTTACACTTATAATGAAAATGGCACACACACCCTCTCATATAATGCCTTTCCTGCTCAGTCAAGGGAAGCGTTGGTTCTAGGTGAGACAGTATTAGGCCACTCAAAGTTTTAGAGCTAGAAATAGGGATGCCTTATCCTTATTTGCTGGTAAAGACATGGAACCATTTGCATGACTTTGACACAAGCCATAGGAAAGGAATCTATCTATGGCCCTCCCTCTGTCAGCTGAACTACTAGCTCTTATCCCAGCTACTCAGGAACAGCCCAGCTCTTATATGCTGCACTCAACCCTTAGAGGAAATGCCAGGAATTGATCAATCTGAATTGGGAAACCTAGGTCTGGAGGGGAAAAAGGAAAAAAAAAAATAGCCCATTTGTTAGGAGGCTGAATGTAGAAAGCCAAGTTTTTGGGATTGTGGCACACATAGCAGGATCCCTTCCTCCATTCTAAACAGGTAAGCAGCACAGCACATCCTTTGGGACAGAAAAGATGCTACTCAAGCAGAAGGCTGGAGATCAAAGAGTGCCCTAATCCTTCATACAGAATGTGCTCTAACACATCTCTGTTTTCCCAGTGTGTGGCAGCCATTTTATTAACTGTCACCATATGCCTAGTCCATTCAGTCAGTTACTTCCCATCAAGGAGGGAGACATACAAAGGTAATATTGGGGCTCAAGGCTTCCAGTATTGTGACCTGTTGATAAACACTACCTTGAAGTAGCAATATTAGTATAAAAAAGGTCAGTTTCTTTGGACCAAATGTTTAAGTGATTTATTAGCAGCCAGCAGGTCCTAGTGAACACAGGAAAACTAAACCTTCAACTGTGCAAGCTAACACAAACTAACATGCACACATGCAAACACATGATTAAAAATACTTACAGAGTCTATGATCCCCTGAAGGGCTTCAAAACCGTCATTCACTGGAAAGACATGATCTTTGCTGTCGGCAATTCTAGCCAGCTGACCAAGCAGTAAAAGTAAATAAAACAGAAATGCAAAGAATGAGATAAATTAGCCAGCAGGCAGCAAGTTAAGACTTCTCCAGACTCATCCACTTACAAATAAAAAACCCAAATACTCCAAGTACTCTGTATGGATTGCTGGTGCATTATAATTTGCCAAGCATTGAAAAGTTTATCTCTTTAGCCTGATTGGTTTTAGAAGGCTCTCTTTTGGGAATCAGAAAAGGTTTCCCTTACCTTTGAAGACAAGATAGAATGTGGCTTTCACTGATGCCCAGAGCCTAATGATCTTCATTGCAAAAAAATATCTCCCACATGATTGTAAATCACCCAGCACAGTAACTCCCTAACCAAAATAGGCCACAGCATCAACAGGACATGCCATTAATGCAGCAAAACACTTCAGCACATACATAATTTAAACCAGGGAACTAATCAAAATGATTCAGTATTTTTACACATAGAGAAGACTAATGAAAACTACAGCCTATCTGGAGATATAGGCCTGATTCACCTTTCCTGTCAGGACAGAGATTTGACTGTTTGTCCTAGGCTCAACCATTAGAGAGCCAAGAAGAAAGCAGAGAGCTATAACAGGATATATTTTCTGAGTGGGGGGAAAAAGGGAGCAGAAGAGTATTTGGAAGCCTACATGACAAGGAAAAGGGCCATTCATAAGGTGCTGGTAAGATAAGGGGAACCAGGACATCACCTGTAAAGAGCTACATGCAGGTTCACTTGTCAATAGCACGCTAAGGGTTAAGGTTAAGACAAAAATATAAGCCCAATTCACAAGTAATGAGCTCTCCATGCATCTGCTGGAGCAGAATCAAGTTTTACTGCTGCAAGGCCGTTTGTTATAGTAATTCTCTCCCATGCAGAGGTAGCATCAACCCAGCAGGCCTCTGGCGTTTCCTGTAGCATTGCAAATTGGAGGCAGCAGACTAGCCACACATTCTTCCCTAAACCCCACTGGCTCCACCTTTCCAGCTCATGCCACTCAGAACTCCTACTTCTCAAGCAAAACACCAAACTGCCAGCCTCCTGGTTTGCACCCAGAGAAATACTCCAAGCAACTTTCCTCTGCCTGCTCTGAGAAGAGTAGTAAAACTGCTTACGGTTTGTTGGCCGAGATACAGCACCTTCTGTAAACCAGGATGTTTACAGTTTCCTCAACTCATTCCACATAGTCATCCTCCTAGTGCATTCTGGGACTTCAGACACAGTCATCTAATTCCAGTTAATTTCTTCAGCATCTAAATGACATCAAGTAGCAGCTGTCTTTAAGGTCTGCTACTTTAGATCTAGTCTCTTTGCCATTTTTATTCCCTCCTTGCTTTTTCTATGACTAACTCCGGGTTACACTAGTCTCTGGTTTTGATTCAAAGGAGATTGTTCTTAGCCAATTTTGTTTTGACTCCTTTTTGAATCAGTGTTTGAAGCTTTGTTACAAAGCTGAAAACCTGGAATAGCTCTATCCAATAAGTATTTCAGCACTCCACTTAAGAGCTGTACCAGTGTTTCACTAATGTTAGAAAAATACAGTGTCAACTCTTACACTTGGTGTGAAACGGAATTCATGGACGTACTAACACTCATATGATAAATTTAGAAGCCAGAGTACCAAATGGGAAAATGCTGTAAAATATTAGTGTTGCTAATGAAGCTGGTTGCTTTTTACAGAATTGTGTTCCTGTGAAAGAAAAGCTGGACTGAAACTGAAGTGTTATATGACAATACGTCAATTTTAAGGGGGGGGCGGGGCGGGAGTCCCCACAATCTCCTTCTGCTTACAGCTTAAGCCAGACTGATTTGATATTCTTCATGTGTCTTTTCTCTGCTTTTCTCCACCATTAGCAAGAGTCATTGTGGCATGCAGAGAGAGGGAGAGTTCTCCACATATGGAGATTAAGACAGAAAGGGGCTTAAACCCAACACCCAGACCAAGACACTTCAGACCGTCAAACAATCAACAGAAGGAGAGGAAGACCACTTGAGAAAGTGATTTGGGAGCATGTGCCTCTGTTCAACATGTACCTTTGCCAAGTACCTCAGTAAACACTAGTGCCTCATTTACCTGGGTCTCATTGAAGTCTTTCACACCAACACAATATACTGTTGCTCCCAGGTCACGTGACCGATTAGCCTGGAACAAGGAAAGATAAGATGACATGGATGCAAACATGATGAGATGCAGGTTTCTGAAAGGTCTTAATCATAAATTTAGTCTTCCTCTGTAAAACGAGCAATGGGGGGGCTTGACCACAGAAAGCTTTTAAAAGCTTTCCTCCCTGATTCTGCAAAAACAGGTTTTATCTGCTACTAATTGTTTAGTAAAGCAAAACCCAAAGTATTTGGTGGGGTTTTCAAACCCAGTTAGCTCACCTTCCTAGCTATTCCAACTTCCTAACATTTCTCCGTCCACCAGATGTAAGACAGTCTAAATCCATTTTCTTTTCATCATTTAGGACACATCCCAGTATAATAGTAACCCAAAATGTTTCAGTGTTTGCTATTTCAGACATGTGTGCCTGGACTCATGATATCCATAGGTGAAGAGACATTTCATTCCATCTGCTGCAAAACTATATCACTCCCACTACTTACACAGCATCTCGAACTAATAAAGGCAGAACATCCACAGGTTTGATTTTTCCAAGCTATTTCTTTGACATGCAGATGAATTTGCATTTGCTATTCAAAAAGCAACTGTTCTAAATGCTCTTGCCTGTGTTTAAGTATGAATTAAGTCATTTAATTGTATTTCATTAGAACAGGAACACCTGACCGAAAACCCGTTCCCAGAAAAGATGGTAGAAAATCAGATTATATCAGAAGACAATAGTAGTTCAAATTGTTAGATAGCCAAGTGCTTTACAAGAAAAGCGTCATTCCAGTTTTACACTGAGAAGCTTAAACTGAAACAACTGAAACAACTCACAGTGTAAGAGCTGAGCTCAGGATCTCCGTTCTACTAGCTCACTAACTGTACCTCCCCAAACCAAAACTAATATAACACTTCTGACCTCTCAACTTGTTCATTCACCTCTAAAAATAAACTTGTTTTTCTTGTGCATTTTTTATTTCAGAAGGGAAAAAAAGGGAGATGAACAGTAAGGAGGGGAACTCTAGATTAATGACGTTTGCTTGTGCTGTAGCAATATTAGTTTTATTCTACAAAACCATTCTTTTTGTTGTTACTGGATTTAAAGCTGCACTTTGGAGAGATTGAGAGGAAAAAAATCTGTCCATAGCAAATTCACATAACAATAACATCTTCCAAGTTTAGGTCATCTTAATTTGTTTGACTGACAAGTGCAAATTGGTTCATCTCTTCAGAGATGACTATCAAAAGGACATCAGTAGAAACACTATACAGCATAGCTTTCAAGTGCTCGACCTGCTGTTTATCTAACATTTTGCATAATACGCTGACTTAATGAGGGTGTTGAGAATACACACTTGAATCTTGGAAACACTTGCGGAAATTTTGGATTTGATCATCTGAAAGGCTTTCTGATGTGACAGAAGATTATAGGAACAACAGTCATCCTTTGTCTGCAGTCTTTACTTTTTGTGAAAGAAGAAATGTCAAAGTGAGAAGATTCAGGTATTTCCCAGAACAATCCAGTAAATACTGAAAGCTTTCAGCTGTGAGCTATTCCTTCCTTCGCATTCGTTTGGTTTTTTTTTAACTGGAAGTTTAAACCTTCATCCATTCCCGTGAAAGGTCTCAGTTTTGATGAGTCAGAAGCGTTGCTGCTGTTAATGTTTATCCTTAAGATTCATGTCTAAAGAGCACCAAAGTGAAGCTTTGTTACTAGGGAAGAAGGTTTTCCCTATCTTTTGCCTTCAAAGCAGCAAGCCCAGACATTGCACTGTCTCCGTGGCTAAAAAAATGTGTAAGACACTTACCTCCCTTTCAGAGTAGAAAAACAGGTCTTCATGGAGTTCTCCATCTGTCAATGCAATGATGACACTTGCAGTTCTGTAACCTAAATACACAAACTTCTTTAGTCCCTTGTTTTTGAGTTGTATTTGCTAAACTAGCTTAGAAAACATCCTGCTAGTGACCTGTTAGCACACTTAAAGGACCAGAAATAGTGGACAGCAAGCCCAGGTCCTTACCTCCTTTCATCCAACCAGTTTTCAGAAGACATGAATTTTCCATGTCTTCTGCACACTTTTTCCACTCAGGCACCTGCCTTCAATACCAGTTTTATACCACACTCCTTTGATGTGTCAATGATTTTTAATTGACAGCTCCTCATAACTATTTCAATATTTCAGATGAGTAGATTAGACAGCAGCCATCAAAAAAACAGTGCAAACTGTTCCTCGTTTTTTTTTTCCTGATTTTATTAACGCTGTCAGTTCAAGAAATCCAGAGATTTTTTTCAGCTTGTGATAAAAAGCTCATGGGATTTAAATAGATATGGTAGGAAAATGGCCTAAAGTCTTCAACCTTCCTATGTAACATATTTCAGCAACGCAGTTAACCCTTGCAGTCTTCCCCTTGTATTGATTATAGCTTGGGTTTTACAGCTTTGTATTAGTTTTCAGGAGTGGCCAAATAGAATTAATTCATATTTCTGACAAGAGACGTGCTACAGATCTGAAGGAGCTCTGTAGGTACATCTTGCACAAACACTGTTATGGAAAGATAAAGGCTAAGTATATCAAGGTGTGTAAATTATCAACCTTTAAATTTCTTCAGACTTCTAGGGCATTTTCTTATCATTACAGGGAGCTGTGCCTTTAACAAGCTGTTGCTGAAGAAACAAAAATCCAAACAAGCAACTTCTTCAATTACTGCAGAACAGAGATCCAATACCTAATTTTCTTGGTGTCACTTAGAAATCACCGGTTTTAAATAATGTGGTAATGATGCAACAAGAAAGTCGAGTGCTTGAGGAACAATAAGCAATATGCACAGTCATTCGTGTTGCAGATGCCTAACTCAAGTACCTAGCCTCTTTCTGTAGGAAATGGAGAAAAGTGAGCACTTCTTGTACAAACTTAGGAGCCCAAATGACCTCCAGAGATGCCCTTCTCCCTCCATTGACTACTGCAGGAGCCTTTGGACCTACTGCAGATGGTATAAACACTCCTTTTAGTGCAGCAAGGACAAACACACAGAACTAAAAGACAAAATACACAGGCCAACATTCAGACTTGAGGACCCAGTTGCCCACTGCTTCTTGTATATGGTGGCAACCTGTTTACTTGCCATATGTATGCCAGCATGTAAAAGCATTATCAATCCCAAATCGAATTGTTCTAGCTATCTATTCCATTCTGCTGCAGTCATATTTTACAGATGAGTCCCAAAGCTGTGCAGACTTAGTCACTACATTTTATTCATGAGTGGCCCTGCAAAAGTATTAGGACTGGCTTTGTACTCAAACATCTGGTCACCTGTCCTTTGGTTTTCAACCAGCAATGTTTATAGTTGTACTTCAGGCTTTGCAGTGCAGAAAGTTTTTACATTAATTACAAGGAAGCAAAGGACAAAGATTTTTGCAATTGTCTGCACTTACTTCTGGATTTAATAATTGCTTATTGAAAAAAGACCTTTTACCTAACAGCACCTCTGCATAATCATGTTTCAGAACAAAGAAGAAATGACTACCTGAGTCCTCAAACAAAATGAACAAAATAAGGTACCAGACAGTTTTGGTAAGAGTAGGCACCTTCAGTCAGCCCAGCTTCGCACTTTTGGCCTGAAACGCATTCAGTCCAGCTCCAGATCCTTAATGCTCCACCTGTTCTTTTTTCTTTTCAGAAACAACTACCCTGAAGAGCACTGCATTCCTGTAAGAATAGAAGCCACCCCCCACCTTTCCCACAGTGAAGCTGCATTTCAAATCTATTAAAGTTATCAGCCAAAAAGAGAAAAAAAAAATTCAATGGATCAAGAAAGTCTCTCACCGTGAACATTTTCATAGTAAATCTGTTCACTTGCCTGAAATTAAATCAGAAGATTATTAGCAATAAATGAATAATAATACTTTGTGGGCATCTACACATGCACCAGAAAGAAAGAGAAGATGGCAATGATGATGTCATGATTGTAGTCCGCACATAACCTCTGCTTTCAGAGATATCTGCTTCACAGAACAAGTTTCCTGCGTATGGTTTTGATTCCATTACTTCAAGGTCTTATCTAAAGCATAACTCAGTCAAACCAATCCTAAGGCCATTGGCCAACAATAAAGTAGTCTCCCACTATTTTGTTATCTGAAAAATCACATTCACCTTCCTCCTTGAGAAACATCCTAGGTCCATTGATAAATATTCCCCAGCACCTCTAGATCAACTACTCTAATTGCAAATAAACCAACTGCAGAGAGATATTCTTGTGCTTCTACCTCCCACTTGATCTATCGATAAGCATATACTGCAAGGTAGAAGGGCAAATGCTTCAGTGAGCATTAAAAATTAAAAAGTAGGCCACCCTGAACATATTTGGCTTACAAATTTAATTTCTGTTCTGAATTTAAATTTGATTTTTTGGACTTCTTCTGCAAAGTCTCTGAAGTCACCAAACTCTGGGATTTGGTTCTGGACTCCTAGTTAAGAGCCAGCATCTCTGTCAGGTCACCTGAATTTTTGTTGTGTGTTCACATGCATTTTCAATAGGCACACAGTTCCACAATCCTCCCAAATGCATGCATAGCACAGAAGTGGGAGTGGGGTCAGGAGTTCAGGTTTAGAGAAACTCCTGAGCTTGTAAAATATACAGAAGGAGAAGATCAGAGCAGGCAATAACCTCTATGCAGCATTATTTGTCCACCAGCGACAACAGGTTAGAGCCATGGCCTCAACCCCCACCCCACTCTGACAAGCCTACTATAGCATCCGTACTATAGCTTTCCACCCTTCGTGAACATGGTCCCATGTGGGATTACAATGCCAAAGCCTTCTTGCCTTGTCTCAAGCTGAAAAGGCAGCTCCCCCCATAAAAGCTGGAGGCAAAAAGAAAGTAGCAGGGTTTGCAGCTCCCTTGTACCAGCTCCTACACTGAATGTGTACACTTAGTGTACTTATTGCATACAAGAGAAATAGCCCCACTTACCTACCAAAGAATTATTAACCATATTCCTCTGTTTAACATTTCCTGAGGAGCACCCAAACACAGTTTAGAGGCACTATAACATGCATCTAGTTACCCTTTCAAATCCTTCATGCATGTATGTGTCACCTCCTGGAAGGACTTTCTGCAGCTCTTCTAGACCCTGGCGTATCTGTTCCCTGAAATTAATGCAGATCATTGTTAGATCCAAGATCAAATTTATCGGGAGCCAATATCCAGGTGAAGACAGGCATGGCAGAACCAGATACAGAGAGGGGAAAAAAAGAGTTAACCCAATGTTTATTTAGGCTAAGGTAATGTCTGGGTAGATATCTTTCTAAGGATGTGGAAAATAGAGCAGATGCGCTGCCAGTGTTCCCACAGCCTGGGGAAAGCATCACAACAGCAGCATCCATCTCCTTGGTCAATATCCATACATTTCTTTCTAAATAAATATTCCCTGTGTAACCCTGGTCAAACCTCTGATGCAGAAGCAGAGCAGCTGACTTGCACCTGGCTCACTTTCCTTACTTATGCTTGCTGACTTGACTATACACACACAATCGAACAGCCACAAAAAATGACTGTATTGGGTTTGCGTGGCAAGGTTTTGGTAGCAGGGGGGCTACAGGGGTGGCTGCTGTGAGAATCTGTTAGAAGCTTCCCCTGTGTCCGACAGGGTCAATGCCAGCTGGCTCTGAGATGGACCCGCCACTGGCCAAGGCCAAGCCCATCAGCAGTGGCGGTAGTGCCTCTGGGATATCAGATTTAAGAAGGGGGAAAAGTTGCTGTGCCACAGAAATTGCAGCTGGAGAGAGGAATGAGAATATGTGAGAGAAACAACCCTGCAGACCCCCAGGTCAGTGAAGAAGGAGGGGAGGAGGTGCTCCAAGTGCCAGAGCAGAGATTCCCCTGCAGCCTGTGGGGAAGACCATGATGAGGCAGGCTGTCCCCCTGCACCCCATGGAGGTCCACAGTCGAGCAGATCTCCACTTGCAGCCTGGGGAGGACCCCACGTCAGAGCAGAGGGATGCCCAAAGGAGGCTGTGACCCTGTGGGAAGCCCGTGCTGGAGCAGGCTCCTGCCGGGACCTGCAGACCCATGGAGACAGGAGCCCATCCTGGCAACTCCAGTTTATTTGGACATTACACCTTCAGTTCCTGTTCAAACTGACTTGAAGATTAAAGCTTTTCGCAATAGCTTGTTGTGATTCAGGGTATCTGTTTTAATTTTTCTAGAAATCCCAGGCACACTGACAAATCAACTGCAGGCTAAATGGGATGGGGACCCATTTGTCGTTCCACTGAGTTGCAGACACCAAACTCTGGAAGCCAAGTACAGGCCAGAAGTCTTTAATACCAAGATAAAACCCTGCAATATGTGGGGTGTCTCTCTGAGCAAACTATACAATCTTCATGGGAAGCAGATTAAGTCACTGCATGTAGGACCACACTGACATTCATAGAATCATAGAATCATTTAGGTTGGAAAAGACCTTCAAGATCATCAAGTCCAACCATTAACCATGCCCACTAAACCATGTCCTGAAGTAGCCTGTCCACTCGCTGTTTGAATATTTCCAGGGATGGTGACTCAACCACTTCCCTGGGCAGCCCATTCCAATGTTTGACAACCTTCTCAGTAAAAAAATTTTTCCTAATATCTAACCTAAATCTCCCCTGCCTCAACTTGAGGCCATTTCCTCTTGTCCTATCTCCAGCCACCTGACAGAAAAGACCAGCACCCACATCACTACAACCCCCTTTCAGGTATTTGTAGAGAGCGATAAGGTCTCCCCTCAGCCTCCTCTTTTCTAGACTAAACAGCCCCAGTTCCCTCACCCGCTCCTCATAAGACTTATGCTCCAGGCCCCTCACCAACTTGGTTGCCCTCCTCCGAACATGCTCCAGCAACTCAATGTCTTTCCTAAAGACTGAATGCCAGAAGTCAGTTTTTTCCCTGCATTTTTCAACTCCTTCAGAAAATCCAGTTTGTGTGACCATCACATATTCTATCTGACATTTGTGAGGCTGATTGCAGCAGTGCATTAACATTATTCAGTCTACAGAGCAGAAACTCCCACAGGGAGAAAAGAGTATCTGCTTTTGCAGTAGGTTGAATTATCAAACTTTCAAGAACTCTTTCTGTACCTGCAATATCCCAAACTAGTTAGACACTGAACTGTGTATCACAGGTGGGCTAGGGGCAGATATTTCCTCCATTCGGCTACCCATGCACATACCAAGCCAAAGCTGTATATAAAAATCAAAAGCATTTCCTGCGATCAGAACTATTTTTCAAACTTGAACACTGAAATTTTAAAATAAACAGCAAAAGTCTTTAATATGTCAATCCAGTACCATTAGATGCACAGAGTTTTTCCAAAAAGGGATGCTAAGCACCTTCAGTTTTCACATTCAGGTGCTGATACAGCACATGGAGGCACGGCCAAGGTAGAAGAGGTTTTGCCACTACTCCAGCTTCCAGATTAAGAAAGGCCAGTGTTAACTAAAGGACCTGCACAAAGCCCACACCTTGTTCATCAGTCCTCCAATAAAAACCAGCAGCTCTCCAGTCAGCTGGCTTTTAGACTAATACCATATCAATATCCTGTTCCCAGTCAACATTTCTAGGACAGCTGGATAAATATGAAATACATTTCCACATGGGAAACACTGAAGTCTCATAGTTTAGAGCCTTAACGGACTAGAGATCTTTGCAATGGGGTGTGCTCACAGGGTGGGGGACAGAAAGAGGCAGGGAACAGGTTTTCCTCTGACACCAAGTTAGATACAGTTCACTCTCTTTATACATATAGTAGCAATAAGTGACAAGAGATGCTTAGGCTGGCTGGGTTTAATGACATTTTTCAAGGTTGATATGTATGTGGACTGCTCTTTAGGAAAGCAGCCAGTTTCCTATTCATTCCTCTATAGTAGCTGCTCTGGTATGCAATTTCATAGACATCCAATATGTAAAACACATGCTGACTTATACAGCCTTCACATGTGTTACATATATTTTTGCTCCACGTGGCAATGAAGTTAACAGAGGAAGCAAGAGCGATTAAAGGACCT
Source organism: Haliaeetus leucocephalus (assembly GCF_000737465.1). Lineage (NCBI taxonomy): Eukaryota > Metazoa > Chordata > Aves > Accipitriformes > Accipitridae > Haliaeetus > Haliaeetus leucocephalus. The sequence goes on along the minus strand of NW_010972598.1, from coordinate 15,349,084 downwards.
CATCCAGCTCTCCTTGAAGTCAGAGTGAAAAAAAAAAAATCCATCCCATAGATTTTACAGGATTAACTTGGGGATCTACAAGGGGATGACAGGAACATGCTTCAGAAACATGGCAATCAAATTGTCATTGCCAAAAAACATACACCCTTGCAATCCATCCTAGACACTTTGCCTATAACATACCTTCAGACCTCCAAAGAAATCATGTTCACCTCTACCTCAAGAGTATGGGTATCACCTACAGCTTTCAAGTTTATTTTTATTGGAAAGGAGTTTCACCTTTTTGTTTGCAGAAGAAACTCCCTAAGGATGTTTCAAAGGCAACAAGGCTCTTGTTCTCTGACAAAAGTCTGGAAATCTGTGGCAGGCAGACTCCCTCAATGAAAGCAGTTTGAGTTAAAACCCTAATTGCTGAAAGACAGACATTTAGAAGTTAAAATTAAGAAGGCAACCTCTGCCTCAAGAGGCCTTAATGCATTCTAGCAGAATGATTGTCATACGTGAAAATGGGCAGGTGATTCAAACAATTAAATTGAGAAGCACAAAGGTGTCACAACACTGCTCACAGTGGACTGGAAATCATTGAGCAAGGAAGGTGAAGGAAGCTACAAAAAGGACACAAAAGCTGCTGTACACCTTTAAATCTCTTCTTACCTGTCTTCTGTTAACCTCATTAGAATTGTCCCTCTAGTTGAAAAAACAATGAAGGACATCCTCAGCTGAGGGCTGGAAAAGGGGAGAAAAGAGTAAATTATTTTGGTGGTCCAGACCAAAGCTGACTGTACACATAACAGCAAACACACAGGGCGCTCTGATTGCTATCTAGATTATAACTCAACAGGATGAAAGACAAAACTGAGCAGCAAAAGGTGTTTTGTCCTGGGCCTTCTTAGTCAAGGCAAACCACAAGGAATCCTTCTAAAAGACGTAAATAGCATTTGCATCATGACCTTAGGATTGCTAAAGGAAGAAAAGCTTAAATGCATCCTGGTATCACCATGGAGACAAAGGAAGGCTAATAATGTTTATCATAACACATTCCACCCACTGGCCTGGAGGATTTTTCATCCAGTCTCAAGGCATTCTGTGCCTGAAAGGTACAGCCTCAGGCCTCTCCCTTCAGACCCAGACTTCTGTACCTCAAGCAGTAGACAGCCATCTCAAACAAGAGGATTCCTTCCCCACAAAAATATGATTTGATCCATAGAAGTCAGGCAGGAAAAAAGGGAACAATTAGCTTATCTACTCCTTTTTCCTGCATGACAGAAATCTGGGGAAAAGCAATCAATGGGATGATCTGAGAAAAGCATTAAGAACTCTCTCTCCACCAGGGGACTGGCACCAGCATGTGCTGCTTCTCTGCAACTGAGAGCTCATCTCCCAGCTGCTGGCACACACACACCTCCTCATTCAGTTATCTGCAAAGGTGCACTTCTTACCTTATGAATTTGCGGGCCAAATGTTCCACAAAATGATATATTTCATTCCAATGGTGCAGGACACTTCCTGATCTAGGGAAACAATGATTACAGGAGTTATTAGTTTAATTGCTGCTATTGTAGTTTTCCCAGCCTAATGTTTCTTATACATTGCTCAGCTAGTCATTTCTTTTTATTTTCTTTAACACTCACTATCCATATTCTTCCTTTAAAGATATATTAAACTGTAAATGACATTTCCTACTTAACTTTGAAAAGCAACAATTTATACCTCATGCAAGTGTTTGAAGCTACACTTGGCAATAACATATGGCAGTTACGCTAGACCTTTAGCACAGCCTTAAACAAGTAAACCCTGAGTGAAGACCTGTGTCTCTGCACAGTATGTTAGACTAACTCCACCAACTCATTTGCCATACCATTATGCAGAGCTTTTAGCTCAAGTATAATTTGAGAATAAAATGCAGTTGCAGGAACAAATTATTAAACTTCTCTAGGATTTCCACTGTGCTAGAGACTATGGAAAGCAAAACACCTTAGGTCCACATCTCAACTGTCTGGCTAATTCTTTCACACCTCAGTTAAAGGCAAAACAAACTAACTTTGCTCCTCAGAAAAATAAACCATAGACTATAATGGGATTGGATTATTCTTCTTTATGTTGCAAGAACCAGGAAAAAATTAGGTTAATCAGAATCTTTCAGCACTAAATGCCCCTTCTGGCATAAACACTTCTATGAACACTGGAATATTAATATTGGGAAAAAATTTCTTCCTAAAGTTGGAAAATAAATGTGTCATCACTTAATTCATTGACTACAATTAAAAATATTTCTAGGGGAAATAACCATTCTAGCTTTAATAGAAACTTCATTGATCTGCAGCCTGAGGAAGGAAAGATGCAAGTTTGAGAAGATGTTTTTTCACTTCACAGAAAGAAAAGGCATCTGACCCGACTCTGTTCTACCTTAGATCTGAGAATGCAAAGGAATAGCCATGAATAGATTCACCCAAGTACTGCACACCTGGTACAGCCAACCCCAGCCTGGCTGCAGAGAGCATTACTTCACTTCCTAGCAGCACAGCAAGCATGCAAACCATATTGTGCAGGTCATACAAATTTCCTTCCCTACCCTCCCCACACCTGGTTTTCATTTACAGCCATTCAGTAAAAACCTTGGCCTTACCCACTTGCTCCATGATACCTTAAGCCATTCTTTCTGCGTATGACCCCGATATGTCCTAAGGCAACCTTAGACAACATGCAGTGAGGACTCTTGCACAGGTACAAGAGCATATGGTCCATCTGTGAAAACAGTGAACTCTCCAGCTCTCATTGCACAAAGGACCTGATACCAAATGCACCTCTTTAAAGATAACCTTACAGGCACCTCTGTTTTTTTCCATGATTGTAAGGGACAGATTGTGGAGGAGACTTGTTCATAAGCAAATGCTAATAGTACTAGATTACTTCTTGGCTCTCTTTACTTTCATCAGACCCGGACTTGAAATCATTACTTGCTCTCCATGCAAATGTGTATCACAGAGGACCAAAGAATCACCAACAGTAAGGGTCTTATAAACTAATTAAGCCACACAGCAGGAAAATTGGTGTCTTATCACAGATGAAGGGCAATGTACATCACAACTTACTCTCAAACAAGAAACTTAACCCCTGCTGCATCCAAACTGCAAACTGATAGGAGACACAAAGTTAACCGCAGGTACAAGTGGAATAACTCTGAGACCTTGAATGTAACAGGCACTCCAGTTCCATCAATGCCAAATAGCCCAAATAATTTCTGAGAACTGGTCTGGAAAATAAGTATTTATTGTCTTTATATGGTGAGGCATAAAAGAAATACTTGACTTTATAACAATAGTTACATCAGTCTCCAGAAGACACATAAAGCCAAGGCTTTGTTAACCATAAAACAATTACTACCTCCTTCAGTGAAATGTATGTTGCTTTAGACCATATATCCACCTCTCAAAAAAAGTACACTTCATCAGAGCTTCACATGCCTTCGGAGCCATCTGGTAGCAGACACATGTAGCTAGGACCCTTTCACAAGCATACCCTTACCCACCTTCTCCTAGCCATCAGATAAGATGGCCATACTACACTTCATGTTAAGGGAAAACTTAGCTCTCAGCCTCTGCCAATACAGAAGCTCTAGCCAGCCCCTGCTTGCAAAAGGACGCTGCCCTAGAAGCTACATTAGCCTTGAAAAGTATGATTATTTCTTCACCTCTGAACAAAAGTTGATCATCACTTAAATGTACTATTGCAGCAAGGCAGCTGCAAGGAATGAGATCCAGCCACAGAGCACATAAGGTATGTAGGTCACCATATAAAACTCCTGTCATTTTCCACGGCTCTGAGAAGTCATGCATTTTTTGAAAAGAACATTTGCCAGAATAAAGCTTACAAACCAATAGCTCTGTTCAATGATGTGCCTGTCAATAAGTCAATAGCACATCCTCTTTAAGTGTTTGCCTTTTCAGGTAAGCAATGCTTTTTAATTCTTCACACAAGTATGGCTTCAGCTCCTGCTGCACTTCCTCCTTCATCATCCTCACTCTGTTCTCCCACCAACAGTCCCATCTTTATGCCCTCTGGAACAAAACTCCAAGCATCTGAAGTTATAGCTCTTTTTCCATGAAACCTTCCCACACATCTATTAACGCACAAAAGGAACAAGCTGAAGTTCAAGAGCAGCAGAATGTTAAACATCTATTCTAAGGAAACTTCTTACCATTGCTATAATCATAAAAACAAACCTACTCTACTCCACAAAAGGAGGATGGTTTCTGCTCTCAGTTCCAAAGTCACTGAAGTGGGGTAATTGGAATAGTCTACAATCCATTTATTCTTCCGCTCTACCAGAGTGAGCTATAAAAGGGTCCCAAAACAAAGACTCATACTTTTGCTGACCATACATCGTTCCTCCTAGCACAGCAAGTTTTCCATCTGTAGCTAGACAGCTAGCAGTCTACTTGCAGCTAATTTCTCCATCTAGTCAAGCCCAGGTGTGAGTGGCCATAAATGCCCAGGTCTGCATTTAGAAAAAAGTACTCCTCTAACACATAAAATATATCTTCTGAAACACACTTCAGACTTCTTACAGTCTTCACTTGGCATAAAATGGACAAAAGCAATAAAACTATCCTTTCTGCAGTCAACAGAAAGTTTACAAAACCAACATTAGCTTACTGTGTTCACCTCCACAGCTTTCAGCTGTGTAATTCAGAAGCCCTGCAGTGAAAGACACTTGTCACTTGTAAAGCCTCTCATAAGGCAGGCCAAGACTCTGAGCAGGACAAGTATTTCTAAAGCCTAACTGTAAGACAATAAAAGCCAAATTTAAAATCGTTATCTCTTCATATTCCCAAAGAGAAACAAGTTGATCAGTGAGCCAACACTTTGCAGCTGAATGGTTGATGCTGTAAACTTGCAATTTAAGAAAAGGCTCGTTGCGAGGATGCCAAATTCTCTTGCTGGACAAAAGCCCAATAAATGGAAATTAAGACTAACTAAACCATTAAGCCTTTAACAAAAGAATGATACATTCTGTGGTCAACTGTGCTGGCATTTTGTACACGTGAACTAAATGCAAGGGTGAGAGACACACTCCATGTGGCTCTGTGGTTCCAGACACTGAGAGCCACATGCTGGCTAAACCCTGCCCTCCAGCAGGTGCTTTTCTTCTACTCACTGTGACAAGATGCACCGTAACCCAAAGCTGCAGCAACCCAAACCTCCTTACAGTTTAAACTCTGTATTTCCATTTTTGGCATTGTACCTTCTCAGAATACCCATGGTTTTATTTAACTCACAAGCTAGAAGAAAACAGAATCAGGCTCACAAACTCTTACACAAAGACTTCACGCCAGTTACGTGCACTGCAGCTGACAGAAGTACATAAACACACCTGATTCAGAGACTGATATTGACCCAAATTCTCCTTAAACTTGCACATTTTTGGACTAACTTCAGGAAGTCTCATAGCTGTCAGAGGTGGCATTGACCCAGGAAGTTTTGCAGCATCTTTTTATTGAGCTCTTTAAAAAATATACAAATCAGCCAAAATGTGTCCTTTGTCTTTCCAAATACTTCAGGAGCAATTCTGAAAACACTACATAACACAAAAATGTTAGAGATGTGATGCATCTTTGAGGAAACACTACTATCTTGTGCCACACTTCACATGAGACAGGTCACCAGAGATACTGTCAAACATTTCAGATACAGGGTCTATAGAGGTCCAGTTCAGAGCAGGATCAGCCTCTAAGCCCAATCACAGTCCAAGAACATTCTTCTTTTCCTGCTTGGCACGGGATATGTAAAAAAACAACTAATAAACAAGTAACCATGGACTGAATTTATATCAAGCAGTAGATAAGTGCGGAGTGCTGCAGGCATACGCTTAATCCTGAATGTAAGGTAGCTCCAACCCATCCCTTTTACTAAGGAATAGTTAACTTAGATTCACCACTGGGTAAAAAACATGTACACAGGTCTTGACAGGCAAGGATTTAAAATATTAATATAGCTCATTGCAATTGCATGCCTACAGCAGACTTAGAAGTTAATTACATTCCTTCAGGCAACGAGCAAAAAGACACAAGAATGTGCAAATTTCTCCACCCTACCTTGCTAACATCCCTCAAACCTCATGCTAAAACAAAGAAAAACTATGCCTCCATATACTTGCAACCCCCTGCCATCCAAACAAAATGCATACATTGCTCTGGATTCAGGCCTGTGATTCCAGAAAAGCAGTCAAGGAATCACTAGCTAGGTCAATGAAGATCAGAGATTATTTTGAATCTATTTCTGCAGATGTTCAATTTTACAATTACCTACTAAAGATTTGTATTTCTTCACATTACAGCAGCTAGAGTATTATTCAGCTCTGTAAGGGTCCTGTGGTTAGCTCCGTTGGAGGGCTTCCATTTCCCAGGGGAAGAGTCACTACTACCAGAAGCGGTTCATCAGGTCAGTCTCCCTGCCTGGTGATGCAGAGCGTCTGTCTGCTTTCCATCCCACTGTGGCCCCTATATGCTTCCATACTCTGAGTGTAAATCTGTACTTAGTCCTGCTTAAGTCATGGTAACTGCAGCTACTAAAGCTAGATTCAGAGAAACAGCCATTAGCCTCTCTAGAGCAGGAGTTTCACTTCAATACAACTGGTTAAAAATAGATCAGCTGTCTGGCTGAATAACGAAGGGATCACAGAAAACAGCTTGGATTACTGGCTTCATTTTGCCAAGGATCTTTTAGAGCCAAGTTTTCTTTCACACATGTACAGCTCCTTGTGTGTTTTCTGCACATGGTTATAAAATGCCTACTATTTGCACACAACAGGCAAGGCCATAAGAAATAACACCTTTGACATACAGAGGATATAGTAAAAGATTACTGAGACACTTACTCATTGTTATTCCTTCCTCCCTACCTGCAAATAAATTAATCGGGGAGCTGCCTCTAAATGTTCCAACCGTGCTTGTGGAGGGTGGTTACTACAGCACTAGATACCATGTCAGTTAGGAGATGGGTCATAGTCTTCATAGTCACGTGGATGATATTTTTAGAATAACTGGACGACATCAGCAAAACCAAATGTTTGCTTTTTTACCAACATCTCACTGCTTCCTCATTCATCCTTCTTAATGAAGGCCCTGTTCACATCAGTGTAAATTCTTTGGCACCATCTTCTGCCATATGTTTTGCTACCATTCAGTCTATGGGACCCTCAATCCATGAAACCCTTCAGCACCACAGTAACACAAAAGGACATGCCATCTAGGACCAGCTCTCCCAACAATTCTCCCAAGATAAGCCAGCCTTACGTTCCACAACACTGGGCTCATCTTGGTATGACCTCCACTTTGAGATGCTCAGCACCCTGTATGACTAGATCCCAGACAAACAGGGGATCAGGCCCAGCCAGCATGGATTCATGAAAGGTAGGTCTGTGCTTGACCAACCTGATCTCCTTCTATGACCAGGTGACCCACCTAGTGGATGAGGGAAAGGTTGTGGATGTTGTCTACCTGCACTTTAGTAAGGCCTTTGACACTGTCTCTCACAGCACACTCCTTGAGAAGCTGGCAGCTCATGGCTTAGACAAGTGTACTCTTCGCTGGGTGAAAAACTGGCTGGCTGGACGAGCCCAGAGGGTTGTAGTGAACAGAGCTAAACCCAGTTGGTGCCCGGTCACGAGTGGTGTTACCCAGGTCTCAGTTTTGGGGCCAGTTCTCTTTATTATCTTTATCAATGATCTGGACAAGGGGATTCAGTGCACCCCAAGCAAGTTTGCAGACGATGCCAAGTTGGGAGGGAGTGTCGATCTGCTCGAGGGTAGGAAGGCTCTACAGAGGGATCCAGACAGGCTGGATCCGTGGGCCAAGGCCAACCGTATGAGGTTCAACAACATCAAGTGCCGGGTCCTGCACTTCGGTCACAACAACCCCATGCGACGCTACGGGCTTGGGGAAGAGTGACTCGAAAGCTGCCCGACAGAAAAAGACCCGGGGGTGCCAGTAGGCAGCCGGCTAAATACGAGCCAGCAGTGTGCCCAGGTGGCCAGGAAGGTCAACGGCATCCTGGCCCATATCAGAAAGAGCGTGGCCAGCAGGACCAGGGAGGTGATCGTTCCCCTGTACTCAGCACTGGTGAGGCCGCACCTCGAGTCCTGTGTTCAGTTTTGGGCCCCTCACTACAGAAAAGACATGGAGGTGCTGGAGCGTGTCCAGAGAAGAGCAACCAAGCTGGTGAGGGGCCTGGAGCACAAGTCTTACGAGGAGCAGCTGAGGGGACTGGGGTGGTTTAGTCTGGAGAAGAGGAGGCTGAGGGGAGACCTGATCGCTCCCTACAACTACCTGAAAGGAGGTTGTAGTGATGTGGGTGCTGGTCTCTTCTACCAAGTAACTAGTGATAGGACAAGAGGAAATGGCCTCAAGTTGCGCCAAGGGAGGTTTAGATTGGATATTAGGAAACATTTCTTTACTGAAAGGGTTGTCAGGCATGGGAACAGGCTGCCCAGGGAAGTGGTGGAGTCACCACCCCTGGAGGCGTTCAAAAAACGCATAGACATGGCACTTCAGGACATGGTTTAGTGGGCATGGTGGTATTGGGTTATCGGTTGGACGTGATGATCTTAGAGGTCTTTTCCAAACTTAATGATTCTGATCCTGTGTATACAACTGTACTCTAAATAGCATACAGCTTGAGTTGTAGCCCCTCTCCACCTTCCCCCCCCCCCAACAATCAGGGCACAAAAGAAATGGATTAATCCAGTCTTAATTCATGGAAGACAATTCCTTCACTAAAACTGCTGTCAGGCAGCTCAGAATTTCAGGTTAGGTGTTTCTGCGTGTAACACTATTTTTGTCCTTTTAAGTTTGCTGCATGTCAAGCAGCAATTTTCAACAGAGCTGGCAAACCATAGTTTTCTCCAAAGTTGGAGCACTGCACCAACAACAGCGTGACAACATCAGTTTCATTCAGCAAGGAGTTTGCCCAACTCGAACTGCAGTCCTCTGGGGTGTCTTTGCATCACTTTTGGAACATAACTCTGCTAGCCTGAGGTCCAACAGTCACAGCATGAAAGGCCTTCTCTATTGCTACCTAAGCTCTGTGAGAACTCTTAGAAGCGATAAAGGACATGCAAGTGCATGCACAAAGATTAAGGATGCTATTGTAACCTAGCAAGCACATCTGGTATCATTCAAGTTTTTGTTCTGTTTGGTACATGTACATCAAGGCTGTGTAGCATAACAGGATTATTTCTGAATGGCTGAATACTGGATTTTCTTCTACTTCATGCCCATGAGAAATGGGAGATTTGCTTCAGGTCCTCTAAGCATGCCATCTGCAGGAAGTCATGTGTCCAGCCATCTGCAGATGGCCAGAGGAAACCTGGTTTCCATTCAACAGTTCACACAGCAAGTTTGCAGGAGTCTCCCAAGGAGAATGCTGCAGGGAGCTAGAGCATCACTTCATGAGAACAGCCTATAACACGTGTCCCTTCCCCAGTGGGTTAGGTGTTCACTTTGATGGGGCTTCTTGTGGCCAGAAGTATGCTTCAGGAGCCAGCACTGTGACAAGGACTGCATACAGTGCGGCAGCTGGAACACATCCTATGAGCAGCACAGATACAGGGTGCTAAACGGACTGAGTAGTCACTAAATCCAATCAGGCACTGAGGCAAAAGGGTCAGTAGAGGGCTCTAGCAGTGGTGCCTTCCAGGGCTGTGTTTATTGTTTTTATATTACTCCTTTGATCCCAGAAAGCAGGTTGCTTAATATTTTAATGGCTTTCTTCCACCATTGAAACTAACATTTGATGTTTAAAAATCTGTATCTCTTCTGCTTCAGTGTCCTTTATGACTTTTAATAGTTTTTGAAATAGCTCTAAAAATTATTAAAGAAAAGCAGTGAGCCCTGAACTATTACTTCATAGTTTGCCTGAAGGCCTCTATAGGCATCACCTCTCTCTGCATTCAGGACTTCAGCAGCATTTTTCAAAACATTGTCTAGACAATTAGAAGGTAGAAAAATCCAGGCTAAATAAGACTCAATTTTTTTAGAACTTCAGCTTAGCCTCTGCAGAATGTAAGAAAGTTTTAAAGATAAAGGATATGGGATAATCTACTCCACCACAGTAAGTCTTTCATCAGCCTCCTCAAAGGCTAAACAATTAGGTCCACACCATGTTGTACACACTAGTAGCTTAAACACCATAAACCCTCCTCCAAATTCCACTGGAGACCAAGGACATTTTTACATCAGATTGTGTACATTTCTGCACCAGAAAAATCCCAGAAATAGAAATCTTGCAAGTGTCAAAGCAGGATTTTTTGTTGGATACTTGGATACATACGCTGAGGTAAACCTGCCTACTTTAAAGTTTATGCCAAGCCTCATATTTCCACCCAAATTCATAATCCCTTCAGCAAGCCTAGAAAGTCATGCCTTTTAGTAAGAGGACAGCACAGAACTTGAAATAAGTGACTGTTAAAATTACATTAGCTCTGAGGTGTAACACAGCACAACCATCAGATTTGAGAAAACCTTCAATTCTGCTTCAACTTTCACAGAAATGCAGTTTGCAAAGCCATCTGCAGTACAAATCATGCTCTTTTTTTTCTTTTTTTTTTTCCATATGCAGCAATAAAAGTATTCCAGCTAATAACTAAACAGCCAAAGCAACAAAATGCATTAGACAGGTAGATATTTCCACTGAATAAAGTAAAAAAAAAAAATCTTCCCCCTGAAGCATTAGAACAACTGACATACTAAAATATCCAGTGTCTCAGTATTACATTTTACCCAGTATTTTGTAATAAAGTGTTATGTAATTCCAAGTCATTTATACTAACGGAATGTGGGAGCTACTGCAAAACACTCAAGAGGATCAGTCAGAAAGCTTCGTCTGTGAGCACTTTTGGCAACTTGCAAATACTTTCCTGTCTCTGAAATTTATGGTTAATAATGTCAGTACCATGGCTCTGGCATGCATACTCCCCAGTATTTCCAAACCTTTGGCTCAAAACAACTACTCTTAATCAAGAAAATTAGGAGAATCATTTTAGCTAGTACTTTTTAATACTTTTTTGTAAATTTTTTAATTACTTCAATACGAAGCTTTCCAAAACTCAGCACATACCTATTTCACACTGCTCCACCTACAATCTAAAGGCCTGTAAAGAGGCAAACTTACCAGTGCCAAGAAGATGACACTATCACAATTAGTGATAAAAAAAGTGAGGTAGAAGTTATCTGCAGTATAAACAGTTAAGCAGTCAAAAATATGCATTTGATTAGCAGGAAACAAAGAAAATGTGACTCAGCGTAAGGAAAATAAAGCTCTCTTTAAATAAGGCATTCTAGCTGTTTTCCATCACAATGGCCAAAATTGGACCCTTTCAAAGAGAGCAGCCACCTCTCAGAGCCTGGTCTTTACCTGCAAGTTGCTGCTCTAGAACGTTCAGAGCTAAGGAGCAAGCAGTACAGAAGCAGACCTGCAGGCAGGCGAGCATTTCCTCCACGTTTTCAGCTACAGAATTAATGCCTGCAATAATAACTCTCCAGCCCCTGCTTTCGTGTGTGCCTCAACCTTCATGGTTCATAGGGAAACTAGAGGTGACCAGGGTGCTGCCCTCCTCCCAACCACTCTTTTAAGAAACTACAGGGTCAAGTACACAATAAAGCTTCTATATCAGCCACAGCAAAATTTATAACAATTTAATTTACAGAGCACAATGGGATTACATAGTAGACCTACCAAAAAAGTTACCACAACAAAAACAAAGCTAGAGTAGTAAGGAGTTTCTCAGGTCCCTTGGGGACTTCTACAAAACCAAAATCCAAATAAAACCTCCTCAGTATCAGTATATGCCATTCCAGTTCATGCCTAGAGAAAGATTTCTCTGAAAAAGAACAGAGTAGAATTGACTTACTTGTCTAGAATGAAATACAAATCAAATCCTCCGTAACAGGCAGGACCACCATTCTCTCTCTTTCCACCTTGTCCATCACAGGCTAGCATAAAAGTTGCTAGGAAGAGACATTTGAAGCCAAATCTCAAGATGCTTTGCTTTGCAATGGCCATTATATCCAGAGATGAGGAGAAAAAGAAATCTCTTCTTCCAAGGCTCCTTTATTTCATAGGTTTCTCCACAAAAGCCATTCAATGACCTTTAAATATATATATATGTGTATTTTAATCCTTAAAACTCCACTTGCAACAGTTGTCCTCAGGAATTGCAAGACTTTCCCCCTTGTTTCCCTTGCACTTCTGTTTCTTGGTTTCAGATTTCAAGATGCACAATACTGTATTTAACTTTTTTTTTTTTTAAAGGGACTTGACCCTCAGTCTCACTTGCAGCTCTCTGAAAGCAGCACCATTGTTTTGCAAGAGAAGGAGCAGCCTCCTAACAAATCTTGCTTTGTCACAGACTTCAGAAAACACAGGGGGGGTTTGGGGGCCCGTGTCCCCCCCCCCCAATTATTATTGTTATTATTAAGGATGGTAAGTTTTATTTTCCCTTAGCAAAAAAGGCTCAGAGAATGCCACCTTGTGGCCAAAACTCAAGCTGACTGGAGTCTCTAGTTTCAAGCATCTCATTCGTGCACCGAGCACACAGCGCACACATACCACAGCAGCTTTAGCTACGAACATAGAAGCAGTTTTCTTACAGCAGTCACACAGTACTGTGCAAAGATATCTTTGTTTCCCACGTAGGCAACATCTGAGTTTAAAGACCTTTAAAGACCTGGAGTAGCTTCACAAAGGTTAAAGTGACAGGCCACACCAGGTTTCATCCCTTGTTTTCTCAGCCCTGAGAAATATCAAGCTATATCTGTGCCTGTGAAACAGGCTTCCCCCTCTTACCATCCTTCGCAAACTCATTTCAGCTACTAGAGCCTAAACCCTTCCTCTTCCAAGAAAACTTGCTGGAAAATGTAACTTCAGTTACACTTGCATTTTCTGTCTCCTTCCCCAAACAGCACCACAAACTCCAAAACCTAAGCAAGACAGCTCAAGAGCAAGAGCATTCCCCAATCAGAGCAGCCCCCCTACCAACAAAAGCTAAACTAAAGATCCCAGGAGCAGGGGCTCCTAGCCTTCCCTCTCAAATCCTCTCAGGCTATAGCAACACACCTGTTCTCCCAGTACTAACTGCTGGTTAGTAGAGCAGCTTCAGGTGTTGCATCAAGTGCAGGGGGACCAAGTCAGGTTTCTGACAGGAGATGCAAGTGCACTTGAGTCAGGCTTTCAAGCTGTTCTTCATCGCTTAAAGAGTTAAATTTGTCTTTAAAAAATTCTTAGCAAAAGCAAACAATCTGAGGAAAGACCAGGAAATGTAGCAGGATAGGTTTAAAGGGAAAATGACAAACAGCATGATAACAGACTTGTGACCGAAGTGGAAACACCTGGATTACAAATTAGTCAGGCACCTTGCTGCATTGATGATTAAAACTTTGGCAGTGTTCTCCCTCCCACACCTGGCTATGCTCAGCAAATACACCAGCTCCATCACCCCTAATGTGGATAATACAGAGACATGGGCAAATGGTACCTCCTCGGTCCTGCTGTCAAATCCTGATCAGACCTGAAAGAAGTGGAGATCCCTTGGAAGTCAAAGCTTCTCTAGGGCTAGACAGGAGCAGAACCAGGTGTTTTGTCGGTGTATATTCTGCGCTTCCATACCTAAACTCAAGGGGAGCTGGGAGTGCGGGTATGAGTCTTGTCATTTATCTCTTAGCCTGAAACGAGAGTAGTAACACAGCTCATTACCAAATAGGCAAAAGATCTATATCAGGTTTTCTATAAGGAACAGAAATAAAGCACAATGTCAGAAACATATATGAGAGCTTTTTGCTGAGGTAGCTGTGGTGCTGCCCAAACTGAGGGTTAGCACCTGCACCAGGCTTGCGCAGGCAAAATGTGAGGGCAGGTGCTCCTTTCTGTGTAGTTGTGGAAAAGAGGTGGAGCTGCCACCTGCTGATTTGCATATCTGAGTGATGTGGTTGCTTACATCCTGTGACAGGAGGCTGCTGGGAGATATTATAAAGTGTAGAGCTGTGGCTCCTGTAGCCAGCATAGGTGTGTTAGGTAAGCAGGTAGTATTTGAGGATTTTAAAGTTTCATATGGATGCTCTGGAACAAATCTGTTTATAGTTATGAAGCTTGAATTGCACAAACCATGAGGTTATGTGTAGAGAGTTTTGTGTGTGTCTTTGAAGGTTGTACTGCCCTGGGGAAGGGAATGAGACTAGTCCATGGATTCTTTTTTGGTATTTTAAAAGAAAATGAGCTGAATGGAGGATGTAAAAAAAATAGGAGGGGTAGAAGAAAAGCTTCCTCTCTAGGGACTGATGTGCTGGTTTTGAGAAATTTTGGAAAAGTACTTAGGGCCAGGTTGTGATCTGAGGTACAGCTAAGGCTCCTGCTGCAGCTGGATAAAGTATCTTTTTGTCACTAGCTTATGACCTGTGTCTGCCTAAAGATTAAAAACAGACTAATAGTCTCTTTCATTTGTTTCTGACTGGCCCCAAGATGAATAAATATATAGAGATTAAAAAGGAAAAAACCAAACAAACAAACAAACAAAACCCAAAAAACCAATGAAAAAAACCCTGTACCTCAGGAAAATAACTTTGGCCTGAAGCTAGCTGGGGGAATGGAGGAGGAGATCAGATTCTCTGTGTAGCTGTGGATTCAGGCTGACAGAAGGCCTGGGAAAGCTTGGGGAAAAGCCAAGGAATGAGGCATCAGATGAAGCTTAGAGCACTCTGAGATGGACGGAGCTGCTGACAAAATGAAACATCATTCTTTGTGCTGTAACTCTCATTTTCTCCAGGGCTAGTCCTCTTCATATGCTTAAGAATGTGTCTTTTTGTTTATGATCTGGTAATAGCACCATCAACACTCTAAGAAAAGCAGCTCCATAATGGGAAGCTCATGTGAGACACAGGAGAGGGCGTTGGAATTTCTGTCTGTCCCTCCCTCACTAAAAATGCTAGAAACAAAAACATTATGAAGACTATAGCTTTTGTGTGAAATACCTAACAGTTCTTGGAGAGACTGGGTGTGTTGTATTTTTTTTGCATGAAAGTGACAAGAAATAAGGTGTTTTAATTGCACAGCAGTTCAATGGTTAATTAAGCTCCTGCTGATGCCCATGGTGTGTGAATAGAATTTGCATATGTAAATGATGGGGGAAGTGGTATCAGCAGGTTTTCTTATCTACTCCCTTATATGTATCTGTGGGCCCTCTTCTGAAACTTGCAGCTTGGAAGAAGCCAGTTCTGTCAGATTGCAGTAACAGTGGTGTTGCTGATAGGTGAGACCTAGCACATAACAGCATCATGTGGGTTTTGTGAGCACTCACTCGGCTGTCTTTGGGGCTGATTCCCTTTGGCTCACAAATGTCTGGCCCGTATGGTGGATAATGGTTTCTGTCAAGATCTCAAAATCATGTTCCCTAGTTTTCATGGCACTTCAGGAAGCTGTTACAGCGCTGCATAGATAATCAAGATGTAACAAATTGCCTATACTGACCAATGTTATTACCACAAATATATTATCACTGTACAGGAATTATTTCCTTGTTGTCAATGTAGACATGTCTTTAAATTCACTGGCCGTATCTTTAAATGGTGTCATTCAGCACGGCTCTGTTAGTATCAGCAGAGCTACAGTGTCTTATGTGGTGTAGGACAACAGGCTTCCGCGGGTACGACTTGTGTGCCTTTACATTTCAACTGTACAACATATAACTCAAGGCTGACGCCTAGTGGCCAAGAAGGCCTTTTTCTTCCCTGGATTGCTTTATTTTTTCAAGGGAACAGTAACTCCCTTCCTTGTCTCTTGCTTTTATCTGACTTTGCCCTGCTTTGATTTTTATTTGCCTCTGCTGCAACATGTAAGGCTGTATTGCATTATTTTCCTGGTGATTAGAGTTCGTTCCACTAGCTTTTTTAACAAGGGCTGCTAACTCTGCATATGTATGTAACCTCTTCCTGAAGAAGACTATTATGCCAAGTATAGAGATGAAAATATATGGTTTGTAATGTATTAAATAAAATAGGAGACAATATGGTGTAGGGAATAATTCTGCCATAATCTCAGAAGGCCATGCCATTGCTTTCCAAGTCTTGTTTTTTAATTCCTGCCTAAACCTGCCCAGGAGCAAGGGGTGCAGTCAAGCTATTGTCCCCTTTGGTTAGTGCTGTAGGAAATAGGATTATGTCATAAGGCTATGCACTTCTCAGCAGCTTCCCTATTCTACTCAGTGTTGCATGTATATTGCTTTTGTTTGCCTTTAACCATTTCCAAGCACATTGCCAGGGCCAGAGCATCCTTGCAGCACCCCTACGAGTGTTTGGGGTTTGTTTTGTTTTTGTTCTTTTTACATTTGCTTACAGCTGGACAAAATTCAGCCTGGTCTACTCAAAGGGGCATCTATCATTAGTGGTATCTTTCTCTCTGATTGAATTTAGACAAAGATGATCAGCGTGGTTCCCTCTGACCCTGAGTTTGGAGCAAATGTTGAGGAAATCATTAGGGGCTGCCAGTTTTCAGCACTTCTGAAAATGGGGTGGCTGAATTTGATCTCCCTTCTTAAATGAAAGCACTTGGTGAAAAGTATTTTCTAAGAATCTGAGCTTAAAACTCTGAATGCTCTAATGACCAAGTCCAAACCACAGCCCAGGTGTCTGGATTCTCAGTCCCCTGTGACTCACAAGAACGCAAACTCAGTATTCTCCTTAGGAGTCTGTTCAATTTGATTAGTTATTTAAACAGCAGTAACTAACACCTTGGAGAAATCAAGGCCTGAACACAAATAGGATCTTAAGCAACTAAGTCTAAGGTAACAATGATTATCTAGAAACATGCATCTAACTTAGAGCAAGTGAATATGCAAGCAGCACTGATGAAGCGCTGTTTGTTTAAATGAGTATTAAGACCTTCTGTGGTTTGGTTTCCACTGGTTTTAAGGCGAAAGGATAAGCACACATGCCCAGCAGGAGGGAGCAGAGCTGCGCAGAATGAAAGATTCATATTTACTGACTACATTTCACATAATCTGATGGGATTTAAAAATAAATCCTACCGCACTGTTGGATTTCCAGTGTCTGACTCATCCTTTTCAAAGTGCTGTAAACATGGAGAATGTGACCATTTATCTATGAGGCAAGTCCTTGTATCTTAACTGATCCTGTTCTTCCTTGAAGACTTGCTTTGGAAGAGGTTAATTATACTGACATGTGCTCCAAACTGGAGTTCGGACTGGAGTGAAAAATGGAACAATTTTCCCTCTTCAGCCTGTGCTGTGTTAAATCATCCTTCTCCTAAGCATGCTTAGAGATTTCCTTTGACCGAGCATTGTCTACTGTCTTTAGTACTGCACCTATCAGTGCATGCTTTAGATTTTGTGGGACAAAATGCAGCCGAGTACATGCAGGGTGCAACTGTGGATTTTTAAAATCCCAAATCATTGCACAGCAGAGCCTGGGAGATGGCTTTGTGGACATCTGCCATGAACTGCTCTTGGCTGTTAAATGTCACCTGCTGGACTACAGTAATCTCCTGCAGTGCTAGAGGATGGTATGGCTGGAAGATTTGTAGTGAGGCTGTTCTTGCTGTATTTGTTCTTCAGAACTCTCATCCCAGCAGTGTGAAACAAGTGTCTACATATGCTGTGGGGTGTTCTGGCAGGCCCAGACTCTGGGCTGGGGTAACAAGACATAGAACAGCTCCACTTGATAACAAGCAATAAAATTTCTGTTGGAGCATCAGGTTTATTTGAGGGCTTGTCTTAACTCTGTTTCTTCAGGTTGCTTATACTCCAGTTT
The DNA here is from genome assembly GCF_000737465.1 of Haliaeetus leucocephalus. Classification (NCBI taxonomy): domain Eukaryota; kingdom Metazoa; phylum Chordata; class Aves; order Accipitriformes; family Accipitridae; genus Haliaeetus; species Haliaeetus leucocephalus. Next base: position 15,331,271 of record NW_010972598.1, on the reverse strand, counting down.
TGCATTAAGCATCACAGGTGTATTTTAGTTGCTGCTGAGGAGTTTCTTTGGTTTGTTAGGTGGCTGAAGTTTCCTTTTCTTTCACTCATGTATGTTTGGCATTAAAACGCACGTATTGGTACTAAAAAGTTTCTTTCCAGTCCCTACTGGAAAGTGACTTAAATAGGGAAATGCCAATAAGAAGGTAAAGTAGGGCATGACAAGAGCTGAAAGATTTTGTTAGGATACTGTATAATGGCTAAAAATAAGTGAAAATCCCTCCTAAAACTTTGATTCTTGCCTCCTCCTGTCATACTTAGCCTCAGCCTGAGCAAAATGAGAACTGATGGTGTGTGAGGGAATTAAAAGAATGTGTCTAATACCAAAAAGGAAGGAGAATAGCACCAACAAACTACTGCCTGTCTCTCTCCTCTGCTGGGACTGATGTGTGCTAATCCAGACAATTCAGATGCTTTTGCGTGAGATGTGCCTAAGTGAACTCTATATCCTTTCAAACTGCTACAGAATAAATCCTCTGGGGACCAGTGAGAGGGTCATAGAAATTGAGGGATGTTGTATGGCTGGTATTCTTCTTAAATACAGACTTGTAGTCAGATGGATGACCCAGGGCATCCTGCTGGTTTTGTTAGAACAGAGGAAATAATCTTGATTTTAAAGTTGTGAGCAATAGGGACCTTGCCTTACTGAAGCTTTAGTGTTTAATGGCCCTACTCTTTTTTTAAAGATTGTACTTTAATTCCCCTCTGAACTTCTCTACTTCCAAATATTTAGGATGGGCTTCTTACTCTATAAGGTTTTGAGTTTTTTCTATGACAGTGGCTTGACCATATAAGAAATTTGAGTTCAGGTGTCCACTGCAGGATTGGGGAGGGGAAAATTGTTGTTAGGTGACAACAGTCCAAGATAAATGCATACTTCCAGTCCCTGCCTTTTTTTTTTTTTTTTTTTAAAAAAAAAAGGTTAACTTTTTAACAGCAAGCTTTGTGCTGGGTCAAAGTAGACAGGGGATTGTTTGTCTTGGGCTAGAGCTGACAAATCTGGCATAAACACTTTGTCAAATGCCCTTGTTAATTCAGCAGAAACATTACTGTATTCCTAGGTTGATTCACGTCAAATTTATGCTACTGGAAGATGGGACATACAGAGAATCTGGGACTAGCTACCAGGAAAGTGCAAAGGCTCTTTCTACATGTCCCTGGCAGCATAAATGGAATAAATCTTTCATCTCCCTTTACAGTGCCATTGCAGCACTAAGGAAAACTAAACCTGGGTTTTTTGCATCTTCAAGGCTGAGTTAGAGGAGTTTGGGAGGAGGCAGCTGGGAATCTTGCACTGTCCTATGTGGAGCAATAATTGTGTTTATATTGTGCATGCATCTTTGAAGCAAAGCTTCATCCACCTGAGTGATCAATGTGATGCCTCTAGCCAGTCCTCACCATGCACTGGAAGAAATGGACTATTTTAGGAACAGAACAACTCTAAATCCTACAAATTAGATTCCTCTTCCCCTAAAAAAGGCAAATACGTTGCATTCTCCTTTCTACCTTTCGTGCCACATGAATCAAGATTTTCAGTGTGAGGCATCTTTCCCTGAAAAGGGAAATGAAGGTCTTAATTCTGTACGGCTTATTTGTAATATACATACTCTGATGCTTGCCCACCTTCATGGGTGTGCCCTATGTTAAGAGCAGGCTTTTAAAAGAGCATTCAAAGGGATCAAAAGGAGTAGCAGAGAAGCCATCCAAAGAATTTTCTGGATGCATTCATAGATGATAAAGGATATAGTAATGAGAAACTAGCCAGAGTTAATCCATGCTAAAGGCCTTTAATTGAAAGATATGGTCACCAATTGATCTGTTTCAGTATCTGAACCATCAAGAACAAAACTCTCAAAGGAGGTGATGTCAGGGAAGAACAGCATTGGGGTTGCTTCGTGCAGCAGTTATCGAGCATCTGTACTTGGTTCAAGAAAGATAAGATTTTCACACTGTGGTATTGCCACGACAGTAGTTAAGGCCCAAAAGATGCAGGACATCAAGTCTAATGCATGATCCTTGACTGTGTGTATATTGGGATTCTTTAAAAACAAGAAAAGAAAAAAAAAATACCATGAGGTAATACTTACATTGGTGTTAAGTGATCTGTGCATTCATTGGCAGTCCTTAATATCTAGCACATAGCACTTGCATTTTTAATCAAATTGAGCCATCTCAAGTACCAAAGCAATTATCAAAGCAAGCAGTGAGTAGGTGGAAATGCTGCTATGACAGAATGCAATATCCTGTGCCTGATCTGTGAAGCATCTTTCTCGTGACAGGGTTTGCAGACAATCAGCTTGCAGTAAGGCTCAGAGCACATTGCTGGTGCTTCAGGATTAACTCTGTTCCTTTATATATATTTTAAAAGAATTTATTTTTTCCCCACAATACAAGAAATTCTATTGCAAGTGATCAAAATATGATTATGGTACCCACAGCAAGACAGTTTATTTATACTAGTCTCCATAGCAATAGCTGGCATTCTACAACAGTGTATTCTTATTGCTCTGACTGAGCAATGTTTTGAATAACTGCTGCAATAGAAATATTTTGCATGTACGAGTGAAAGATTCTTTTGTAGTCACCAAACACAACTGGATCTTTAACTCAGAAAGGAATGATCATAAAGACATGCTATTTAATAGTCTTTTGGTTTTCCAGTTCAGATGGGCACTATTGTACTCTATACTGTTAGTATATATACGGTTATGCTAGTGCTAGTTAATAGGCGCTGTCAGGCTTTGACATTATCAGAGAATCCTGTGAAATGTGGGTTATTAAAATCCTAGGTAATGTGATCATTCCACCTCTGAAAAACCTACAGGGGATGAAACAACTTGGCCTAGTATTGTGAAACACTAAGTGTTGTTTGGGATTCCTCAGTAAACTTACCACCAATCTCTGAACTGAAGGAGAGTGGTTCTCGGGACTACCCTTTTTCTTTACCTTGGCATTACAGATGAGGCCAATCTGCAAAATTCTGGGCCAAAACTTAAGCCATCTTAAATTTCACTAAAAGGAGTAGTAAGGGTTTGTATCAGATCATTTATGGAGGTTGTGACTCAACACTGTTCCAATCCTGATCTGCGGAGGTACTGAACCCTTTCTGCAACTTCTGAGGTTCTTGATTTGTCTCCATCTCTAGTTGGAACAGCACATTTGTGTATTATTCCCCAAGGAAAAAAAAGTCTGGTTAGGTACAGACATAATTCATTTGCTTGCACTCACCGTGAACTTCATAAGCCACATAGGTTCCGAGTCCGTTACACATAGCAAAGATATCTGGTCCGTAAGACATGAGATCATGGACAGGTGTCCTGATGACGAATGTGATCTCCTTTGCAGGTCGTCTCTTGATGTTTCATTTGCTAAACATCAAATAACATCATTTGGCAAAATCAGTGCCTTGATCCACTAACACTATGCATATTCCTATTTCTGGAATGATGCCTCAGTGCTTGGTGTTTTACTCAAAACTGTATTTAGTACAGTCTTTTAATCCACTCTGTGACTATGGGACCATTAGCAAGTGTTGAAAACAGCTCCTATGGCAGATTTAAGGGAGTTACGGTAGAGGGAGGCTGAAGAGAACTGGAAACTCAATTAAACAGCTGAACAGGAAGAGTAGTGCAGTCAGTATTTTAACACAGACCTCCTACAAAAGTATTTTCTCAGTCACTAAACTGTCACCCTAGATGTGCTCAGGTTGCAACTTGGAAGCATGGAAGGAGAAGCCTATTCTTTCAGCCTTCTAAAATGGGGAACCAAAGATGGCAGTAGCAATGCTTGGCAGATACATTTACACTAAAATTATTTGCAAGTAGTGCTTATGACCTCTTTGAGAATGCTGAGTGTTTTCGTGGCACAGCTTTTTTCTGAACTGCTCCAGAGTGCTTTGTTTCAAGTGAATTTCAAACATATTTTCCTACTTGAGTGCTTCTGTTGTCTGGACAAAGTGTCTGGATGCCTGTATTTTCTCTTATAACCTAGGCTTCCTGCTGGTTTGTATCTCATTATTCAGCTACAGTTACAGGATTCCTGTTCTGGCTCATACAATTAATATGGAGGAAAAGCTGTTGAATATAGAGATACTCTCTTACGCCCTAAAGGAAAATGGAGATCTGAACAATAGCATCTGCAAAGCAATGTTCCAAAATGAAAAATGCAATTTTGTACTGAAATGATTCAGAACTATTTTTAGATATTGCCATCCAAAAATAATTAATGCCATTGAAGGTTTCCTGATATAAACTGTTTCTTAGCAACCTGCAGACCTAAATTTCCTCAGAGGAAACTTAGCTGGGGAGGAAGTGGGGGGGAATGATGCACCTAATCTTTTTCTTTTGAAAAACCATCCCTATGGCAAATTCCCAAGCCACATTACTTTTCAGAAAACCAAAATCCTGCCACTTGTGAAAATCTCATCCTCTCAAGAAAGAAAGAGCACAGTTAAGAAACAGTTTGATGAACTTCAGGGTAAACACACACTTAGCAGGGATGACTGGCATTGACATAGGCTTTCAAAATCATGATGGAATTTTATCAGAGAGTTCCTGAAAGCCCACTCCAGTGTGCTTCCTTCTTGCTGGTAAGCAAGGAGTTGAGATAAGCTTCAGGAGGCACAGAGATGCACCTTAGTACAAGCAAGCCTAGAACTAGCTAGAGGTGAATGTTTTTGCTCAAGCGTGTACTTGTGTAACTCTCCCCTTTTTCTTCCCCACCATGCCTGCTTGCCCTTTAAAGCCAGGATTTTTATAAGGACTCAGTTCTCAGACTTCAAGAGAAGCCAGTGTCTACAAAAGGCTAGTATGCTGAATGCTGAGATAATTTTTAAAATGTCTGTGCTAATTCTGTGGGCTGAACTCATGCTAATATGGTGCTTAGTTCTTTTGAAAAAGTTTTGAAAGCTTGAAAACTTATTTAAACTTTTTTCCTCATTACTGGATTATTTGCTTTTCCTCAACTAGAGCTGCCTTAAAAAAATGATTATTTTTTTTAACCTGCAAAGAATGTGAGGTTATGAAGAGTACCATGCCAAAAATCTAAAATCTCTAAACAGTATTAAAAAGCAGTCAATCCAAATAGTCTTTTAAAACATTATAAAAATAATCGAAGTGATCTACAACACTGAAAAAAACATGAAAACCCTCCACTGCAAGCATCTGAAACAGAGTATTCTAACTTTTCAAAGGTTTCAAATTATATTAATGTAAAATGTCATTGAAATTGATACAACTTGATCATCAAAGGTCTGATCTAAATGTTGGTTTAAAAGCTTCTGAAAGCAGCACTGTCTCTGACGTCGGTCTACTTTGCATTACTGTACAACTTTACAAGTAACTACTCCTTTTTAATCTTACCTTGCTCTTTTCAGCCAGTGCAGGAAGTGCATCAAAGCTAGGCATCTCCTTTATCTTCATTATGGAAACGAAGCAAACTTTCTCTGGCAGCACTCTGGTTGCAATAAAGCCCTGTAAAATACTAGGAATTCTGTTTTTCATTCATTAAGATTGGAATAAAGTCTATATTTTAAAAGTAATAATTGCAGATAGCTTTTGCCCCAACACTTGGACTAAAAATGTTAAGAATAAAGAAACAAGTCCTGTATTTCAGTCAGCTTTATAACAGCTTCATCTGCTTGTACATTTTCTGAAAAAGCATGTTCCTTGCCACTTACTGTATCATAGTGCCAAATGGTTTTCCATGACCCATGGGTGCTCTTTCTCTCGATAGTTGCCACGTGCCATTCCTTATTGATGGTCAGAATTTGGAAGTCTCCACCAATGATTGCTTGCTGGCCTGCTTGCTGGCCTCTTTGTACATCATGAAACTAGAAAACAAAATTAAACAACACTTTTAGACTTTCAAGTCGGTTATCTCCCCAAAGCTTTAGAAAAATCACTGCTATAATAGAATAAATGCTGGCCCACAGGTAGTGCCTGTAGTGACCACAGTATTTTCAAAATGACAAAGAATTAAGGCTGTAGCATTCTGAGGCAGCTGTAAGAATTCTTTTAGTAGATTCAATGAATAATTTCTGTATGTTATAACTGTCATCTGGTGCATTTAGAGTTTTATGTGTGAAAGAAGTTTTAGAATCTTTTCTTCCAAAGGGATGGGGAAAGAAGCAAGGAAAACTCAAGAAGGGAATATAGAAACAGCAGCAATATATGTGTAACTTGGTCACTATACTCACGGAAGTAGCAAGGGCTAGAGTCAGCAAGAGTCCAAGAAGGAGAGAAGTCACAATCTGAAATGAAAAACAACAAAAGTGTAACTGCAGGTCTGGCTGACAAATCTGGTCGTGGGAATCCTAGTGCCTTTTTCCTCATCTGGTGTTTAAGTGTACTCCTTGGATCCTTTTTTGCTTTCATACCGGAATTACAAGAATCACCTAAATGGAGTCATCCTTGCTTTACCCTAGAATAATGCAAACTAGACAGATAGTAGGTTGCTTTTTAAGGAGCTGAATCTGAAGGTGCTTCTGAGACCTGTATAGTCATATACAGATATTTTACAAGGATGAGGAGAAGGAATTTAAATTTCTTCTGCTCAGGCATTACAAGAAAGTAGTTGATCCATTAGAGCACATTGCTCCAGTTTTGCAAAAGCATTGACAAAAATGGACACGGACTAGGCTTCCTGTAGGTTGAATGATGTGTAGTTAAACCTTTAAAAAAATCTATACCTCTTCATCTGATTAGGTTAATAGCGTCTGAGTTCCTCACTTTGGAAGAGAAAAATCTCCCCAGAGAATACCTTTTTGCTATAGACAGACATACACACTTCTAAGAGATAAAGGGCAATGGTTTTGAATCTACGTTTTAGTTTATAAGGAGAAAAAAAAGCATGCAAACTCATAGTAAATTTCATCTTGACTGCAGAGCTGATGCCAGTGCAGGCAGAATGAATGATGTGAACTGTCCGCCTTATATATGTTTTCAGAATTAGGTGTGGAATGATTGAGTGTTGAAAGAAAATTATTTTGTAATTTGTATACCTGTCTGCATATCACTGAAAATTACTTCCTGCTGCAAATTCTGAGCTGCCAGAGTCCGATAATTATCAGATAAGAATCTATTTGCAGTGAAAAATTAAATATGTTTTATAGTAACTTTCTGACATGTACCAATTACTTTTGAAAATTCACATTGAACTTAAGACCAGAGATAGCCTAAGGTTGGGGGTTTTTTTGGTGTTGGGTTTTTTTGGTTTTTTTTTTTTCCAAAAAAGCCTTGCAGTAGACAAAAGTAAGAGCTTTTGTACCTTCCAAAATGTACTGTATGTTACCATGTAACCATAGGGTCCACCAAAACAAATAGCCCAAATAGAACATTGCCACTGAAAATTGTTTTACAATAGGCAGTTCAAACTGAAATATTACATATATGTGCAAGTCTGTGGATGTTTCTGTTATTTTAGATGGGAACAGTAATTTTTTTTTTCACCTTGTCTCCGTTTATTTTCTGTGGTGATGTAAGTACTTATTGAATGAGGTGATCATTCAGTTAGGGAGGTTTCTGAATACTTGGGTTTTGTGTCAAGCTGCTCAGTTTCATTTTGTGTGCAACCTGAGTCTGTGGCAGGGAATCACTGTAAAGATTGCAAAATTACTTTTCAACTGGAATCCAGCATGTTACTTAAAAAAGGGGGGCTTTTAATATATAAAAATAACTTCTAACCAGTGCTGCAAGTGCAATATTAAACTAAATTCTGGTCTCAGTTTCACCGAGTCCAGCCTGCAAGTCCAAAGTGACGCTTTTGATACATACCGTTACACCAAATGGTGGTTATATTATTGGCTCTTTACGAGCAGCAGCGCTTGTCTGGCTTTGTGTGAAAAAACGTAGGTTTGTGCGCGGGCTCTGAGGGCAGACCACACTCACCGTCGCCCGCTTGTGGCGCCGCCGGGGAGAGGAGGAGAGCGCCCCCCCCCCAAAAAAAAAAAAAAAAAACGAAGAGAAACATGGAGAAAACTCCCTTCGCAGCCCGACAGAATTCAGAATTAACCCTCTGCTGAAGGAACAAAAGAGCTTGCTTTTGCTGAGGCACGGGAGAACCGAGGCGGAGGGCAGAAGAGCAGAGCTGAGGCGGCGTTGGGCGGGAGAGCTCTGAGGCGCCGGTGGGCACGTGACAGTGAGCAGAATAACGGTCGGGAAAAAAGGCGGGAAAACCCTGCTGAGGCGGTGGCGGCGGGGGCCGGGGCTGCTGTGCCTCAGCGACCTTGGGGGGAAGGAGCCCTGGCACATTTATGCTATTCCAGCTTTATTAATTTACAGTTGTTGGAAGTATTTCTTCCTGAAAGACTGGTGTTAGACCTGCTGTCAGTGTCTCGAATGAGAACATCTATTTTTGTGTTAAAAAAAAAAAATCCCTCACAAATTGGGTACTCTCAGCATCCTGAATTTGTCTTAAAATACATGAAGGTATTCAAATATATTTATTAGATTATATTATAGGGTTTTAATTATACTTGAGTCACTCTTTTGAACTTTTTTCTGTCAATACAGATTTCAGGTGTGTTTTTAAATGTAAATGGCAGTTGAATCTTTATATTCTGCCTGCTGTGGAATAAGAGAAAAACAGAGCAGTAGGACTTAAGATAAAATCCTGTCACTTTGTAATGCTGATGTGACGTGCTGATGGGTTGCCCTCAGAATTTAAATTACAATTTCAATTAAATTAGGGAAGGTGAAGATCTAGTATTTTACAGACAGCCCAAGTTACTGAAGTGATTGTTGTAGATCATGGAAATTGTATCTAGTGATAAAGCTCAGGCCTCATCCTTGTTGAGAAAGATCTTTCCTTGTAAGGTAAGCAACTCTAACTTTCTGCGCTGTTAAGAATATCTATGTATCTCTGTGCTTACATGCACATTTTGAGAGTCACAGTGTTGATGACTCTTCAGGTTCACTGGAGCCCTTGCTGTCATGTCTCTAGCTAGCAGTCTCTTTTTGAGTCTAGTTCTCTTCCCTATCAGTCTAAACCTGAATCAACTTAAATTTGAATAATGCACTTTGTGAAATGTAATGACATCCCAATTAGAGCAAGAAACCTGCCAGAATGTAATATTGTCATTAAATTCCTTGAGTGTGGGACAAGCAAATACTTTGCTTCATTGGTTCAGTAGTAGTTCTGTGTTTTCTGTAAAGTTTGAAATGTTACTGAAGGACACATGGTTCATTTAAGCTTTTCATGGAATAGAAAAAGCTTGGACATGTATTAAGCATCACAATGTGCAATACTGTAGTAAAAACAGGAATCTATGTGCATGAAGTTAAAGTAGTTTTGTGAGAAGCTGGACGTTACTGCAAATGTTTTGTGCCCTCTTGTTGAAGTTTTGGCCTTAAACAAGATGGTACTGGAACAGGCGTCGTCCCTTGACAGAAGCATCCATGCCCTGGTATTCCCTGCCAAGGGGACTACGGACTCTCTGATTTGAGCCTGGCAGAGGGTATCCCTATTTCCCTGCAAGGCTGCTGCCCTATTTGCGTGCAGGGCTGTGACAGCTGGGGCTGTGTGGTGTTGTGGTGCACCATAGACCCTGCTCAGGTGAGATCCCTGCTACCTCGGGGGACTTTAAGTCATCATCTGTTACAGAGTCTGGCCCATAGCCGTCAAGGGCTCGAAGGCCCCCAGAAAGACATTTCCCAGTGACGTGATAGGATAAGTGAAGAGGGCTGTGCCTGTTTTATCTCGGGGAAAATGCAGTGTAAAGTTGGAAAAGGAGGGGAGATTCTCTCCAGAAGCCCCAGGCAAGTTGGACAGGAACTTTGTTTAAATACTGCAACCATGCGGTTGCTTTTCTTTGGAGGTGCTAGAATACACTTGGGTGCAGTTTTGCTTTGGTTTTAATGTCAGTTAACTATTAAAGATGCCAGAAACTTTTTCCTGAACAGAACAGGCTGCTGCATCCTTTATTTACAGTAACCCTTGACTGTTCCTGAATGGGTAAAGTGTCTCTTAGAGTAACTCCTTTCAAACTCCAATAGAAGGGCCCCTGAAAAAGGAGAGAAGGTAAAGATTTGGTATTTTCCAGACAGACTGAGTTACTGAAGTGATCGTTTTAGATTAAGAAACTAGTCCCAGCCATTTTGCCTTAGTTTTGGCCTAACTACAATTTGACTCTTTCAAATTTTCAACTTTTAATTGGTTAGGGTGTGCTTTTTTGCTTCCTGTGTTAAACATTTATAAAACATTAAGTAACATCTGTATTCAACTCTAAACTGCATTTAATACACTTAATTCTGTTATGTGCGGCTTGATTTCTGGGTTGATCAGAGCAATAGTGCATCTGCCTCTCTGTAATTGGCCATATTGCATTGCAATGCTTATTTTTAAAGTAAAACATTGTAATACTTAGTATGTTAAGAAGTTAAAATAAAAATAACTCAGATACGCTTATTTCTCTAAATCTGGACTTCAGACTGTATTATCTTAAATATGGCTAATGTGGTAGCTATAGCACCATTTGCTCTTAGTAGTGACGAATAATTGCTTAAGACAGCATGTGAAGTCTCACTTGGAAATTGTACAGGATGAGGTTTAAATGCCAAAACTGGGATTTTACAAGAACACTAGTTTAGCAACTTCTCTTCGGAATTGCTTCTACTCTTTTTTAAAGGATTTGTAAAAGCACAGTGCAGGCCAATGTAGGTTGATGATAAATTTTACTGAGACACCCCCTCAGAGCAGAAGAAGAGACAGATAAAAGATTGAAAATGTGATGAAGAAAAGATTATCAAGGAGAAAAATCTTGTTCATGGGTACACAGTTCTATGAATCTTCTTCCTCAAAACTTTGTCAGGAATAATTAATCACAGTGATAGGCAGTTCCCTAATCTTAACTTTCAAGCATGAAATATCTTGCTTTAAAAAGTCTGATCCTGAAAGAAAAGGAAAAACTGATTAAATTTGGACTGAGAGAATAAGAGAACAACGTAGCTGAAATTTTTCCAACTTAACGTTGGATATGTAGCAGGAAATGTCACTTTAAAATTGAGCTGCATTTTTCGAAACTTATACTACAGGCAACTGTTAGTAAGATCTTTTTGGACAAATCTAAGCTACAAATTGGGGTTTGAATCTCAAAGTCGTGCTGTGGCAGGACCCATGGTAGCTAGGTACATGTACAGATTGTACATGCATGAACTTGCCTAAAAAAAATTCAGACTTCTGTCAACAGCTAGAGCCCAAAACCTTCCCGAAAAAGCCTGATCTCCAGGTTGTATGCAGAAGAGTGACAGACTTGCTGCTTTTCCTTAGGTACACACTTACTGATTTATAAAAAGTCATAGAAAACCACCGTACTTCAATAATTAACTTGTTCATCTTCACTGAAAGATTTCATTTTCATCCTTGTTGGTAAGGCTGTTAATCTTTAATTTGGTATACAAAACACTGTTACTAGTGTAGTCACCAGGAGCTGGCTAAGCAAGGTAAGAGGGAATTTGTCCGCGCAAAGCTTGGATGCATTTTCCATGTGGGCGCAAGCTTTGGAGTCTGTTTCTTGAGATAATGAAGTGATTCTCGCTGGGTGGAAGCTGGTGAGGACTAGGTCCCTAAGCATCAAAGAAACAAACCCAGGAAACAGCATTTAGAAAACCCAAAAATGGAGTTCTGAATCTGTACGCACGTCTTTGATAATGGAGAAGGGGTTATTCCAGTGCAATGCAACTTCTGAAAGACTGAAGTTTTAGAGTGACTCAGCCCTGCTGAGAAACTTGTCTTCAGTTCTTGGAGCCTTCTCTCCTTTTTGTCCATAGGGAACGAGTACTTTTCACAGGCAGTTGATTAGTTTCCTCACCACTTTCAGCATCCTACCTTGGGTACTTGAGGTGATACAGGAAATGGTTTATCAAGCAAAAACCTCTTGTCCATTTTAGCAATGATACAGGTGGTTTTTGAAAATACCTTGTTTGCAACGTAGCCCTATTAAAATAAAGAAACCCCTTTTTGTTGCAAACAATATACAGTGAAAGATAAGTGGATTGCCAGAGGGAAGCAGTGGTTAAAAAAAGGCTTTATACAGTACAAATAATGATAGGGAAGGAAAATACTGTTTTTTCAATTATGTTGTCTAGGTAAATGTGTCATGGAGGCTGACAAGGGTCTTTGGCACAAGGTAAAGTAAATTGCCTTCTCCAGTAATGCCATGTGTATGGAATGTTACACTGCTTAAGTCAGGTGAAGGAATTCACTGCTGAAGACATCAGTGCAGCGTACAGTACAGCAGAAACAATAAAATGGTTAAATGAGAATGTTTTTAAGAATCTCCTCTAACATCTTGTTAAGTTGTGTTGAAGCTTAGGTGTTTTTCAAAAACCTTTTGGTTATTTTCCAGTTTCTTGAGCCATGTTGGTAGCCACTTACAGTCTTGATGTCCCAGACAGATTTCCAGGCCTCAGAGCCCTTCTTTGAGTCGGTGCTGACCCCTGTGTCAGAGTGGTGTGAGTTTTCACTGTGGTGCCCCTTAAAGTTTTTCTTCCCATTCTGATTTTTGAAAAAGACTAAAGGGGATAAGGATTTAAGTTTGTGTATTCCCAGTAATCTTTCACTCAATAAAGCAATAGCTCTAGTAACCACGTTTGGGGAAATTATTGCTCTTAGAGATCAGGTTAAAGGGGAGACAATTTCTGGCCTTAGAGGGGAGGCTGGGAAGCCATTAGTATTGTTGTGTCAAACCTTACATTCAGGCTTTATCTAGCCCTGGTTTTCATGTGTCTGATGCATCCACCTTACAAAGACAGACAAGCTTTAACATTACTGCTCTATGCTGCCTCCATACAGAATGCCTGTTAGACCAGGTGGAAAAGATGACGTTGTTTCATTTACACACTGGAGAATTTCCTTTAAAATTAAACATTAAACTGGATGTTCAGAGTCAAACTTGAAAGAAAAATTTCTAGGAAAAGTAAAATAATTCTTTATTGCTCTTTCCCCAGCAGGAACTTGCAGGCAGAGGGTTATTCACAGTATTTCACTGTATTTTGGGGTCAGATCCTTCATGCTAGTATGTGTTTCTCTCCACACAGTTATTTTCACAGTGTTCATGATAATCTCAAGACAGACTTTGATAAGAAGCACTGAAATACTTTCTTTGGTATAAAAAAAAAAAAATAAAAATGCAGTGTCCTGCTAAGTATCAGACTTGAAAATACAGCTTCACTTTCAG